>NC_046291.1:92733541-93037083 GCF_004115265.2 Rhinolophus ferrumequinum | reverse complement strand
TTTCTGCACGACTTCTAAGATCTTTTAAAATATTGTTGTGCCTTTTGAATTTCAATGAGGGTGTGTAGCATGAAACATTTCTTAGGTTTATTAGGAGACAAAACAGTTCGTTGTATTTTTTAGCTGTGACGTAAACGGGACACTCTAGGAAATTGCGTAAACAATCTGGGTAGTCAGAGTTTAAAGCCCACGTCACCATTCATTTTACCTTGTGAAATTTGTGTCATATTGTGTGGCAATTGTGTACATCCCTGCCTTCCCCCAGACCTGTGCTGTCCAGTGTGGTGAGCACATGCAGCATGGCTGGTTTTCGTTGAGAAGTGCAATGAGGGACTAGGACGTGAGTACGAAGTGCGTATGCTCCACTGGACACACTGCCTATGGAGAACTTGCTCATCTATTTATGCTTCATGCTTTATAAATTTCTTGCCCTATCACAGGTATTTAATAAATATTTATTGAATGGATAAAATAAGTACACAAGTGAAGTCATATACATAAAATACTGCTGCACTTAAAGTCTGATGCAAACTGAAAACCACAAAGGAACAAGACAAACAAGCAAAAACTCATAGACACAGACGATAGTCTGTGTATGGTGGTTACCAGAGGATAAGGGGGGAGGTAGAAGAGGGTAGAGGGGGTCAAATATATGGTGAGGGAAGAATATTTGACTTTGGGTGGTGAGCGCACAATGCAATATATAGATGATATATTATAGAATTGAAACCTATATAATATTATTAACCAATGTCGCCCCAATAAATTTAATTTAAAATTTTTAAAAACAGACAAAAAAATGCTTGTTTCCATTTTTTTTCCTTTAATCTTAAAAGCTGTCTCTATTTATACTACATAGATAACCTCTTTATTGATGTAAATACCTCATTTGCATGTAAGAAATTTATTCCCTGAATTGTTTTAACATATCCTGGAAGGTAGTCCTCCAAGCAATAACATGCTCTTTTTTAAAAATCCAGGATTCTGGGCTATGAAGCCATTTGCTACAGCTGGAAAACCTGCATATGGGCATCCAACCACTCATGGGGTTACATGACTTCCTTCAGCCTCCTATATTCTTCTGGCCTCATCTCTCCTTTATCTCTTGCCCCCAAGACAACTTCTTTCTGAAAATAAATAAACAAATAACTCCCTGATCTCCAAAGCCTTGTCTTGCACTCAGGATTCTAGATTTTCTGAAGCATTCAGTTCTCTCAAGCAAGACTCCTAGTGTTGTAATATCCCGCCCTCCCAATAATGCTCTCATCTCCTCCTGCTCTACCTTCTCCTCCAAGACCCTGTCTACTCTCTTTCTTCTCCCTACCTTGACACTGATTTTCTGGGTATCTGGACAAGGCTCAGCAATCTTTGAAATGGAGATAATAGTGTGTGCCTTGACCACTCAGGCACTTTGAAAGTTAAGCGAATTGATGAAAGTAGAGCTGTATAATCTGCCAACTGTGAATGAGGTATGAAGTGCTGCTCTTATAGATTGGAATGAAATAAAGCAAAACATCTTGTTACATTTTTCCTGAATTTACCAGCCTTCCTACTTCTTTAAAGGAATTTAAACCTATCGCCATGTGCCTAGAGATGAACCATCTGGACTGCTTTGTACTTACACTCATCAGACTAATACTTTTACTCACCATCCCGATTGCCTTTTCTTCTTGATATCTGATTAAGAGAAGAGTATGGAAGAGCAATTCTATAGCAGTGAGTGAACTTCCTTCTCATATTATCCGAAACATCTCACTGCCTTCATCATTATGCAATTATAACGATCTAACACATAGAATTGTATTTTAGCTTTAATTGGCTATAAATATAAGTATTGGACATTTAATATAGTTTTTTCCCCAGGAGATTTGTGGCTATGTGGATTTCAGCAAGATACTGAACTTAGAGTCATATATAACAGTGATTAAATGCTAGACTGTTAGAACAACTAAGGTTTTGTTGTAAATTGAGAAATGGACCACATTTCATCCCATACCATCAAAAGGTGACATCTATTTTTCTCTAGTTTGTACTAGGGTTGGCCACGTGACTTGCTTGGGCAATGGATGACTAGCCATCGTAATATAAACAGAGAAATGAACAAAATCATTACTAGTGATATTTGTCCTCTTGCTAATTTGGGAATGATTCAGATACCAGCAAGTGAAGAAGCCTGGAGAAGCCGACTAGAAGATGACCAACGTGCTGCATCATTACCGTCGTTGTTTCAGCCAACTGCCAGGCTTCTGAAGCCATGCAACCAATAACCAACCAACCATCGCACCACAGACACATAAGAAAACCAGAACACTGCCCAGGGAAACAACAAAATATTTAAGCTAAACAAATGGTTATTGTTTTGGGTGGTTTGCAGTGCAGCAAAAGGGAACTGGTACAGAAGCACTTATCTAAAACTGAGGCGCTATTGTTAAAAACAAACCCTCAAACACATGTTCACTGAGAATAACTGAGAAAAACAGAAGTGAGACATCTGAATAGTTAGAGATCTATTGTGACCAACCATGTGGTTGATCTTAATTCCTGTTAGCCTTTCTGACATCGAAAAAGTAATATATGTATTACCTGGAAAACAGACAGGAGGGTGATGCATTGATGCTAACAAAATTATATTATATTATATATTATATTATATTATATTATAATCTGTAAATGTGTATCTTTTCTAAATTTCAAATATAGTTAGGCGACTATAAATAATAAATAATTGAATAAATAATTGCATGCTTGTTTAAAAATACCTTATGTCTTTATAAACTATAATTTCTATGTCCCCAGACTGCTCTTTTTAGCTGATGCAGTCTCAGGATTCTGTTTTGTCCCCCTGTGGACCCACTCCCCTTCTCCAACATCCTACCCTTCCCTGGAATTATCTCAGTTTCTTTTCTCCGTTGATTTTTGGCAGCCTTAATCACTCCTCTTGCAAACAAGCACCATCACCAGTATTGACAACAACTTCACCAAGAAATAGCCTTCAAATGCATATATGTACACAAGAGAAGCCCTGGGGGTAATCAGTAGACCACCACAGAGGAAGGAGCCAAAGGAGCCAACAAAGTAAAAGAAGAGCTCCTAAGGGCCGCCTGAAAACAGGAGAGTGATGCATTGATGCTAACAAAATAATGCAGTGGCCACAGATGTTATTTGTGAAGCACCAAGGAAAGCATGTACATCTGTGGACTATAGTGATCTACGAGGGCTTCCTGGAGGAGAGAAATTAGCAGAAATAATATCTTAAAGACAGGTATTATTGAAATGGCCATTCATCTCATTTAATATTTAATGAGCATCTGCTATGCACCAAGTGCTATACAACATTATGAGGAAATAATAAATGAAATAAATAATCATATCGATAATAGTGGCTTGTCTTTGTGCTGCATTTTATGATTCATAATCCAGTCAGGAATGATAATGTGATCCTGGAAGGAAAGGAAAGGGATAAAGGGGAACTGGAATTGATTAAACACTTCTGCTCTCCTAGTACTATGCTGGCACTTCACAGCCGTGAGTTCATGGAAACAACTCTCTGAGGTCAGTTTCGTTGTCATCCTCAATTTGGGATTGAGAAAAGTTAAATCAGGAGAGATATAGGTGACCTGATCAAGTCACAGAGCTTGTACTGGTAGAGCTGGAAACTGAAGCAAGATTTGTGTTTCTCCAAAAATGCATCTCAGCAGGAAAGAATAAGAAGGTATAGTCAGGGTTGGGTTTGAACAGAGTCTTGGGGAAGGCGGAGAGATGTGTGGGGAAAGGGGGGAGAGGGGGTGAGGAAGAGAGAGGGAGGGAGGAGGGGAGGATGGGAGGGAGAGAGAGAGAGAGAGAGAGAGAGAGAGAGAGAGAGAGAGAGGGATTGAGAATGAGTCAGGAAGAAAAAGGGATCAAGACCCAGAAGCCCAGTACACTTTCTTAACGTCTCTCTCCCAGAAGAGGGCTGCCAGTACAACTATTTAGCACCTGGAGCACTTTTTCCAGCCCAAAGATATTCTTTCTTATAATCACCAATTAACACCTGTCATTCATTTTCCTGAATTACTTGATGAGGATTGAGATTCTGGCAGGTGGGAGATTTCACAAATGCCCTGTAGATAGGAAGGCAATAGTCAGAGCAAAACTAATCGCTCACACTTGGAATGGATTCCCTCTTTTATGTGACCAGATTTTCCCAGGACCCGTACAGTTTGATTTTTCTGTGCCCAAAAACTTTAACAGGCTACTGATAGCCAGTAATACCTTGTGGAGCCCCCTGACCACAAAGCAGAGCATTTCATCCCTGAATAATCCAGCTGATTTATTTTAGTATTCCAGGAGTTTGTAAAAGAACGATTCATTTTCCCTCCGCTCTTAGGTGATTCTCTGAGCCGTCTTTCCCAATCCCGCCACACTGACCCTCGTTGCTGCAGAAGCTCCCATCTGCAAAGTCCCATCCAGGATCCGGACTGGAGAGACAGCAGCCAGAGTGTGGGCTCTGCAGGGGAGACCGTGCACTTGGCTTTCTACCATAAATCAGAACAGCATCACTAAGAGGGATGGATGCTCGCGCCCAGCACACAGACCCCTCCTCCTTCTCACATATACGGTCTGACAATTACATTCCCAAACTTGTTGCGATGATGTTGCTAACTATTTTTTGATATCAGAGGGATTATTCATTGTGAATTTGTACCAACTGGACAAACAGTTAACCAACTTTACTATTTGGAAGTGCTAAAAAGGCTGTGTGAAAGTTAGACAAAAATGACCTGAACTTTTCGCCAACAATTCATGGCTCTTGCATCACGACAATGCACCAGCTCACATGGCACTGTCCATGAGGGAGTTTTTAGCCAGTAAACAAATAACTGTATTGGAACACCCTCCCTACTCACCTGATCTGGCCCCCAATGACTTCTTTCTTTACCTGAAGATTAAGGAAATACTGAAAGGAAGACATTTTGATGACATTCAGGACATCAAAGGTAATACGATGACAGCTCTAATGGGCATTCCAGAAAGAGTTCCAAAATTGCTTTGCAGGGAGGACTAGGCACTGGCACTGGTGCATAGCTTCCCAAGGGGAGTCCTTCAAAGGTGACCGTAGTGATGATATTCAGCAATGAGCTATATAGCACTTTTTCTAGGATGAGTTCGCGAACTTAATTGTCAGACCTCATATGCACCAGGGCACCTACAAGACTCGATTGTACTGATTTGTTTCCACGTGAGTCTCCTCCATGCAACTGTGCATCCTTCCATGTCAAACACTGTGTGATTTAATTTCTGGCCAAACCCAAACTGAGTCATAATGACTGGAGCGAGCATGTGTTTGTTTGCTTTCCCAACATCTGTTGTCCATTTTCTGGGTAATAGCACTTCACTATTCTTTGGGGCTGGGGGTGGATTAGCCTTTCCCTTTCTCAGCTCCTGTTTTGGGTGGGACTAGACTTTTCCCAGGCAGCAGGTGGGCACTAGACGTAGGAGTGGTCTCTCTAGCCCTGAAGGTCAGTGAGGCTTGGTCACGTTACCCAATTTGTGCCGAGGAGAATAAGGCCAGGGCTTTTCCACAGTTATTGGGGAAGAAACTTCCTCTTTCCACAGGGGCTCCTAACTGGACAGGACATGATTCTCTGTCATCATGCACAGAGAATCTGACTAATGAAGAAGAAAAATGGAGGAGGAAAATTCTAGGAGATGATACAGAACCCTAATGACATTTTTTAAGCCTCTAGACCCCCTGCTTTCTGAAGCCATTACCCTTGACTCTTAGACCACTAGACTTCCCTTCCTTCTTATCTTTGTCCTATTATACATCGCTGCAGAACAAGCCATCCCAAAACTTAGTGGCATTGAAAACTTGTCCCTCTTCATTTTCAAAAGAACCCAATGAGGTAAGAACTGTACAAAGAGGGAAACAGAGATTTAAACAGGTTAAGGAACTTGCCACAAAACAGTCAGTATATGGCATAGTAGGTGGTCAATTGGTGTCAGTTAAGTCAGTAAGTCACAGATTCATTTGCTGAAGAAAGAGTACTCATCTCATTCACTCTTTCAACTCTCATCTTAGCATCCTGAGAATAAGGAGCCCTCTGATCTGGGATTTGTGGTTTGCTCCTGGTCCCTCCCTGCCTGAGCCTCATGGGTATATGCAATGCTCAGTGTTTTCATCACCCATGTGCTCCACCCTGAAATCTGTACTCCGGGAAGCATCTAAAATCGCTGGGCCATCGGTCCTGCTCAGCACCAGACTTTGTTGGAATGCATGCTCATTCCCTACCCTGCAGCCTCTAACTCCAGGCTCTGGCACCATGAGGCCAGCACCTCAGAAGAACGTCCCTTCCCTCTCCCCAGTCTGGATCCCTTTTCCAGGCCCACTTCTGGGGTCTGTTCATGCATCTCCTCACAATCATTTCTGCCATCCTCTGTGTCAGGAGTCTAGACAATCCTGATAGGAACCAATCCTGATAGGAGCAGAGAGGCAGGGACAGTTTCCATGGGGCTGGAGCTGGGGTGTGGCTCATCCTATCCAAGAAAACATGGGAGCCAAGACCTTGAAGAGTCAGAAGAGCAGCATCCCCAGGGAGAGCCAAGCTCCAGTGACCAGGGAGCTCACGTAGGGTGTCACACCCAGAAAAGCAAGGGCCAGCGCTGTGACTTGGTAAGGGGGGCACTGAGGTCCCAATGCAAGTGACGTAAGGGCTGTGCAAAGGATCGGGGCCTTGAAGCCAGGCTGCTTGGATCTGAAAACGAGCTCCATCACGTGCTGTGTGGCCTTGAGCTAATTCATCAAACTCTGTCCCCATTCTCCTGGTTTGTACCACGTGGCTAAAGATGGTGCCTACCGCTTGTCCCTGCTCAGGTGCTGGGAGACTTTCGCAGTGGACATGGAAGTGCTGAGACAGGGAGGTGCTCAGTGAGGGACAGCTGTGAGCGTCATTATCGCTTTGATCATCCCCACAGCTCTGAATCTGGGCTCTGGACGTGCCCAAGTGGTAAGAGTGAAATCAGGCAAGTGTCTTCCATGGGTTCCTAATTCCACAGCTTCTGCTCTCCTGCACTTTATTCTTCCTTTACTTCAAACTCACTCCTCTCTTTCAAGCCACCCACGACTCCTCTAGGGCCAACCAGGGCTCTCCCCATCACGTAGAACACATCACTTCTAGGATGCAGCCCAGCCTGGGAGGGCCTTCCCAGCACTGGCCCACACAGGTGGCTTTCCCGCAGGCTGGAAATCCACTGAAAAGTGAAGTCCCACAGATGACTACAGTCCCACCAACGTGCACACATCAGAGACTTGACCTAAAAGCCTTTTTCACTGTTACTTTCAGAGGCCGGGGCTATTTTGTTTTTCAGATAGTTCCTGCTGATTTTCATACTGCACACACCAGGGCTTTATTACCCCAAAAGTAAGAGCAATTTTGTGTGCCGAGGGACCCATCTAGTACTCCATCTATAACTAAAAGAAAAGGAGCTACTGTGTCAGAATTTAAATAATGCTTATCTATGGGTGTGAGTGGGTGTCCATAACTATGGATTGTGTTGAAGTCCCTTTTTTAGAGAAATTACATGTGCTGCATAATGAATTCATATTGTCTGTGTGATATAATAATACATATGAACTGGGAGACAGAAGTAGTCTATATAAGTACAGGTATACTTAGCACTGTGCTATTAAAATGGAACTGGTTAAGTATCCGTGCACACAGCATATCATGCTGGGCTGACAGGCTGACTAATTAGTTGTCAGAAAACACAAAAAAAGGAAGGAGAAAGGATGGATGGAAGGAAGGAGGGAGAAGAAGTTTGGGGAGGAAGAAAGGAAGGAAGGGCACGCGTGACGCAGTACTTAATAGTCAGCAGCAGCAGCTGCCCGGTCTCTCCGCTGGTACGTAGCTGGGCTACACAAGACGCTGCTTGGGGAGTTCCTTTGAACAGTTGCCCGTAGGAGTCATGGATCCACGTTCAAGGGCCCTAAGAAACCATTCAGGTCCAAATCTTAGTGACCTCTCTCCCTTGGTGACTCAGAGAAGTGGTTTGAGTTTGACAAATGTGTGATCTTAGTCCAACCTACTGAAAAACTACTCCATCCGTGTCCCTCAGATATTGAAAGGTTTCCTAACACACGATATACCTGGAGCAGAAATTAAAATGTCCGGTATCAGTTTCCTAATGCTGATGTAACAAATTACAAATTTAGTGGCTTAAAACAACACACATTCATTCTATTATGTTTCTGGAAGTCAGAAATCTGGCAGGGTCTTCCTTTGCTAAAATCGAAATGTTGCCTCGCTGTGTTCCTTCTGGAGGATTGTAAATCTATTTCCCTGCTTTTTCAAGTTTCCAGAGGCCACCTGCATTCCTTGGCCCATAGTACTTTCCTCCATCTTTAAAGCTAGTAGTTAAAATCTTCAAGTCTGTCTCTCACTCTGACCTCTGTTTCTCACTTGGACTTGCTGCTGCTGGTTGGGTGAGCCAGGAGAGCAGCCTAGACCTGAGAGGGCACTTCTGGCCCTCGCCCAGAACACCAATGCTGTCTACATCAGTGGTGCTGAAACACAGAGGTGCCTCCAAATCTCTAGGGGAAATGACTAAAACACACAAACCTTGGCGCCAGCCACACAGACTCTGATGAGCTATGTCTTCAGTGAGGCATCTGCAGATTTAACAAGCCCCACAGGCTTCTGATACCTAGGGCTGGCCAACCAAATCCTGAGAAATACTCTTCTGGATGTTTAAACATATCTTGTTCCTGAATTAGGAAGCAGCACTGTGGCTCTCCCTAGAGTGTCCCTCTCATTCACTGTGGAGGGGAGGACCTCTCAGTCTGGGAAAGAGCAGAAAACAAGCTGTATTCATTAGCAGAAATGTACTGAACACTGATCTGCCACCAAGACCTCCCACCACAGCCCCATGAGAGGAACTCTGATTTACCTCGGTGCCCGCAACAAGCAGCACTGGGCATCCTTAGCTCCACCACTAAACAAGAGTGAACTGAATGGAATAAAAGAAAGAGAAATAGCTGTGTGGATGCTGTAGGGAGCTCACATCCAGGGATAATATGCATTGTCTCCTTACCCAAGGAAGATGTTCTGTCTCAGAAAACCTTCCCTCCCTCCTCCAAAACACATGAACACACAAATACACACACACACACACACACACACACACACACACACACGCACTACTTTAAATCCTTAAACCCTTTCCCTTAATTTCTTCTCAGGCAATTAGCTTCATGAAAAGCTTTACTCAAAATGTTAGCCTCCCAAGCACTACAAAACATGTGGGTTATCCTGAAGTTCTCACAAGATATCCACAGGCCTTGTAACACGCCACCAGAGCATTTAGAGAACAAGAACTTCACATATGTTGTAAAAAAAGGAGAGAGAGGAGTCTACACAGGATTCATCACATTACTAGTTATGTTTCTTGCTGAGATATACACGTTCTTAATATCGAAGCAAATGCTAAAAGTCTGGAAATGTGAAGTGACCTCAGAAAAATAAAATGTTATGTTTTATTTTGTACTTTTTAAGCCAACAACTCTTCATTTTCTCTGCAGAATCTTTTTTTTTTTTTTTTTTTTTTTTTTTTTTAGTGTAATGTATTTTTTTTTCTTTCTGCAGGAACTCTAATTCCATCTTCTCCACTGATCTGGGTTTATTGTTAAAAATAAATGCCTTTCTTTAAAGTAACCTTCCACCTTTTGTGCTGTGCTTAGGAAAAGAAAGTTAGCTATAAAGAAAACAATGACTTTGGCTGGCATGAGGTGGGAATGATTTAAAATGCTTTCATCCAATTGAGAAGAAAACCTGTAGCCCTTTACAGCTGAACTCTTGGAAGCTGCACTGCACATAATTGGAATCAGTGTGAATATCACATGCAGCAAAATGAGAAAATGTCACTAGCTCGTCCTTCTTTGGTGAAGAAATGCTTGCCTTTCTGTTCTAAGGCCTTGAAAGAGACCAGCTCAGATGAGAGCAATTTCCCCCCATTCTCTTATTTGTGAGTTCCATTTTCTTATGCCCCTGTGGAAAGGAAGCCTCAAATCAGAAAATGATATGGGGCAGTAGTGCCCTTCCATTTTCTTTATACGTGTCCATTCATGAAATACCAGAAGATGTCTGCATTGATGAGAATGTTGCCTACAACTGAGCCACGCGGTATGGGATGAACAAACAAGAAGAAATGCGGGTGGGGGACGGCCAGATGGCTCAGGTGGTTAGAGCTCAAGCCCTGAGCAACAGGGTTGCCAGTTCGATTCTCCCATGGACCAATGAGCTGTGCCCTCCACAACTAGACTGATGGACAACGACTTGGAGCTGACGGGCCCTGGAGAAGCACACTGTTCCCCAACATTCCCCAACAAAAAAATATTTTTTTAAAAAAAGAAAGAAATTATTATCATATGTAATGGGCAGTAAATTAAAAAAAAAAAAAAAAAAAAAAAGAACAAGTGGCGGAGGGAGGGCACTGGAAGTGAGGTTTGCTTTGGGCCGGGACACAGCAGTTTGACAGTTTCCTGAGTGACAATTAAAAATATAAAGTCCACATGCACCTCATGATTCAGATGGGGTTATGAGAAGGGTACAAGATTGCCTGGGTTCAATTCTGTTTCGTTTAGGATTGCCCAACCAAATACAAGTCGCCCAGTTAAAGGTGAATTGCAGACAAACAATGAATTGCATGGGATGTACTTATACTAAAATGTTTTATGTTGTTATAAGTTATATGGCAAAATCTGGCAACTCTAATTTTGCCACTTATTTGCTGTATGACCTTAATCTCTCCATGCTTTGTTTTCTCACTGGGATAATAATATCCCCCAATAGAAGTAATAGTAACACTCACTTTACAGGATTGTTATGAAGAGTAAATGAGTTAATATTTCTAAAGTACTAGAATAGTACCTGACACATTATAAGTGCTACGTAGATGTTTGTTAAATAAAATGAAAATCTATTTCTGGAAAAAAAATCTGGGGCCAGACCGGTCAAATAGAGACTCAAGCTTTACAAATTAATGTTCCAGCTACTTCTGTCTTAGAGTCTTAAAGACCTACTGATGGATCAGCTAAATGGGGCAGATGTGGAAGAACCCAGCTTCACACCAACCAGCACTAGCAGAAGTGAACTCTGTGGGGTTGAAGCCTCGAGGGTTATAAAATAGTTGCTGAGCTCACCAGATCCACTCATGGGACTGTCCACAGTGGTTTGTACTGGGTGCAAGCAAAGCTCTCATGGAGGACAAAGCAGATACAACCCCACCTCAGCTCTAGTCTGTCTTCCTTTGAGCCTCTGTTCCTTATTCTCTCTACCTGTCAAATTCTGAGTGAATGCCTACTCCTTCGAGAATCAACTGAAGCTGTGGGAATCAGTGTCGCCCCACCTCCACTGCCTCACTTTGTAATATCACAATACCTTCAAATCAGTACAACGTGGCTTCTGCTTTTCATTTGCTTTTCAGAGCCATCCTGAGGAATAAGGAAAAATACATTTGAGAAGAATTACTCTCCCCACCTGTTCCTTAATCCTAAAATGCCTTTCCCATTCATACCTGCCCTGATAGAAGGGAGTCTTTGACTCACACCCATGTCCATTGGTGCAAAATAACCGTTCCTATAAGCAATTTTAATGGATGCAGGGAACAGGGACACCAAAGGTGCCCAGAGAAGGGTATAAAATTGTAAGTTTTGGTAATATCACGGGTTTGTTGGAGGCCACGCCTAGTGCTTTCTCGCCTTCTAAATCTCTCATCCCTCGGTCCATGACTGCGCTTGCTTTGAATGTCAAGATGTTCCATCTTGTAAAATAAAAACTACTAAACTCCAAACACAGACGTTCTGGGCACAAGATAAAATGTTGCAATCAGTGGAAGTTTGTCTGTAAAGAGACTCCTCATTCCCTGTCCCTATGCCAAGGTAATTTCTGTTCCAAATATTCCAGCCAGGGAGAAGGATCCTAGGTGACTGGAATTTGGTAAATGTAGATTCCATTTCTCTGGCACTCCAGTAGGTACTATTTGGGGTACGATTTCATTTAAGCGTCTCTCAATCTGAAGTATTTTTTTTTCTGCCATTATTCAAGTGACTCCAAGGCTCAGAAGGTTGTGACTTGCTCAGGGTCTAGTGACTAGTACCTGAGGCTGATGCCAGCTCAGGTCTCTCAGATTCCAGGTGTCAAGCTCATTCAGCTATACTAGGCATGCTTCTCTGGCTTGCTCCCCAAATTCGCAGAGTACTCACGTGAACTCTCCATGTCCATTTTCACATTAACAACTTTCTTCTGGCCTCAGCAATGATGTTATATTCAATTTCTATTATTTGCAGATACTCACTGTGAGCAATTTTTAGGAAAACACCTCGTTTGTGTTATGATAAGGTATGTGTTATTTCCTTTTTCACCTTTCTTTGTCTTTTGACAGTGGATATTTTTCTAAGCCCCACTTTACTGCTGGTATTAACAACACGCTATTTTAGGAAATTACTTCTTAGGGTTCTTCTGATGCACAAGAAGCAGCTCCTCTCGCCATGCACTTTCCATTATACAATCCTCCCAGCAGATGTGAGAGGGCAGGAAATAAGAAGTAGTTTGAAGTGTCAGTGAGAAGCCTTTAATTGAGCAACAAAAGAGGAGGTTAGGACGCACTTCTCAAATACAGGGTGCATAAAACAAGCTCTAGCATTTGCAAAGAAAAAACATGCCAAATTGGTCATTCATAGGTAGCCACTGAGGAGGAAATTTGTTTTACAGAGGGGTGAGAGGTGGAAATGTATTCTAGAAAAACTCAGGAGAAGGTTCTGAGGATTTAGATAAACTGTCATTTCCAGTCTTCCAAATAAGTAAATAAAAGCATGAATACATAAAATTGTTCAGATTAGGAAATGAGATGATAGAGGCATCAGAGGGTATTTGCCTAGTTTAACTATTTGTCTTCTTTTTAATGTCTCACTCTCAAAAATTGGAGATGGCTTGTAAGGATACAAACTATACGATTATAAAATATAAATTTTAAAAAGCACTGAGCATTAGTTGTGTTGCACATAGATGCTTAATACATATTAATTTGAATGAATGAATGAGGATTATGTAGAACAGATTTGATCGCGTGGATGGGAGGGTAATAAAGCACAGAGACGCAGAATAAAGGACGCTACACGTTAGTGTTGTTCACTGACCAATATGGCTACACCTTTTGGAAGGTCAGTGTGGAAAGAGGAACAGGACCTTGCATTCTAGCCCCGACTCTGCCAGTGACCAATTAGATATCTTCAGCACATCTTCTCTGGTTTCCAATTCTTCACAAGTGGGACAAGATTTCTGAGAGCTCCTGGCAGGAACCTACCTTCCATCCTCACCCCCACGTTGCAGACAGCTCTTAAGCCTAGTGAACATGTATGGAATGAATAGTCTCCACCCATTGTATGAGAAAACCTTCTCACCGACCTATTTCCCACATTTAACTTTTTCTTTCCTATAATGACGCTGCACAGTGAGTCTCGAATGGTCTCCACGTCAGGCAGGCGGGAAAATGACCAACATGGCTCTCACAGGGCTTGCCCTAAACAGACGATCCCTGATGTCATGTGTGTGCAGCTGTTCTGTGTGAGGTGACATTTCCAAGGGGATTTCTAAGGGGATGTGGTAAAAGGCACTAGGATGTCGGAAGTCACAGAGTTTTTCCGGGATGCTGGAAAGAAAACCCCTGGGAAAAACTAACCTTTTATTGTGGTCACTTGAGTCCCTGATTCCTTTAAGAATATTTTTTGTGAGCCCCAGCTAAATCACTTGCTGGGATACAGGCTGAATGGAATTACAGGGACATCTAATGCCCACTAGTATTACTGCCATCCTTATTTTGAGGGGAACACATCTCATTCAGTGGGATTTCACCTTACATTGTGAATTAGAGCTAATCTTAGACTGCCTCATTCTATAGAATAGATGAATGTATAGGAAAATCATCTAAGATGACACTCTTCCCTCCCGCCTATATTCTCCGATTGCAAATTCTAAACTCACACTCAGAGATATGTTTGGAAAACTTTTGGTCTGCAGACCACATTTATGCATACAAACAACTTCTTAATAGATACACATCAGAGGGGAAAAACATTTCCTAATAAATGGTTAACAATACTCAAAGCTAGCTGTTTCATATGAATGCAAAAAAGCATACCTTCTTTTTTATTCATATTTCCCAGAAATGCTTTGCAATCTAAGAAAGTAAAAACAAGTGAAAACAATAGAAAAAATAGAAAGTTAAAACCAAAAAGGTTGTCAACTCAACTAAGCAAAATATTTTGGATGCTATATTTCCCCAGATTGTTCCCAACTCCCTTTCTTATCTCTCAAGCAAAGAACATGATGCTCTATTTGGTGGTAGACCAGCACTCCACTAGGAACCTACTGAGATGAGATGCTCCTGGAAGTGGGTGCACAGTCAAATCTCAATCTCTCTCTCTCTCTCTCTCTCTCTCTCTCTCTCTCTCTCTCTCTCTCTCTCTCTCTCTCGCTCACATGCACATATTTTCAACTTGCAATAATATGTAGAGAATCTGGGCATTAAGATATAACACAAGCATTCAGGGAATGCAAAACAAATCCGTTCACTTATAAATTCTGTAGGAATCTTTTCTGCAGGCACCCTCTGTGGGCAATGCTAAACACATAAAGAAAAACATGCCAATGGTGGCAAAACAAACTATGGCAGAGCCAACAGGAAGTACATAGAATGGTGCAGTGATGAATGGGAAAGAAGCTATGTGATTAGATGGGAACAAATGGAAACAACTGCCCACTTTAAGAGTCTTCAACCTGATACCAGTAGGACGGAGGTCCAGGGAAGTGGAACGCTGTGACTTAAGTTTCAGTGAGTATCAGATGCAAGTAGCTTGAAACTTCAAGGACAATATTTGACATTCTAGAGGTTATATGCACTTAAAGTTATTTAGTAAGTCATACATGACAAACATTTTTTGTTTACTCACTGCCACACACACATATTCACATAGACACACAAATATAAAATATATGTACATAATATCATAATTAAGGCATGCTTCTTGTAGTAAGTTTTTCAGATTGAGCAATAAAATGAAAAAATTAAAGTTCCCTGTCATGTCACCATTTTGAGCTATCTCCAGTAGCATTTTGGTGTACTCTAGGGGAGCTTTCTTTGTTTATGTAGTTAGATAATAGAAAAACAGATTAAAATATATAAGTGTCTGACAGCTAGATAATTCAATAGGAAGAAATAATTTAAAGGGTTGAAAATATAGATTTATAAAATATATTATAAATGTACACACATGTGTATTAATAAATACATTAGATATCATGTTGTATCCACAATTTTGTATCTTGCTTTTTTCCACTTATTATATTATGTATCTTCCCGTTCCATTAGATATTGTTGTGAATAGAACTCTTAAGAGTTGATTGTCCATCTCCCTATGAATGTAAGTTATTTAATTATTACCCTATTGTGGGTCATTGTGTCTGTTTCTATTTTTTTCCATGATAAATAATATCTAATGAACATCCTTGTATAAAATAACTTATTGAGTATTTATCATATGATAGGTATTTATCAGACTTAAACAAAAACACTAATTCAAAAAGTTATATGCACCCTCTATGTTTATTGCAGCATTACTAGCAATAGCCAAAGATATGGAAGGAACATCAGAGTTCATTGATAGATGAATAACGAAGATGTGGTACATAGATACAATGGACTATTACTCAGCAAGAAAAAAAGAATGAAATCTTGCTGTTTGTGACAACATGGATGAACCTAGAGGGTATTATGCTAAGTGAAGTAAGTCAGACAAAGAAAGACAAATACCAAACGATTTCACTCATATGTGGAATTTTATAAGTAAATAAATAAATAAATAAATACAGACTCATAGAAACAAAGATCAAACTGATAGTTGCCAGAGGAGAAGTAGGTAGAGAGATGGATGAAAAAGGTGTAGGGGGATATAGGCAACGATACTGTGATAAAGTTACATGGGGACAGATGGTTACAAGACTTAGCACACAGTATATCAATGCCAAATCTCTATATTGTACACCTGAAACTAATATAATACTGTATGCCAACTCTACTTAAGTCAAAAAAAAAAAAAAAACACTATGAAGGCTCTCGTTCCATGTCACTTAGATTGAATCCTGTCATCTCTGTTACTCTGTGATTTTTAGCAGTTTAACTAAATAATCTGTGCCTCAGCTTCCTCATTTGTAAAATGGTTATAATTATAATATGTGTTCCATAGGAGTGCTGTGAGGATTAATGCATTAACTTGTAATGTGCGTAGAACACTGCTTGGCACATGGTTAGAGTTCAATAAATGCTAGTATAATTAGCTGTCATGTGGGGGAGCAGACTGCCTATGTACTGAATATGTTATACATTTGAACATCTTTTCCACAGCTATTACATTAAGTGACCTTCTCAATACCCCAGGAGGTGAGCATGGCACATGATGGTTCCCAGGGGAAAAGTGAGGAAAATAACTCATAAGGCCAAAATATCTTGCAGCTTAGTGATTGTCTTGAGATTGAAACATAGGATTCCTGGGGCTGTGCTTTTCACAATGGCAAGCAAGAATTTGGGGACCAATGCATGCAAAGAAAACATAGAAAAGGTGGAAATATATATACACCATATACACCATATATATATATATATATATATATGTATACACATATAAATATGTATATATATATGTATATATATATGAGGAATAATAGGGTTTTATATATGTGAGAGTGTGTGTGTGCTGTGTGTGTAAAATACTCTATTTGAAGCTATTTGAATATGTCAGAAAGTTACAAAGTTCGAGAATGTTTACCTCCAAGATTGGGGAGAGAAATGTCAAGAGAAACAAGCCTAATATTTGGCGCCACTTTTCCCCTTGAGTGATTACCAATTTCTAAAATAGCTGCAGAGGCTGAGAATCCGAATGGGAGATTCATCAGTGTCTTGGGGCTGAGGAAATCAAGAACAGGTATATCTGGTAAAGAGAACAGGTATATCTGGTAAAGAGAACAGCCTTGGAATGAGAAATAATATAACTAGACAAGCCCTCACAGAGAATGAGCCCCAACTTTTAATCACCTTCATCCCTGATTATATTAAGACATTTTGTCCCTAGCCTACCTATTTGCCAGGGCAAACATCAATCCTCTATGAGTAAAGATAACATTATTAACAGCCTCAAATGATCTCTAAACAATTTCAAGTACAATATCCAGCCTTAAAACCAAACTTATTCTGTATATGACAACATAAAACTTGACTGAAAAGGCAAATGTAGACAATAGAAACAGTGACACAAGACAGCGGGTATACTGGGGGTGGGGGAGAGGGCACTTGAGGAGCTAGTGGCTGAGAATATTAGAAAAATGACACCAAGCCTCAGACTGAGAAATATAACCATTATGGACTGAATATGCTGGCCCTCAAAGTTAGTATGCTGGGCCCCCAGCCCCCAGTGTGATGGTAGTTGAAGATGGGGCCTTTGGAAGGTAGTCAGACGTACATGAGGACATGAGGGTGGGACTCTCACCGTGTGCTTACTACCCTCATAGGAGTAAGAGACGCCAGACACCGGAGCTTCCTGTCTCCACCATGTGAGGATGCAGAGAGGAAGCCACTGTCTACAAGCCAGGAAGATGGCTCTCACCAAGAACCAGCACCTTGATCCTGGACTCCCCAGCCTCCAGCACTGTGAAAAATAAATATCGATTGTTTATGCCACCCAGTCTACGGTGTTTTGTTATAGAAGCCCAAACAGACTAAGAAAATAAATAAACTACAAATCCAGGAATCTCATAATAATGCTACTGAAAACCAAAGGCTAACAGCAAGAGACATATGACCTTCAAAGAGCAACAATAAAAGTGGGAGCTAATTTCTTTATAGAAACTATGAAAGCCAGAAGACAACAGACCATGGAACTATATGTTTAAATTTATGGTGATAAGTAAAGAACTGCCAAATACGAATTTTGTATCAAGCAAAGTAGAGAATATTAAGATACACTAAAATAATGGTGCAAAAGGTGAAAGTGTTAATGGAGAAAGTGGTTATAAAAAGCTAGTAAACATATGTTAAGCATTTAGGGTGCATGTTATAAGATCTTGAGTAGCCTCTTCCAGGGCCTGGTCTCAACAATGGGGCTTTCCACTGCCAGGTAAGATCTGTGGATTTCAGAGCCCGAGTCAGAGACAGGGCTGAGTGCCCAGGAGCAAGAGGCAACCAGGGGAACTTGAGTCTCCAAGAGACGGAAGACAATTAATCTCTCAACAGCTTATCCTGAACCTCCCCTACATCGACTGACAAGTCTGAATGCAAATCTGAACAGCACACTCCACCTTTTGCCCCCCTGCAAACCACACAGATACAGGAGATTGTCAACGGGAATGTCACCTCCAGAGAAGAGCCTGAAAGCAGGAATCATCTAACATTTGCAGAAAGTCAATCGTTTGTATAAATGAAAATAGACTCAACAAACAAAATAACTCAATCCATGTCAACAAAGTAAATAGAGAAAATTGAACAGGATAATATCCTCAGAACAACAGGAAAAGTAATCACAACCAAAAAGTCTATCAGAGATGCTGAAAATTTTAATTATGTTTACTAAACAGAAGTAATAAGTGAGATGAAGAGTAGAATAAACATAGCAAAATGCAAACACTGAACTGTAGGCCTGAGGGATACTCCCTGAACATAGTATAAATGGCGCAAATATGAAATGTAAAGAAACATAAGAACAACAAACAACAAAAACAAAAACAGAAATTTCGTATCCACCTAAAAGAAGATTGAAAAAAAATAAGTAGAAAAAAGTCACTAAAGAAAGAAGTACTAATAGAGTGCTCCGTATCTGACAAGAAGAAGAAAACAAGTAGAAAAACTTTTCCATTATAAATCATGCAAAAGTTATGGAGGACATATAACAAAAAATAATTCAATCACTTTGTGAGGGGTGTAAATGTCTAACTATTACGTTGTTTTGTATACCTGAAACTAATAAAAATACCAAACAAACAATAATTCAAATGCCTACATAACATTGCAAAAGTGACAGGAAAACACTTTTGCCAAACCAAGTAGAGTTATAAGGCCTCTGAAGCTGTGGCTGCCCTCAACTCATGCATTCTTTGTAATATGGACATAAAAGCTTTCACAGAAAGGCCTTAGGGTAGGTAGTACAAGATGCAGTTTGGGGACGGGGACTCTAACATCAACACACACCGTGCAAATGGCTTTAAACACAACGAAGGGTAACTACAGAAATTCCATCCCTTGATGATGGAAACATTAAAAAATTGTTAAAGCTTAAGCCATCTCAAACTAGACTATAGGCGGGAAAAATTGTCTCCTCTGAGGTTTTCACATCACAAGGCAGAGAGTAAGAGGTACAATTTCACATTCTACATGATTGACTCAACATAATCACAAATGAAGAAAATCAAAGCAGCCCTTTAGTAGTATAAGTCTGGGGCAACTAGGAGAAGCAAAACAAGTAACCCCTGTGGGACAGCCAGCCTTCACTGAATTTACTACAAATATACACGTGTATGTAATCTGGAATTTGCATGTGTGCATGCGCGTGTGCGTGCGTGTATGTGTAAGCAAGTCACCATGATTATATATCAGCAGAAATAACTGACCAAAGTTTAAAATAACACAGTTCGCAATTACAGAACATACAATAAATATGTTTAAAATAACTAAAAAACTTCTAAAATTCAAAAACTGAGAAAGAAAAAAGATGTCCCAAAAATCAGCCAAATACAACTTCACAACAACCAGCGTTATTTAGATTTCAAAGAGAGTCAAAAGCAAGTTTGGTGACAATGTGGTACAACTGGAACTCTTAAACATTGTCGGTGGAATATTAGTTAGCACAAACTAATACACCAATTTTATGATTGAGTATGATTCTATCTTGCTTCTAGGTACCTACCCTCTAGAAACATGCAGACTAACTAGAATCTTTATGGCACTGCTATTGATAACAGCCCCAACCTGGAGCAAACTAAATGCCTTTACCAGTAGAAGGAATAAATACATACCTTAGAATTCCCAACAGCAATGAAAAATAATGGAGTATTGCAAAGTACAATGACATGATAAATCTCATAAAGGTAATACTGAGTGACAGCAGACAGACTCCAAACAGTGAATGTGGTATTGACTCCATTTGTTTGAAAATGAGAAAGAGGCAAAAGTCCTCAATTATGTTAGAAAAGAGGAGAGAGATTGCCTAAGGGAAGGAGGGCAAATGATGCTTGGAAAAGACTACAAGTTGTCTGGGACACTTTTAATGACCTATTTTTAAAATTTGGTGCTGTTTTTAATTTGGGATGGGTTTAATTTGTGAAAATGTACATCGTATTTGAATTAAGGGCCTTCCAGGAAGATTTGAAATACAACTAAATAAAACTACTTCAAAACAGCAGACTAGAATAAGAATAAATGAGACAAATAAAAAAATAAATAAAAAATAAAGCAGACAAAGAATAAATTAGAAAACAAAAATAGGGCTGAAGATTTTATCTGGAGTGCAGCACTAAGAGGCAAGGAGATGAAAAATATGAGAGAGGTTAAAAGATAAAGAACACAGAAAAATAACTTCTGACATATATCTAAACAAAGTTCCAGGAAAAGAAAATAGAGGATGTGCAAAATTCAGAAAAACAATAAACAAATCACCAGATTCAGGAAAAACAACTAATTCCAAGCAAGATATATAATAAGAGACCTATATCAATACAGGGCATAGAAGATCAGTGGAACACCAAAGGAAAATAGATGTTCTTTAAAGCAACCAGACAGGAAAGACAGATTAATATGAAAGGATAACAAAAGCATATCGACAAAAGATTTCTCAAAAGTCAAAAGATAATTAAATGATACCATCAAAGTCCCTAGTGAAAATGATCATGCAGAATGTTGTACCTAGGGGCAGTACTAATAAGGAACAGGAATAAATAAAGGCAACTCCAGATAAACAAAACCCAAAGCAAAAATCTGGAGTATACTGTGGGGAAAAAAGAAGGAAAATGATCTCAGAGACACTGGTAACTGCTAAGAAAAGCTCTTTGCCAATGCAGTAAAACATTTTGGAAGCTATACAATTTCCTAGAAAACATAATTTTAAAAAACTGACTGAAGAAAATAAAAATAATTAAAGCTATAGTAAAGGTGATCATATATTCCAGCTTGCTGATGTCAATTCTAGTCAGTGCCTGTTGTCCCAGGGCAGATATAAATAGGGACATTTTTCACTCTCAAAAGTACACTGCTTTGGATAACAAATTTTATTGTCACTGGACTATAATTACTAAAGCTTTAATGTCAATTATTAAGAAACACTCAAAAATGACATATCAAATATATAAAAGCTTTCACAAGAAAAAACACACATAATACGTAACTAATGTGAGGTGATGACATAACACATTACAAGACAAGACCTGCATGAAAAAGGGTATTTATGAGTCAGTTTTAGTTTTGAATGTGAACACAAATTGCTAAACAAAATATAACAAACAGGATTCAGCAAGTTATTGTTTAAAAAAAGACCAAAAGTATAAGAATGGTTTAATATTAGACAATTTATTGATATATTTAAGAGATTAAAACAGAATTAATGCGATGCCTTGAATATATGCAGAAAATGCGTTAAATAAAATTTAAAACATGTTCATGATTAAAAACAAATAACTTTCAGAAAATTAGGCATACAAGGGCCACCCCCAAGGAGATGCATTAAATACTTATTATTGTAGCACTGGTTATATACAACATCTTATTATTAGCAGACCTAGCCAGTACTATGAGATATCTAGTTAGCTAGGTAACTAGGTAGTTATTGTGTGTGTGTGTGTGTGTGTGTGTGTGTGTGTGTGTGTGTGTGATTTATATATAATATATATAACATAATTCTACACTTACATATAGTTATATATAAAAATTAAATAAAATAGCATTATTGTAAGTTTCTAAGCTAATCCATATGTAAAATAAAGAGAATCTAAATGCAAATTATTAGAATTACTTTTTTAAGCTCAAAAAGAGTGATGTCAGCAAAATGGCAGAGTATGCAGCTCCAAACTCGTATTCCTCTGAAGAAACATTGAAAAACAAACAGAAATTATGTAAACCAACTTTGTCAGAACTCTGGAAACAGTGAAAGGTTTACGGCAACGAAGTGAACACTGAATCAAGAAAAAGGCCAGTTATAAAGAATATGAAAGCTTTGTGGTATGTTTAATAAACTTGTCCTACTCTCTCCCCAGATCGGTGGCAATCTAGTAGATGGCAGCCTGCTTTCCCAGTGTGGGGCCTGGACCCTGGTTCCAGCGGGAGCATAGCAGACTTTATTCACCATTTATTGTTTGTTCTAACCTATCTGGGGCTACCTGAAGAACTGACATGAGGTGCTTGTCTCTGTTTCATTAACTCTGAGTTCAGTGGAAAAGCAGTGAACATTATTTGAGAACATTGTAAGATGAAAAAAACATTAAGCTTCCTGGAACCAAGAAGAAGGAAAAAAAAATCATACAATAGACCATGTAAAGCTGGGAATGAAAAACTGGGGAGAGGGTTTGGGAAATTATGGAATTCAGTAGTGCCTGTGTGTACTAGGAATTTAGAAAGACACACATTCTCAGGGAAGGAGGGATGCTTGGAAATTACCTGAGGATTCCTAATCTTTCACCTCTGGCTGAATGCGAGGATTGGTGTAAACAGTAATTAAATGAAGACAAAGGCGAAATTGTAAACACCCTGCCGAAGTATTGAAGGGGCATCACAGCAGAGAATCAATCTGCAAACAGTAGGGAAGGGGTTTTTTTTAATTTTGTTTATTTTTCTTTTTAGCTGCAGGTGTTCAAGAAAACTTCTGTAGAAACATTAGCTGAACACAAGGTAAAGGAACAGAGACTTTAGTGACCACACACATTGAGGAATACAGTCTTAGCAAAAATAGGTTGGAAAAGTCACTAGACAAATGAGCAACTGTAGCCTTCCACAACAAAACCAGCAAACCCAGGTAAAGGGAAGAATCTAATTTCCTGAGTTACAACATTATAAGATTCAAATGTCCAGGTTTCAACCAAAAAAAAAGAAAAAAGAAAAGAAAAGAAAGGCAAGTCACACCAAAAAAGCAGAGAAACATGGCCCATTCAAAAGAACAAAAAAACTTGACAAAATGTCCTTGAGGAAGCACTTTATTTTTTTTTATCTTTTTCTTTTATTAGTTACCATTTTTTGGTGATATGTAAAAACAATCTTACTAAACCAAAGTCACAACAATTTTTTTTCCTGTTTTCGTAAGTGCTTGAGGAAGCACTTTAAATCAACCGTCATAAATATGCTCAGAGCTATAGGAAATCATAAACAAGAATTAAGGGAAAACTAGAAAAACAAAGTATAAACAAAATTATTATATTAATAGTGATATAATAATTATAAAAGGGAAACAAAATAGAAACACTAGATCTGGAAAGTACAGTAACTGAAATGAAAAATTCATAAGTTGATTCAACAACAGACTTGAGCAGAAAACAGAACCAGTGAATCTAAATGCAGAAAAATTTGAATTATCCAGTCTAGAGAGAAGAAAAAAAAAAAGCAAACAGAGCCTAAGGACCCAAGAAGACCAACATATGTATGCTGAGAGTCTGAGAAAGAAAAGAGAGGGAGAGAGAGCGACATAAAGAATATTAGAAGAAATAATGGATGAAAACTTTGTGCATTTTATGAAAGAAATTTACAGATAAAAAGAAGCTCCAAATACAATAAACTCAAAAAGATCCACACAAGGCATATTTTAATAAAACTGTCATAAGTCAAAGACAAAGAGAATTTTGAAATCAGAAAACAAAAAAGCAACATGTCATGTACAAGAGATTCTGAATAAGACTAACAGACGATTTCTCATCAGAAACCAGAGTCAGTGGGCTAACATAATTAAGGTGCTGGAAAAAAACCTGACAACCCATCCCCCTAAAAATGCAATGCAGTCCTAGTTCCTATCAAATTCATTTATTTGCTGAGACTTCAGGAGACATCTGTTTCCACCTTTTTCTCCCCATTCCACTGGCAGAATCTTTACAAGCACGTGTACAGTTGTGCTTGCCTTCAGGTGCTTCCACTACCTTTGTGAGAAGAGCAGTACCAGGTGGCCACTGCTCTCCAGCCTGGCATCAAGCCACGTGGAACAGAGCCATCCGAGTCAACTGGCAGAACTGCAGCCTGAAGTAGTCACTCCAGCCGCTGTAGTCTCCCTGTAGATCTATGAAGAGGTTTAAGTTTTTGTAGAAGTATCTGGAAGGCAACTTCGTATCTCAATGACTCGTTTAAAGACAACATTCTCAAGGCCACCATTTAAGGTTGGGTACATTTTTGTACTCATCACTCTCTGTCGTCTCAGAATATGTGAATAATCATATAATTCACAGATTAGATGAACGTGGCATCCTCCAGATAACATGTCTGCTTTTGTTACCATTCCTAAAATGTATGGAATTCAAATAAAGGTGTCACTTTTTTCAAGTGTCTACCCAAATACCACACATTTATTAGGTCTTCCTTGATGAACCCATGTAAAATAGCCATACACTGTCTTTATACTTAACATTTCATTTTATTGGCTTATTGACTAGATCTCCTCAGAAGAATATAAGCTACTAAACAGCAAGGATGTCTGTCTATTCTATTCAACTCTGTATCCCCAGCACCAAAAGCAAAGCACAGAGTAAGACAGTAATATTTGCTGAATGAACGCTTCAAAAAAATCACTTAATGATGCAAGCATCTAATTTTCATGAAAACCCTACAATATATTTCTATTTCCCGCTTCTTTCATTTCATAGATAGTAAATTAAGACCTGAGAATAGTTCACAAAATTATGGGTAAACAGAATATATTGAATCAGAGTAGAACCAAATTTGCCTTACTCCAATCCAATCCAGTGCTCTCGCCACACATTACCAATATTTCCCAATTTGTATCCATGAATAATAAAACTTTAAAGGTAGGCAAGATGAAAACCCCAAAAGAAATTCCAAGACTCCTGATGCTTACGAAGGGAAAACTAACTTCCTATGCCCAAATTAACCAACAGTTATCACCTCCCTAGTCATAAATAACCTGAGACCTCAAGTAGAGTGAGAGGAACTTCTATCTCCAGTCATGCTTATAAGACATTTGTCTTATTTAAGATAAGTAAAACAAGATAAATGAAACATGTGTTTTTATTTTAGAAACTATCAGTAATATTTATATTTGATTCAGGCTTGTTACAAATAGCCACAGCTTTGCTTTATCCATTCTGAGCACCGGGATCCCTCCTGTAGAGAAAGGAAGAAAGGACACTACTGGCATATCCCTATCAACTCTCAGAGGAGTCGCTTAACTCCGTCGTTTTTGATGGCAACAATTAGTTGAGAATAATACGGAGTAAATTTATAGAATAAGAATATATGCACTATACCCTTAAGTAAGGCAAAAGCATATACCAGCGAACTCTATACATATCCAGGGTTTTGTCTATTTTTATTTCCTCATGACTTGAGGACATCTCTCCTCCAAATTTCTGATTTTTATCTGTATTTCTCTTTGAGCACTGCAAAAGTTTTGCCAATCCTCTTTTGGGTGTTCTGTTGTATACTTGCTCCATATAATCTGCAATAAAAGACTCTCTGAAATTTAATGTAATTACCAATATATTACTATCTGGGTTTAAAGTTCTCATTTTACCATTTGTTTTCTATTTTTCCTATCTGTTCTATAATCACTTTTCATCTTTCTTTTGCCTTCCTTTGGAGCCATCAAATAATATTTTTGTCATTCCATTTGCCTATAAGTTTATTACAAATTATTTCACACTTCTTTCAGTGACTACACAACCTTTGACTTATTAACATAATATAAATGATATAGATATATAAATCATCAATTAAGATATATAAATCATTGTATATATCTGAGATATCATCAACACTTTAAATCAATTTTAACTCCCTTTCACAAATTTGTCATTTTTATGTTTTTTGTTTTTTGTTGTTTTTTTTTTTAATTTATTGGGGTGACAATTGTTAGTAAAATTGCATAGATTTCAGGTGTACAATTCTGTATCACATCATCTATAAATTACATTGTGTGTTCACCACCCAGAGTCAGTTCTCCTTCCATCACCATATATTTGATTCCCCTTACCCTCATCTCCCACCCCCCAACCCCCTTACCCTCTGGTAACCACTAAATTACAGATTAATTTTCAAAACCCCAGATTAATTTTCAAAACCCCGTGGCCATCTTGTGGTTACTGATTGTTTTATAATCCCCTCACCTTCCCCCTTACCCCCACCCCCCCGCCCATCTAGCAACCCTCAGTTTTTCCTCTTTGTCTCCAAAACTGTTTCTGATTAGTTCATTCACTTATTCTTTTCTTTAGATTCCGCATATAAGTGAGATCATATGGTAATTTTCTTACTCAGTCTGACTTATTTCACTTAACATAATGTTCTCTAGGTCCATCCATGTTGTTGCAAATGGTAAGATTTCTTTCTTCTTTATGGCTGCGTAATACTCCATTGTATAAATGTACCACATTTTCTTAATCCAGTCATCTACCGATGGGCATTTCGGTTGTTTCCATGTCTTGGCTATTGTGTATAGTGCTGCAATAACCATAGGAGTGCATAAAGATTTTTGCATTGGAGTTTTGGATTTCTCCGGATAGATACCTAGGAGTGGAATTACTGGATCATAGGGTAGTTCCATTTTCAGATTTTTGAGATACCTCCCATTTTTATGTATTTTTATTGTACATTGACATTTAGGTCTACAATGTGTATTGTTTTCTATTATCAATATAAGTTTAGATTTACTTTCTCCATACATACTATTGCTAATACAATTTATACATTTCTGTATTTCCATACTCCCATCTAGGATTATATTTCTTCTGCCTAAATAACTTCTTTACAATTTCTTTTAATGCAGATCTGGTTATGAATTTTCTGGTTTTGTTTGTTATTTTACCTTCCTTTTTGAAGGATGTTTTGTTGGATATAAAATTTGATGTTAGCATTTATTTTATATTAACACTTTTTGAATAGTAATCCATGTCTCTAGCATCACTAATTTCTATTAAAACATCTGTGAATTTCATTGTTGCCCTTTGGATGTAATATGTTGTATTTCCTCAGTCTCATTTAAAATTGTCTTAGTGCCTTTGGTTTTTTAGAAGTTTTACTCTGATATGTCTACTTATATGTTCCTTTGCATTTATTTTACTTGGAGTTTGTAAATCTTCCTGAATCTGTGGTTTGATGTCTTTCAATGGTTTTGGCAAATTATTTACTAGTGTCTCCTCAAATATTGCTTCTAGCCCATTTTTATTCTCCTTTTCTTCTGGGACTCCAGTCATATACATATTAATCATTTTCAATGTTTCCCAGGTAGCATTTATGTTTTTTCACATTTTTATTATTTTTTCTTTCCATGCTTTAACTTAGATATTTTCTATAGACTATTTTATAGTTTCCTCAATCTTCTCTTTAGCCATTTTAATGTGCTGTTAAATTCACATGTTAGGTTCTCAATATCATATATTTTATTTTCATCTCTATAATTTCTATTTGACTTTTGTTTTATGAATTCAAAGTCTTTGTAAAAATTCTCCTACCCATCACCTATTTTGTTGAACCTAGTAAATACAGTTATTTGAAATCCCGTTTCTGTTAATTTTGACAACTGAGGTTTCATGTAGGTCTGTTTTTATGGCCCATTTCCCCTCCTGTAAAAAACTTTTGTCCTGGCAAACCTAGTAATTTTAATTGAATGCCACACAGTGTATATTAAAATTTCTACAGATAATTTAAAAATTGGGCTGATATTATCTTCTTCCCACAAATGTTCTCTTGTGGGTAGATAGCCTTAGTTCAGTCTGGTTTGAGCTGGTTTGAAGGTGGGTTTCAGAGTTTTCTGAGAACTGGCTTATCTTTATTCCTACTACTGGAGTTCTTCCTTACTCCTACACTAGAAGTTGGGGTGTTTTACCAGGGTACTTTCTCTTTGGCAGACCCAGAATTTCCATTTATCTCCTCAGCCCAGAGAGACTGCTGAAAGCTCTGCTCATGTCTGTATTCTCGTATCCATTGCTTTCTTCTTGCCTTGATAGCGCTCTGACTAAAGATGAGCAAATGTCTTAACCAGAAAGGTGGGCAGATGGCTTTGCACATCTCAATGCACTCCCCTTTTCTCTGGTATCTTAGTTTCTCCTCAACTGGCTGACTTGCAGTCCAGAAGTCCACGTTTTAACTTCACAGCCTCATGAAACTGCACAAGGCTCAGGTAAGTTTTCCAACCCATGGTCACTGCTTTCTGCTTGGCTTCTGAGCCTCTGAGCTCCATGCCACTTACGAACTCCTAACGTCCCCATGGGAAAATCCTTCTGGAATTGGACGCACCTCAATGTGCTTTCCTCCTCTCTCAGATCCTGGCCTTTTAGAGATTTGTTTTGGTATTTTGTTTACACTTAGTAGTTTTTTAGGAGGAGCATTGGCCCATAACAAGCAGTCTGTACTTACTGCAGAAGGAAAATCCAAAGGTTAGTTATAGACTCTAGCTTTTATGATCAATATTCTAATACCAGTTGGATTCTCCCCATATGCTCTGTGAAAAACCAGCTTCTTGCTTTACTTAATACCTAGGAAAGAAAACCATCTTTCTCTCCATGTGTTCATTCCATGTTATTTGTCTCCCTGCCCATTTACCCAAATAATTGTTGTTCTGCCTTCCATTATCTTCAGTCTGTGATGATAAAGGGTTGTAGTTCATACTTTCTTATGAGAAGAGCTATTACCTATTTGGGATCTGGGCTGAAAACTACTCATTTTGAAGAAATATGGATGTTATTACACCATTAAATCTTCCCTCATAGCCATGAAAGCTTAGCACTGGTATCGTTTAATCACTGCATTTCTAGCAACATAACAAGCACAGCTGTATACTCCCTAACCCTAAGCCTTCCTAACTTACTGACTAATGGATTCTCTATATCTTCAGCCAGATTCCTACTTCAAATCCAAATATACGCACCCCAGCTGCCAGGATTATTGGATGCTGAAAGTTTCCAGGTCTATTACTGGGCATTGCCCTCAGCTATAGGGAATTGTACATCTAAGGTTATGCCACCACCAAGGAAGTTGATACAGGGGAAAAAAGGCCTGGTCTCTGTGAAGAACTGTCCGAACCTGAGAGTTTCCCATAGTTTGTCTGGAGTCTTAGTTGAGTCTACATAGCAAGTCAGCATTTCCCTCAGCCTAATTCTGAATTCTCACTTCATTAGACATTCATCTTCTATGATCACAACTCACAAAGCCTTTTGCATGCCATTCCTATCTCAGAGTCAATTTTCAGGGAACCTACTCTAAGACATTGACCTAATGTTTGCTACAGTCTGTAACTACTGCCCTTCCCAGTCCCCCACCAACTCAGTGTCTCAAAATTGTCATCTTCAATCCTTGGCAGATGACATCCAAGTGCCTAGATGTGGCCTGCCTTCTACTCAGGAGCAATTTAGGTCAAATCAGGAAAAAAAATATTTAAAGGTTGGTAAGAAAATCGTGAGGTGCCTACCTAAGCTAATTTTTAATCGTCTCAGCTCTGCACTTTACAAGATAAACACAGTAGAGTGAACAGCAGGGATTAGTTGAAGCTAAATGTCTATTTACCAGCTTTGATAATGAGCCTTATTATAAAAACAGGCACACAAGAGAATGTGGACTGAGAAGATAGGAGTTCAGGATAGACTTGTGAAAGTCTCCATCTTGCTATCTCTAATGATTTCTGGGCTCAAAAGAACACTAATTATAATTGGTTTGATTTACTCTTACCTTCTGTAAATCATGAAGTTAGGGCACACCACTAGAGGAGCATACAGAGCAAGATTTTGCTTCAGAGAAAATTCAAAATTAAAAGGTAACTAAAATACTAATAATTAACCAGTTGACTAAAGATAGCTATAACTCTCAGTTATTTCGTATCTTATAATGCTGATAAAGAGCAATTGGTTTGTATTGATTCTCTGCAAGCAATTTGAACAGAAGGTAAGTTAAATTCATTGCAATTTTTTTGTTGGAAATCTCTGCACATATTGATGTATGGTTGATTTGGGAAGCAGTCAATATTTCTGTAGATACAGAATTTACCTTTAACCAGCTTGTAAAATGCCCTTTTACAGTAAATGCCAAGTGGCCTATATTACATAACCCACTTCATTTTCTTTCAGTGTTTCTCTTTTTTTTAAAGTCTCACATTCGGTACAAACACTTTTAAATTATATTCTGATACAAGCTTAAATTATGTTACCTTGGAGCGCTGACACATTCAATCTTTTCCTGAAAGCCACACTATAAAATGTTCAGCATTATTTATAATTAATGAGGAAAACTAGTATATTATCAACTAAAACCCTCATAGAACTAAAATACAAAGAGAAAATAATAGAATTTGAAGTTAGTGAAGCTAACAGTTTAAGAAGTCTTTACGATGGAGACCTATGGAAGTCATGCAGACGTATTTGAATAGTCTTCATCCCTCACTAGAATGAAGGCCATGAAGATAAGGACTTTTTGTCTTCTATTTAGACTAGTGTTTTGTACATAGTAAGGACTCAATAAATATTTATTGGGTTAATAAATGAAAGTTACATTACTAATTTTCCCAACAGTGAAAAAGGATGCATGAGATTTACTTAAAAAGTAGAAATTAAAATTTTCATAGGAAAGGCATAAGGCTCTTATACATCCAATATTCTGTTCATGGCAATAAAAGCCACTACAGGATAAAAGTCAAGGTTCCTACACCTGGTAAATCTGATGATGGTGTTGGTAGTGAAAGAACATAATCTGATAATCCTGGTTTAAGATACAGAATGAAGATATCTTCTTAGAAAAAAACTCAGAAGACAGAAAAACAATTAATGATAATAATGATTAAAATAGAAAATACCTAAATCCACAAAATATGATATATAAAGAAACCATGCTAAATACTGTAAATATTGGTCCAGGACAATAGAGACTGCCCAGTGAAAATACATTCTCTGCGAGGCTATGAAAGGATTAGAAGTCTGCAAAAAGTGTTTTATACTCCACATAACAAAACAATAATTCCGCTTTGAATTGAAACAAAAAATTAAGTTGTTCAGAAATCTAGAGGTATATTCCTGAACACTCTTCGATATTCATTGAATGGCAAATAAGGTGGTGCTAGACAAGAAGGTACCAGATACTTGGGGAAAATATTACTGTTGGTATGGAAAAATGGAGGAGAGATTATAGATGGTTAAAAGTTCTGCAGCTATTGGATCTTTGTCAAGAGAAGTATAGGTTAAATCACACAAACACAAGCACAATATCTTTACACAGGAGTTTATAATTATAATTCTTCTACCTGCGAATCATGCTTGAGGGCAGATGTACTTTTTATAGACAAAAAGTGCCCCTCAAATTGCTGAATTTCTGCAATAAATCCTTCAAATATCTTCTTAAGACTATGTTTTTCAAAAGGTTAGTCCATTAAGACTTACTCTCCAACACCCCCTTCCTCTACCCCTTTTAAGATATGTATGACCATTAAAAAGAAAATATTAGCATACCAAATAAGAATATTGAAAGGAAAAACCACCTAGACGATTGATTAATATACACCAGACATATTATGACGTCTGACAATTAAGTTCACGAACTCATCCTAGAAAAAGTACTACATATCTCATTGCTGAATGTCACTATGGTTACCTTCAAAGTACTCCCCTTGGGAAGCTATGCACCAATGCCGGTGCCCAGTCCACCCTTCAAAGCAATTTTGGAATTCTTTCTGGGATGGCCATCAAAGCTGTCATTGTATTACCCTTGATGTCCTGAATGTCATCAAAATGTCTTCCTTTCAATATTTCCTTTATATTTGAAAAGAAAGAAGTCATTGGGGGCCAGATCAGGTGAGTAGGGAGGTTGTTCTAATACAGTTATTTGTTTACTGGCTAAAAACTCCCTCACAAACAGTGCTGTGTGAGCTGGTGCATTGTCATGATGCAAAAGCCATGAATTGTTGGTGAAAAGTTCAAGTCGTCTAACGTTATCATGCAGCCTTTTCAGCACTCGCAAATGGTTAACTTGGTTAACTGTCCAGTTGGTGCAAATTCATAATGAATAATCCCTCTAATATCATAAAAGTTTAGCAACATCGCTGCAACAAAAGTCGCAAACTTTATTGTCAGACCTCGTATACAATCTACATGATGAAAGTAGTGATCAGTATTTCTCTATGAAACTAAATAAATAATATGTAGTCTCTATAAAGCAAGAACTCAAAAAATATATAAGATCTATGATTTTAAAAATTACAAAATAAAATGAAATAAAGAGTGGGTTGTAAAAATATAATCATTAGAATTTCAGGAATATGTCAGGAATGGCAATATATATTTTTTAATTTCCTTGATTGCTCTAAAATATTCTTACACACACACACACACACACACACACACACACACACACACACACAACCAAAATAAGCTAAATAAAAACACACACACAACATTTATGATAAAAATTGGTGAGCAGTTTCCTACAGATCCCAAAACAGGAGCTAGAGAAAAACATCAATATCTAGAAGGTCCACATGGACAAAACAAAAAACAAACAAAAAAATAGGATGTACCATAACTATGAGAACAAACTCCAAAACTGACAATAAGTATTCACTGCAAAGTGTGACAAACCAACTAGGAAGAGCAGCCAAAACTGAGAGGAACCCTGAAGTGTTCAATTCAGATTACTCCCAGAGAAACTTGATGCTGGAGCAATTTTGGTTTCATGAAATCTCCAAATTTACAAACCAAATCACTCTAGGAAAAAAAATCTCTCCTATAAGGAGAAACTGCTGAGGATAGAACACATTAAACAATAGAATCAAATGAAAAAAAGAAGATCCAAGTATAATCAGGAATGGAAGCAGAGAAGGCAGCTCTCAGATATCATGAGACTATAGTTTTATCTCTTTGTGAAACAACAGAAATGGGATTTCCAAAGAAATAAAGCTGTAAAAGTTATCCTGATGCATTGCTGTCTTCACAGTTTTAGAAAACTTTCATATAGTGAAAACAAACCCAGAAAGATGCATCCACAAAATTAACCAAGAGAAATTAAGAGGAAGATAAACACTAAGTAAAGGCAACATTAATTCCAGTTGGAAAAGACTAAAAAATTAGATGATTAATTAAAGGATGGTTTTAAAAGAGAGGTGATAGAATTCAAGAAAGCGATAAAAAAAGAAAAACATTATTTCAACATAAAAACTTAATAAAAAGAATGTAAGATAAACAGGCATAACATTATTATTTGTGATAAAGAAAATTATTTAAAATTCAAATAAATGAAGTAGAGTCAAAAAGGATTCAAGAGACAGTAGTAGATAGAAATAGAAAAAAATATAAATGAAATGCAGTATACATTAATTTGCAGTTCCCAAAGAAGAAAACAAAAGCAATGAATGAAGCAAATGCTAAAAATATACATAACTTAAAAAATTTTTCTGAGTTAAAATATCACTTGAATCTATATAGTATTATAAAATAGCATGCCACACAGGAGATCCAAGATGGCAAAGTCAATAAACACTGTGCCTGCTTCCTTTCATAAACACATTAAAATTATAACTAAATTATAGAACCATTTGAAGTCTGGCTGAACAGAAGTTTTATAGCTAAGGATATAAAGAGGAAGCCACGCCTAGATGGGTAGGAAGGGTGAAGATGCAAAATGGGCTCACAGTTGAGAACCGGGAGGGATATCTCAGCCACAGAGGTCCCCCTAGGAGGAGCAAGAGACCACAGTCTGACTCCAGGTTCCCCAGCCCAGAGTACTGGTGCTAGGAAGAGTAGCCCACAACATCTCTGTGAAAAACAGTAGGGATTCTGACCATGCAGATGGGATGAAAGACTGTGGGAAACTCAGATATCCTCTTAAACACCCAGCACACAGACTCTCTCACTTACAGGCATTCACCTTGGGCTCCGGCAGAGGGACAGTAACTCAGGCGGTGTCAGAGAGAGGGCTGAAGGACAGTTACCATTTTCCCTGTGTGGAATCCTTCTCCCATGCAGCGGGCAGATAGACGCCATCTTTCCTGTGATGACCCCGCCTACACAGGGACAAATCTGAATCTGATTGGTCTGGTGAGCTCCACTGCTCCACCCTGCTGGATCCTTGAGATACCAAAACCCAACTCTCCCAACACCAGAGGTACTTTCTTTGAGAGCTGCCAGCCCTGACCACATTGCACAATTTCTTGAAAAACTATCAGAGTCCACAGGACCAAGGTGGTTGGCAGATGACCTGGGTGTGCTCTGAGACTTCTGCTGTGTAGCTCCAGGCACCAAACCACAGGCTACATTAACCTGGTGACCAAAATTCTCCCCAATCTAGTTACTCCAAGATCCTGCCTCACCCAACTCATGTACTACACGAGGCTTCACCAAGGGCTGAACCTTAAGGAAGCTGGCAGGCCTAAGGGTGTCCTGGCTTTTTGCAGAGCTACCCCAGGCAAGTTACTGATGGCAGCAATCCTCAGTTCATAGCATGACCTCTCCCACACACCTCCAAGGTTAGCACAGGCAGTGAACAACAATGGATCACTTTGTAGCTCCTACCAGGTAGTCCCTGGCTAGTCATAAGCAGTGAGTGATCTAGACCTGCTCCAGAGTTCCTCACAATAGGCCCCAGAAATAATATACTTGGAGGTTGACTTCAGACCACAGCAGAGCACCACCCAATTATCACCACAGTGGCACACCCAAGGGTGGTCTCAACAGTCACCAGAATCCCACTCAGTATGGTAAGCCCCCTGCACAGCAGCCTGTAAGCTGTAGACGTGGCCAAACCCCACAGCCAATCAGTCTGAAGGTCACTCCCACCCACTGATGTGCCAATAGCAATCCAGGCTCAACTATAACTGGAGGGCACACACAATCCCCACAAGAGACACTCCTAGAGCACCTGAAGCAGGTGACCAGGGAGATTGTGCCAGTACCCCACAGGGCACTTACTACATGAGGCCACCTGGTCAAGACTGAAAGACAGAGCAGATCAACAAACAGAGAGGCAGCCAAAATGAGGAAACAAAAAAAAGTGTTCAAAATGAAAGAACAAGAAGAAACTCCAGAAAAAAAGAACTAAACAATATGGAGGCATGCAATCTATAACACCAGAGACAGAGTTCAAAACAATGGTTGTAAGGTTGTTCAAGGAACTTAGTGATAACGTCAACAAAGAGATAGCAAGCATAAAAAAAATATATAGAAACCATTATGGAAAAAACAGTCAGAAATGAAGAAACAATAACTGAAATTAAGACTGCACTAGAAGGAATCACCAGCAGACTAGATGAAGCAGAGGATCAAATCAGTGATTTGAAAGGCAATGTAGCAGAAAACACCCAACCAGAACAGCAAAAAGAAAAAAATCCCCCCAAAAAGATGAGGATAACATCAAGCATAACAACATTCGCATCATAGGGGTACCAGAAGGAGAAGAGAGAGAGCAAGGGATTGAGAATGTATTTGAACAAATAATGACTGAAACTTTCTTAACCTGGTGAAGGAAAAAGACATAAAAGTCCAGGAAATGCAGAGACTCCCAAACAAGACAAACGCAAACAGGTTCACACCAAGACACATTATAATTGCAATGGCAAAGGTAAAAGACAAAGAGAGAATCCTAAAAGCAGCAAAAGAAAGGCAACTAGTAACTTACCAGGGAGCTCCCATAAGACTGTCAGGTGATATGTCAACAGAAACTTTGCAGGCCAGAAGGGATTGACACAAAATATTCAACATGATGAAAAGCAAGGACCTACAACCAAGATTACTCTACCTGGCAAAGCTGTCATTTAAAATCAAAGGACAGATAAAGAGCTTTCCAAATAAGAAAAAACTAAAGGAGTTCATCATCACCAAACCAGTATTACAAGGAATAGTAGAGGGACTTCTTCACGATAGAAAAACATAAAATAAATATTATGAATAACAAAATGGCAATAGCTACATGTCTATCAACAATTACTTTCAATATAAATGAATTAAATGTTCCACTCAGAAGACATAGGGGGGCTGAATGCATAAGAAAACAAAACTCTTACATATGCTACATACAAGGAAATCACTTCAGATTGGAAGACATACAGACAGAAAGTAAAGGGAAGGAAAAAGATATTTCGGGAAAATGGAAATGAAAAAAATAGAATAAGAAGATCTGGAATAGCAATAATTATACCAGACAAAATAAACCTTAAAGCAAAGACTATAACGGGAGACAAAGAATAACCCAGTAATCCCACTTCTGTGTAGTAGCATATGAAGAAACCCATATGCTACTTTGAGGGGACATGAGCACCCATATGTTCATTGCAGCATTGTTTACCATGACCAAGATGTGGAGGCAGTCTGGGTGCCTTTCAATGGAAGAATGGATAAAGAGGAGGTAGTACAATGGAATATTACTTGGCCATGGAAGGGAATGGGTTCTTACCATCTGCAGTGGCATGGATAAATCTGGATGGTACTATGCTGAGTGGAGTGTAAGACAGAGACTGATAGATGCAATGTGATTTCACTTATATGTGGAATCTAAAGAACAAAATAAACAAACTCATAGATACAAAGATCATATTTATGGTTGCCAGATGGGAGAGAGTTGGGAATGAGTGAAAAAGGGGAAAGGATTAAAAAGTACAGAGCGGTTGTTAAACAGTAGTCTTGAGGATATAGGTTATAGCATAAGCAAGGTAGTCAATAATATTATAATAACTATGTATGGTGTCAGATTGGTACTGGATTAATTGGGGTGATAGATTGGAGGTGGTTGGAGTCAGGGTGAAAAGGGTGAAGGCATTAAAAAGTACAAATTGGTAGTTACAAAAGAGTCATGAGGTTGTAAAGTAAAGCACAGGGAATACAGTCAATAATATTGTGATAGCATGATACGGTGTCAGATGGTTGCTGGACTTATCATGGTGATCACTTCTTTAGGTATATAAATGTTGAATAACTGTGGTGTATACCTGAAACTAATATAACTAGCATGTTAGCTATATTTTAATAAAAATCTTTTAAAAATATAGCATGCCACATAACTGAAAATCTGCTCAAAATAACCAACAGTGAGACATATTAAACTAAAATTATTGTAACACAAACAAGAAATCATCCTTTGGCTAAAGACCAAATGACTTAGAAGAGAAAGAAATTCATGTGACCATCACATTTTTTAATAGCAGTATTTTATATCACATGATATTTAAGATAGTCAAGAAAATATAAATCAGGCACCTCATATCCAGTCAAATTGATATTCAGGTATGAAAGTCACAGGCACAGTTTTATTTTTACATAACAATATAGGGAATGTTGTTTTCATGCTTCTTTCCTGAAGAATCTAAAAATGAATTTCAACCAACCTAAATGACTGAAATTACATCATTAAGACCAGTTGTGAAACATGCATTTTCTTATGGATATCAAATACTGTAAATATTGTATATTGGGGATCACGATTATGAGACAGGTTAGTTCGTATGATTGCTAGTCAGACAGGGGGGTCCCTGGTGGAATAAAGAAAAGACAGCCATATCCTAAAACTTCAGGTTTTGAAATCACTCCTTCGCTCCAGGACATAATGTAACAAGGCCTTGAGGTTAATCACAAAATTCATTTTGGCCTGAGAAATAGAGCAGATCTGATAGATAGGAGTGGGTTACTTTGCTAATTCCTTTAGGATGGGCAAGCGGAACAAACCTGGTAGACGAATTTCATTAGAAGGCGCCAGTTCCCTTCTTCAAACAAGTTCCCTTCTTGAAACAGCTCCCCTTCCCCAAGCAGGCAAGGGAAGGTATAAAAGTAAGAGCTTTTGTCTCAGTCACGGGCACCCCCATTCGGGACCCCTTCCTGCTCGGGAGCTGCAACCTCTTCTCCTGCCTTTAATAAACTATCCTCTTTTTAAAACTTTTTGCCTCTCCCTGGTCCATGTTTCCATTCTTCGGCTTCACGAGGCACGATCCCTGCCCACACTCAGACACTGCCAGCAGATCCAACATCACCTACATCAATTATAAGGAATACAATAGAGTAAGTAATGACAATATGCTTTGACAATGAGGATTTAGCTTAACTGTCAAAAATAGGAGGGAATGATCACCAGAATAGTGGAGAGATTACCTCAGTGAGCAGCTTACTTTCACAAAATCAATTTTAAAAATACTGGCAAAACAGAACCTACCATTCTTTCAGAACTCAAAATTAACTAAAGTCACAGAAACTGAAAATCATTTAGCTATGAGGAACAAATGAACCTCCTCAACACATTAGGGTATGTGTCCTTTTAACTTGGAGCTAGTCACATATCCCCTCATCCCCTGCTCGGTAGTGTGTGGTTGTCATGAAAAGCCAGTATTCTTGTAGCCTAAGATGATTGACCTCTTGTGAAATTCCATTAAAAGCATCATCTTAAGAGCACAGTAAATATGTTGTTTGAACTTCCAGCTGCCAGGGAAATCTCAGGTGTTCTGGCTATTCAATTCAATTCAGAGCTCAGCTCATCAAGGGGAAAAAGAACCCTACCCTTAGGTTACCAAAGCAATATCAATCAGTTGACAACAGCTGCCTAAGGCTATGACTTGATTTGCTTGTGGCAAATAAGAGCCTAGCCAGGAATATAAAAGGAAATGGGAAAGAATAAGATGACCATAGGGAAGTTAAAGAGCTCTGACAAATTCCTGGAGATCTCAGAGTTTTTGCTCATTCACAAGGTTGTGCACATGCCCAGAGAAAACTTGGTAAAAGATAAGACCCACTGTGCTCTAACTAAACTGGAAACCGTACACATGGAGGAAGTAAAGGTAAATCTATTTCGTGAACTGTCGAAAGTTTGAAAGTGTGCCTTCTTACACAGATCCCCTTGGCAAAGGAAGGAAAACAAATTGGCAAGGCATAAGGAAATCTTCTGACCTGCAGTAGCGGACTATTACATATATTGACTTAGGGATGAACCTAGAAAGCTAAGCATAAAAATAAAAACAATTTTTTTTTTTCAAAAAATGGAATTTAAAAATCTTTTTAGAAGAGAATTTAGTGGTTTCGATTACAATTAATACAGAATCTGCAGAATTAGTCCAGGTAATTCCCTCAACAAAAAATCAGCAACAATAAATAACAGGAAAAAGAAAAGAATAAAACCACCAATAAAGCGAGGGAAGAGATCTGACTAGAATTGCTACAACATGTTATCTAAAACACCTGGTGTTCCACAACAACAGCAACAACAACAATAAAATTATTAGAAATACAAAAAAAATAAGAATATATGCCACATATACAGGAAAAAAGAAGACCCAACAGAAAATGTTCATGAGAGATGCCAGATATTAGACTTAGTAGATAGAGATGTCAGAGCAGTTACTATAAATCTACCGATATAACTGAAAGAAACGAATAAAGAAGAGGGTAAAGGGAGTTAAATATATGGTGAAGGAAGGAGAACCGACTCCTGGGTGGTAAATACACAACGCAATATATATTTAAAAGGTTAAAAATAATTGCAAAAACTGCAATTACTTTTGCACCAACCTAATAGATGATGTATTACAGAATTGTACACTTGAAACCTGTATTATTTTACTAACCAATGTCACCCTAATAAATGTAATAAATATGAAAAAAAAAGAATTAAGGGAAAGTATGACAACTGTCTTGTCAAATAAAGAATATCAATAATCATATTGAATATAACATCTCAATATTGATAATGATATGGAAATTGTAAAAGAGCACTAAATAGAAATCTTAGAGTTGAAAAGTCCAATAACTAAAATGAAAAATGAACTTAAGGGGGCCAACAACAGGTTTGAGAAGGCAGGAGAATGAGTAAGAGAACTTCAGTATTGGTCAAAAGAGATTACCCCAGCTATTTTGTGGACTCCAGGTTGGTAAGAGCATCTGAGCCAGGAAGCAGAGGGGAGCAAAAGACCCCACTGAACCCGAGGGTGTGTAAATTTGAGCTTCTGCATTTCTAACCCAAGATCTCGAAATGCACCGTAATTCCTGTCCATTGAGTTGTAAGGTTTATATAGGTATTCTTGAAAACAAAACTGAACTGCTGAACTGGAATAACCGTTTGGCTATTATGGACCACTCCGAAGTGTATGGGTTGCTAAAAACCCTCCCACCTTTCCTTTGTTGAATTTGAAGATCCCAGAGATGAAGCCAGTGCTGTCAAAGTGCTAAGTGGAAGAACACTCATGGAGCTCCCGAGTTAATGGTGAGAAGAGAAGTCGAAATCGTGGCCCACCTCCATCTTGGGGTCATCGCCTTAGAGATGATTACTGGAGAAGGAGTCGTCCACCTGGCTCCAGATCCCACGACAGAGAATCTTCTCCCTCAGTTGGAGTAGGCCCCTTTGTAGAGATAGAAGACAAGAGAAATCATGGTCTTGGAAGAGAAGTCAAAAACTGTCCCTATCCTTCTCTTGGTTTTGTACCCGATCTAGGTCAAAAGAAAAGCAATAGGAAACCAGTTTGCAAGAGGGATGGTGTACAGGAAATAACTTCATTTGACAGGAGTATGTACAGAAAATGCAAGTTTTGTTTGAGACTTCATGAGCTTAGCACACTTTTAAGATGTATTTATTAGCTGTTCACGTTTGTTTGTCTTGGAACAGTGATACATAAGGATGTAATTTTCTATGGTGTGAGATGGATCATATGAGGCATGTAATATCAAGAACTGTTACTTTACAATGTTCCCTTAAGCAAAATTGAATTTTCTTTGAAGTTTATTACTGTTGCATAGACTGATAATAAACCTCTAACTCTTGCCCAGCTAAAGTGTAATGTTTAAAATGATGGAAACAAAACTGCCAAAAATTAAACTTAAGTCTTATTTTTCCATACCTGGGATATATTAATAGTATGTGGCTGTAGTTGAACAGCAATCTTTAAAAGCTGTTGTGAACACAAGCCAGCAGGCAAAAATTAAAGTTGCACCATTAAACTAGATATTAGAGGTTTTAAAAAAAAAAATGCAACTAGTCTTCACACTGGGCAGAGGTTGTCCAGTTGGTGTAGACTCTAAGCTATTTCGAGAACATTAGTTTACCTCTGCTTTAGGTCATAAATTTCTGATGTGATTGCTATGTATGAATACATAGCTCTTTGTAACATTCATTTAGAAATTTGAGACTATTTAATATACCTGTGTTCTGCCAGCTTAAGGGTACATTGTAGGGCTGAACTTGGAGTTACTGTCGAAATTTGTGTGTGTGCTATCATTTGTAACATGTTTTGTAAGATTCCTTGGGACTTAAGTTTTGGTTACAAATTATTGTTTAACCTGAAAGAGAGAGAGATTACTCAGTTTGAGGAGCAGAAAGAGAAAGAATAAACAAAAATGAACAGAGCCTCAGAGGTCTGTCCTGCATAAAAACATATACATAATAGGAGTCCCAGATAGAGAAAGGGGTAGGAAAAAAACCATTGAAGAAATACTGGCCTAAAACTTCCAAAATCCAACTTAAAATATTAATCTACACACCCAAGAATCTCAATAAACTCCAATTAGAATAAGACAAACAAAAAATCTGTATCTTGAAAAACTATAGTCAAACTGATAGAAGGAAAATCTTGAAAGCAGCAAAGTAAAATTGACATGACATACAAGTGATCCTTAATAAAATTAATAGCTTACTTCTTATGGAAACCATGAAGACTAAAAGATACTGAAATGTCTGTCTTCAAATTGTTGAAAGTAAGACTGTCAACTAAAACTGCCATAATCAGCAAAACTCACCTTCAAAAATGAAGATAAAATTAAGACATTCCCAGATAAACAAAACTGAGAAAATGTGTCACAAATAAAACTGTCCTATATAAATACTAAAAGGAAATGTTTAGGCTTAAATGAAAAGACACTAGATGGTAACTTGAATCCACACACACACAAAAAAAATAATTATTATTATCATAATTAATATAAAAATAAAATAATAAAACCTGTTAAATTTAGCTAAATAGATATTATGAAAGATAGTATAAATGCATTTTTGTCTGTAACTTTTCTTCTTATATGTGGTTCAAAAGACAACAAAATACAATAATTATAAAATTTTTAAAGGGATTAAAATATTAAAAATTGTCATTTATATGACAATAATAGTATAAAAGAGAAGGGTTGGAAAAGAGAATATATTAGCAGAAAGTTTTTATATACTACTAAGGTAATACTAATCTAAACAAGATTTTTTTTAACTTAAAGTGCTACTTTAAAGTGCCCCAGAAAACCAGTAAGATCATTCAAAAAAATGGTAAAAGAAACAGCAATGTATTTAAAATGTTACATTAAAAAAAAAAAAAAAAACACAACCATTTAACACAAGAGACTGGAATCGAGGACTGAAAACACACAAAAAAAACAAAAAGACATTGAAAAAAATATCAAATCTGGCAGATAAGAACGCTACTTGATCAGTAATTACAATATATATGAATAGATTAAGCACTCCAATCAGAAGGCAGAATTAGGCAGAATAGATCAAAAAAAAAAAAAGTGTGATCCAAGTCCATATTGTCTACAAGACACACACTTTAAATTCAAAGACAAAAATAAGTTGAAAGTAAACAGATGGGAAAATATACCATTCAAGCACCAAAGAGAAGAGAGCTATAATGGCTATACTTATAAAAATAAAATAGATTTTTATGGTAAAAATTGTTACTAGAGACAAGGAAAGACTTTTTATCTATTAAGGAGATATAGTAAATATATATGCACTTAACAACAGAGCCTTAAAATAGATGAAGCAAAAACTAACAGAACTGAGGGAAGAAATTCAAATAGTAGTAGTTTAATAACAGAGAGACCAACTAAGCATAAGACCAACAAGTAAATAGAACTGTAAAACACAATAAACCAACTAGAAACAAAGTTTCTAACAAAGTTTCACACAGCACTCCTTTAAGCTCAAGGGACATTTTCCAAGATAGATCAAATGCTAAGCCATAATAGAGCCTCAGTGAACTTAAATACTTGTAGTCATACATTGTATTCTCTGAACAGAATGGACTTAAATTAGAAACCTACAACAGAACAAAAGTTCAGAGATTCACAAATATATGTAAATCAGACAACATAATCACAAAAAACTTAAGGGTCAAGAAGAAATCATAAGGAAAATTAGAAAATTATTTTATATAAATGAAATAAACAACATATTCAGACTTATGGTAACAGGTAAAGCAATGCTCAGAGGAAAACATATGTGAGTAGTTATAATATATAACATATATTTTAAAAAGACAAACGATCTAAAATTAATCATTACATGCAGAAGGAATAAAACAATAAATATTAGAGAGAAAATAAATGAACAATTTAACATGAAATTAATAAAACAATTCAATTTGCAATAGCATCTAAAAAAATTAAGCAAGGTTGAAGAATGTAAGATCAATATTCTATGTACAATAAAATAACTAAGAATAATTTTTTTAAAATATAAATGCAAGATTTGTATATTGAATATCACAATATATTGTTGAAAGAAATCAAAAGATCTAAATAAAGAGAAAAAACATCTCATGTTCATGGAACAAAAGACAATAATATTAAGATGGTAATATTCCCCAAGTTTATCTATAGATTCTATGCAATTTCTATCAAACTCCCAGCTAGTTGTTTTGCAGAAATTGACAAACTATTCCTAAAATTTATATGGAAATTCAAGGGACTTAGAATAGCCAAAACAATCTTGGAAAAGAACCACAAATTTGGAAGGCTCACATTATCTGGTTCCAAAGTTAGAGTAATCAAGATAGTATGGCAGGGTGACATCAGAAACATGGTGGCAGGAGGGGTTCCCCTTGATCTCTCCCCTTGAAGTTACAACTTAAACATCTATAATTCAATAAAAGATTCCCTATGCAATACATAAACATACTTGAGAGGCCTGTGTATGGAAACATCTGAAGGTGGGTGAATTGGGGAGAACAGGAGAGGAAGGAAAGGAGAAGAGCAGAGACGTGGTCTGCAGGATGAAGCCTGGAGCTCACTGTGGTCCTAGGAAAGGGGAGAGTTGATACTTTGATTTCTGTGGCACTCTCTGTGGCCCCAGCAATCCTGCCTGAGTGATCAGCATATAACATGGCTGAACCCAGAAACTGTGGGAGAGAGCTTGGGGCAAAGGCTGAATACAGAAGTGTGACAACTGTAGCCTAACAGCCCTCACTGCCAGGCAGAAAGCAAAACCACAAAGTCTGGCCTTCTCTCCTGCCCTCCCAGAATTCACCTCCCCCACACCCTCCCAGTTCTAGTAATGGGCTCCAGGAAAAAAATTGTAGCAATTTTGGATTAAAGAGCAGAATCTCTACAGCCCTGAGAACTAGAAAGACAGTTCATAAGTGGCAGACATACACTGCAGCTAATTCCAGTGACAGAGCTCTGGGCCTCAGCAGCCCTGGGTACCCCTGCTGGGATCAGCCATGAAAGTGGGGGAGGGGTGGGCTGAGAGAGGCTGCTGGTGTATTTGTGTCTTTATTCTCCTCTGAGTAATGGCAACTGTTAGACCACAGCTGCCTTGCCCCTATAGCTCAAGACAGTCAAGGAAAATAAGATGGTAACCTATAAAGGAAAGTCCATTAAATTATCATCAGATTTTTCAGCAGAAACTCTACAAGCCTGGAGGGAGTGGAATCAAATATTCAAATTATTGAAAAAGAGAAATTACCAGCAAAGAATAATATATCCAGCAAAGTTATCTTTTATATAAAGACCTTTGAAGATATATAGAAGCTGAGAGAATTTTCCACCACAAGTCCTGCTTTACAGGAAATACTGAAGGAGGCTATTCAACCTGAAACAAAAAGACAAAAGGATATAAAACTATGAGGAAGATTACTAAGAGACAGACAGAAGCATGAAATGGCAACCCCTACACAGAATAAGGCACTATTCACTTAAACATACCATAAAGGGTAAAGAAGATAAAAACATAAAGAAAAAGAGAAGACAACTTGCTACTGCAACTTAGAAATCAACTCGTAAATAGGGGTAATGTGTGACAACAAAAACATAAATGGGAAAGGAGTAAAGGTCTGAATTTGCAAAGGGGAATGGAGATAAGATGCATGCTGAAGAAAAAGGACTACTGTATATAAGATATTTTCTTTTACATAAATTTAATGGTAACCAATAAAAAAAAAAATCCAGATCTGAGACACATAACATAAAAGAAGAGGGAAAAATAATCATAGAATACCACCAAACTAAAATAAGAGATAGAAACATAAAGGCGAAGAAACAGTGGAGACACCAAGATACCAGAAAACAAAAGATAACATGGCTATAGGAAATCCTCATACATCAATAATCACCCTAAATGTAAATGGACTGAACTCACCGATAAAAAGGCACAGAGTAGCTGGGTGGATAAAAAAAAAAAACAAACCCAATCACATGCTGCCTTCAAGACACACATCTTAACTACAAGAACAAATATATACTCAAAGTGAAACGGTAGAAAACAATATTCCAAGCAAATGGCAGTAGAGAAAAGCTGGTGTAGCCATAGTTGCAACTGACAAAACAGACAGAGACAAAGATGGACATTTCATAATGATAAAGGGGACAATACAACAAGAAGACATAACACTTGTCAATATATATATATATATGCTCCAAATCAGAGAGCACCAAAATATGTAAAGCAACTATTATTAATAACAGAGCAAAAAGGAGAAACTGATAAAAACACAGTTACAGTAGGGGTTCCTCAAAATTGAAGAATAGAATTACCATACAACCCAGCAATCCTTCTTCTGGGTATCTACCCCCAAAATCTGAAAACGTTTATCGGTAAAGATTTGGGTACCCCTATGTTCATTACACTATTATTCATGGTGGCCAAGACAGAAACAACCAAAGTGTCCTTCAATAGATGATTGGATAAAAAAGATGTGGTACATTTATACAATGGAATATTACTGGGCCATAACAGAAGATTAAATAGTGCCATTTATAGTGACAACATGGATGGATCTTGAAATTATTACGCCAAGCGAAATAAATCAGACAGAAAAAGTCAGGAACCAATATGACTTCACTCATATGTGGGATATAAAACCGAAAGCAAGAAACCAACAAGACAAACAAAAAAAGAAACAAAAACTCATAGACACAGACAACAGTTTAGTGTTTACCAGAGTTAGGGGGCAGGGGGGCGGGGAGAGGTAAGGGTGTCAGGGATCAAATATATGATGACAAAAGGAGAACTGACTCTGGGTGAGCATACAATTCAATACAGAGATGATGTACTATACAGTTGAATCTTATATATAATTTTGCTAAATAATGTCACCCCCAATAAATTTCATAAAATTTGTTTTTAAGAAGACAGTATCATATTTGTAAAAGGATAAATATGTAAATCAATGCAATAGAACTAAGATTCCAAAAATAAACAGTCTCATTTTTGGTCAGCTGACATTTTACACACATGCCAGGACAATTCAATTTAAAAAATAGTTTTTTCAACAAATGGTGGTGGGACAACTGAACACCCACATGCAAAAGAATGTTCCCCCTTCTTTACAAACAAATATTCATCCTGTAAGTACTGTATTTATCCTCTCTGACCTTAGTTAAAAACTTTGTAAAATAATGTCAATAACAAATTTCCCAGCATAATTCACAGTCATTTCTCTTTTCAGTTACACGAAGTCGGATAATTAAGTTTGCAAACTCATCCTAGAAAAAGTGCTACAACCCTCATTGCTGAATATCACTATGGTCACCTTCGAGGTACTCCCCTTGGGAAGCTATGCACTGACACCAGGGCCTTCAAAGCAATTTTGGCACTCTTTCTGGAATGGCCATCAGAGCTACCATCGTATTACCCTTGATGTCCTGAATGTCATCAAAATATCTTCCTTTCAACATTTCCTTTATCTTCAGGTACAGAAAGAAGTCATTGAGGGCCAGATCAGGTGAGTGGGGAGGGTGTTCCAATACAGTTATTTGTTTACTGGCTAAAAACTCCCTCACAGACAGTGCCATGTGAGCTGGTGCGTTGTTGTAATGCAAGAGCCATGAATTGTTGGAGAAAAGTTCAGGTCGTCTAACTTTTTCATGCAGCCTTTTCAGCACTTCCAAATGGTAAACTTGGTTAACTGTTTGTCCAGCTAGTACAAATTCATAATGAATAATCCCTCTGATATCAAAAAAGGTTAGCAACATCGTTGCAACAAGTTCACGAACTTAATTGTCAGACCTCGTATGTGAGACAAAGTATTTATAACCCCTCTGAAAGTACATGTCTTCTGTGCTTGTTGTGTTTAAGAGGAATTGAAGTGTAACTGTTGCCTGTCACTAATCAGTTGTTAGCTTCAGGATACCTCAGGCAGAGCCTGAGCACAAGTCCTATTGCATTCCCCTTGGCGGGAAGCGATAAATGCACCCATTGCTTAAACAGAACCTTCCTTCCAACGTGCATTCCTCTGATTAAGGACAGAGCCTGTTCCAAGGTGCCTGCCTGGCAGCGTTTATTTCCCCAGTACTGTTTTGACAAACGAGATGATGGTTGACACTAAGTAGCAATGAAATATGCCTCCAAGTATTGAGGTGACATGTTTGACCCTCTCTGTTTTGGTGACGCATATTACTGAAGGCCTCTTCAGGACATTTTACCTCAAAATGAATTTTCCTGTTGTTAAAGAGAGAGAGAACGCATTGAGCAGATTTATGTGCCTTACCTGTCTGCCTAGGAAACTAGCTGTTTTGACACAATCTCCAAGAGATGCCTCAGGTATTGAATTAACACAACTGCAAGAGGTAGTCACATTGGACAGCGAAGCTTTACTCATTTTACCAGCCCCTAATGGTGCTTATTCCAAGCTGCTTTAGCATCTGAAAGAACCGCTAGGATTGGCTGCAAACTGCAGGGGCCACTCACTCATTCACTATGTACTGAACTCTTAAGTCAGATATTTTTCGGGGTGCTGCAGACACAGAAGTAAATCAATCAGACAAAAATTATTACCTTCAAGAAGCTTGCATTCCAATACGCTGTACAATGTCACATTAATCATATGTATGTGACTGATACTAGCAGGATTCAAATAAAAAAGTAAGCCTAGATCACTCCAGACAAGCTGTAGTAGAAGTGGAAACAGAACAAGCATATGAAACCAGAGTAGACAATACCTATATGATCGTTTCTTTAACAGGAATCTTCTTTAGGTATATTATTGGTATATAATATTATGATAGATAAATGCAGATACTGTGGTTCTGATTAAGTTTTAAGTAGAAACACAGATTCAAAACCGGGTGTTAGTCTGAATGCCTATTTCCTGTCTGTTCCCCATCACTGTTTCACCTTCTTCCAAATGATACTTGACTATCTATCATTAGGAAATCATAGCTGTAGGTTGAAATAGTTGTCTTTGATCAGTTGTTTAGCTCCAAATATTGACGTATTCACTTTTTGTCATGCCATTTCATCCTATCAGGCTCTGTTGTAGCTATTTGGTGTCCTCACTTTTTAAAGGAAACTGAGATTCAGAAAGGTTAGGTCAGTTACACAAGGTCATACTGCAAGAAGGAGATAAAACCAGATGCAGACTCAGATCCTCCTGCTTCACGTCCTGTGTCCTGATCCAGCCTCAGAGTGCCAAGCCCTGCAGAATGCTGTCAGATGCCACGAGCTAAAGCGAAAATGAAGAGTAGGTTCCTTGCCTGTTAGTAGTTTACAGTCTAATATGGAAACAAAGCATCAGCACAAATTATTGCAAGTCAGGAATGTTTTTTAATAAAAAAAATTGTAAATCCAGATAACTGAAAACACACACACACACACACACACACACACACACACACACACACACACACATCTATAAAGTTCACATCACAAGAGAAGACATGCAAGAGCACATGCTACCCTGTTTCCCCAAAAATAAGACCTAGCCAGACAATGAGCTGTAGTGCGTCTTTTGGAGCAAAAATTAATATAAGACCTGGTATTATATTGTATTTTATTATATTACATTATATCATACCCAGTCTTATATTATACAAGACCTGGCCTTATAGTAAAATAAGACCGGGTCTTACATTGATTTTTGCTCCAAAAGACGCATTAGAACTAACTATCCGGCTAGGTCTTATTTTCGGGGAAACACGGTATGTCCCAAGTAACTGTGATTGGCTATGTGGGCTACAGATCGTAGCCCATGGGCTTCTCAAGCCACTGAGAAGCCTTGCTGGTAGAGACAATATGTCTAGGCTATCAGAGCTGGAGTTGTATATATAACCTGACCAGAAAGCAGAATCCCTGTTCTTCTTCCTTTTCTCAGAGCACATGTTCTTCCAAAAAAGGCCCTATAGCCTCCTCTCCTGTAATAGCTATCCTATTCAAGACTTCGTGCAGAATCAGCCTCCCCGAAGAAGCAGGGCTGCCCAGGTCTGTGTGCTGCTGCCCCACTAAGGCTCTGCTTCCAGAATCAAAGCTCTACCACCAGGCACAACCCCTTGTGCCCGAGGGGCTGAGGCTAAGTGCTGAGGTGGTTCAACCTCCTACAAATCACCAGAGAACAGAGCAGCCTGTGGACACAGTGAGAGAAATTTCCGTTGTGCTTTCTCACCCTGAGGACAGCAATTAATTTTATTTTTGACAATCTCAAGAGAAATTTTGTTTTATATCCTTCCATCTTCTAGAATGTTACAAAATAGCTTGGGGGTTCCAGGATGTTACAAAATATCATGGGGGGGAGTGTCTACCCTGTGAGGGAAATAATTCACAGGATTCTTTTTTCATATTTCTGTGAAATCCTCAGGGGCAAATCTCTCAATCTGGGTTTTGTTCTTGGTCTACAAAATCTGTTTTGATTATGGAATTATAGAAAGTAAAGTCCAAACATTCTTACTAATTTTTTATCTATAAAGCATCTGTGTTTCAGGTCAAACAGCTACTTAATCGTACAGGAGGAACTGCACCCTGAGGATGGCAGAGGCAGGAGTGAGTTGGCATCACATAGAAGTTTGCATTGCTGAGACACCCAGGTATAATCCTCACGTCACACCCAACTCTTCCTTTCCTCTGTCCTTCTTGGACACACAGACCTACTGGTCTCCATGTTAACTCAGAGCCATTGCCACCACCATGTCCATTCCAGCCCAGGGTACTTCATGAATGGGTTCTGCCGATAGCTCCTCACTGGTCCAGAGATACATCCATCATCTCTGCACCCGCTTGCTCCATTATTCCCCTTCTAATGCTTAAACTAGTCTTGAGGATGGAAAAGGAAAATGCCTGGGGGAACTTAATCTTGATTCCTTCCTATCCTAACGCTCTTCACCCCAGTTGTCATATGGAGTCCAGTTGCATGGCTGGTTCCTTCCTCAAGTCTCGTCCCAGTGAAGCAGAGCACCTCTCAGCTCACCCGATTTAAAGCTCAGAGCTTTGCTGGTCTCAGCGCAGGTGAACACGTGGCGTGAATTGTCTTTCAAACACTCTCTGTCTTATGTCTTATCATCTTGGCCTTTGTCTTCTAAAATAATAACCTGAGACATTTTGGTTCTTTATGGGATGGTTTGCTTTGGATAAGTCCCTCCTGAGAAGTGGCTTGAAAGGAGGAAGTCATGGAAAACAGCAAAATGGGCTGATTAATGTCCTAATGCCCCAAATCATTGCTCTGCCTTATCTGAGAGTGTGGTCATCATAGCTACCATCACTCCCGGAGGTGTGCTGGGAGCTTTCCACAACAATCTTGCAGGAAGTTAGCATTAGACGGGAAACACTAGGTTCACCCAGGCTTAATCTTGGCCTTGGCTGTCCTGTAGCACCCACCAGACTGTAAGCTTGTGTGTGTGTGGCCATCTTAGTCCTGTCACATCACAGACCCCAGCATCTAAAAGAAGCAGTCATGTCAAGAGACTTTATTGATTCAATGAATGGAAAACTTGTCTCCCTTGTACACCCTGCTCCCCATAGTGAGGTCCCACTCACTATAAAGAAATGAGCTCCTAAGTGCCTGTGAGAATAAGATGAGAATTTAAGAAGATGTTTTTCTCTTAATATGAGGAGAGGGGTATTCCCAATCTATGACACTTTGGACTAGAATATGTCACTTGCAAAAGAAAATCTGATCATACAAGGAAATATGAATATGTCAAGTCATTAATATCAGCTTCCATGAAGCAAATTGCTTATCATGCTTCATTTATACTCATTTATATCTAAACAGGAGTATTTGCAGTGACACACCATAAATATATTTTACACAGCTTTCTGGAAGCTTTCATCTCCTGTCTCGCAAGGTGTCTGACAGCGGTGCAGAACCCAGGCAATTCCAAAGGCAGCGCAGAGTGGGAGGGAAAGTGGGAAGGAAAGAAAGGGGAAAAGGATTGTCTACCAAGCAGGAGCTATAAAAATTCATGAGCCTGAGGCAGGCTTGGATTTATGCATTTAGACAATTCCATTAAACTAAATGAAACTTAATCTGTTGTAAATCTTCCCACTTCTGTGATTCTGCAGAAATTAATTTACAGTAATTGAGAAAAAGAGGAAATATAACAGATATGCTGATCCGTGTGTATCCATGGTCACAGTGGACATGAGAGGTGGCTGGCCTGCATTTGGAAGGACATGCACCGATGGAGTTACCTGTCACCTGCACATCCTGACCAGAGGGTGGACAGAACGAGTGTGCCTGCCCCACCACCACAAGTGCCAGCAGCTTTTCCAGGTCTTCTTTATTCAGTGACCAAGCCTTCAAGAGTCCCACCCGAATGAGGTCAGCTACTGGGCTAGTTATTCACCTGCTGATGGGCAGAGGCCTAAGCATGGGAGTCACCAGCCGGGGTGACGTGCCTGACGCCTCTCACAATGGTTCCTGCCTCCCGTCACTCCCAGACCATCTTCGTCTGACTCTGCACCTCAGGGTCAGCCATTCAAACAAACTTGACTTGGATCTTAGTTAACCTCTTATAGCCAGCACATTGTGTGCTCTGCAGCCGATGGAGTCCAAACGTGTAAACATTTCACTTCGTTTTTCTAATCACTGCTTTCAACCAGCCTCTGTCAAGTCTATTCTTGTCCTTCAATGCCGTTTTGTACAGAGCTTGTAGGTCTCAGTCAATTTTAGTAATTGTAAATTAACAGTTTAAACCTTGTGAATGTTTTTAAATTGCAGGTGACATTCCATATTGTAGTAGCTTCAGGGGTGCAGCATAGCGGTTACACATTTACATAATTTACGAATTGATCCCCACCCCCAATAAATCTAGTACCCACCTGGCACCATGCATAGTTGTTACAATATTATTGATGATATTCCCCATGCTGTACTTTACATCTCTGTGACCATTCTGTAACTGCCAATGTGCACTTTTGAATCCTTTCACCTTTTTCACCCTGCCCCACCCCCATACACAACCTCCATCTTATCTGGCAACCGTCAGTTTGTTCTCTGTATTTTTGTGTCTGTTTCTGGTTTTTTTGTTCATTTATTTTTTTTCTTTACACTCCACAGATAAGTGAGATCATGTGGTATTTATCTTTCTCTAACGTATTTCACTTAGTATAATATCCTCTAGGTCCATCCATGTTGTCACAAATGGTAAGATTTCATTCTTTTTATGGCCGTGAAATATTCCGTTGTATATGCTCGTATGGATCAAATCTCCTTTATCCAATCATCGGTGGATGGGTACTTATGTTGCTTCCATACCACAGAGTTTAAACCTCTAGTTGTATATCAAACAACAAGTTTTCCCTTCACTTGAGCCAGACATCTGGCTCCAAATATAGAATGAGGTGGGACTTGGTCGGCTTTCGTGTTTGTGTTCCCCCATCCTTCTGCTAGAGGCAGAGAGAGAGCTTTCAGGAGGCATCATGTGTCACTGCCAGAGGTGAGAAGACGCCAGCTCTGCCTCTGACTTCCAGCTCCATCCCCTGGAGGCCTCTGCTCCACGGAGGATTCTATAATGTCATGCGTGGCATTCTTGGGTCTGTGCTCATCTACAACCCACGTTTTCCACTGCGGGTGCCATGCTTCAGCTCCCACCAGTGATCCAGCTCCTCAATACCCATGGGTTCAGGACCTTCTCCTGCTAGCTAGTTGCCTAGGCAGCTCCCCAGATCCTGCCTTCCCACTGTCCGTGCCCCTGCACGTGGAGCTGATGCTGTCAGTGTCCCTCCATATCCCCCTTCACATCCCGTTCCAAACACTGGCCTGTTTCTGTGCATATGCAGAAGTAGCTCTTGTCTTTCATACACTGCTATTTCCCAGCTTGGAATACCCGGACTTCCTTTTCCCACAGGCTCAGTCCTAACTGCCCATCAGAATAAGCACAAGACTGCTTCTCTGGAAAGGCTGTCTCCCTTGATCATCCTTCCCATCCTTATGAGATCCGCTGTCCTCTGTATCTGCAAAGCACACTGTACTCGTTTCCATTTAGTTGAGTATCATGTACTGTGGTTGTCAGCTTGTCTATTTTTCCACCTAAACTGTGCTTTCCTTAAGAGCAGGGATCAATCATGTTTAAATACACTCATGCATTTAAAATAGCTCTGTACGTGTACGCACTCATTTATTTATTAAATAAATCAGCAAATGAATGACTGTGGTAAACTCAAAGGAAATATATGAAACTGCCTGGATTCAGCTTCCAATCAACCCACTGGTCAGACAAGGTGTGTGTGTGTGGTGGGGGTGGGGGTAGCATTGAGGTAGGAGAAGATGGATGGAGGCAGGCAGTGTGAATGAGTAACATGGGCCGAGTGTGAGCCACTGAGAAGTGGTGGGGGCTGTGGATACTGGAATAGGTGTGACCAGCCTGCAGAGGCAGCCACTTAGCTCTAGGCAATTGTAGCATTGAGGAACTGTGGTCCCAGAGTTGCCAGATCTGATGTCCCAAGAGAAGACATAAATGTATGTTTTAAGGTAAATATTTTGGATTTTAAAACCACAGTGCCCACTTGTGAGCTAAATCTAACCTCTACACTCTGAGTTTGTGACTGTGATGTAAACACTTTTTAAAAATCAGATAACTGAGCAGACAAAAAATGGTGGCCTGTGGTAAGACCAGCCTCAGCAAGCGGCAGCGATGGCTGGCAGCTCTCCATGATTATACTTTAGGGAGCTCCAAGGGAGGCCTGGCCTAGCTTCCAATAGCAGAGGAGATACCTAAACTCAACAGCTCTGGGTGGTAGAGCTGAGATCTACATAATAATACCTCATATTCATAGGTATCTGTATCTTTCAAATCATGTATATTTTCATTTCTTATTGGATTCTGGATATCTGACATAAAGAGAAGGATTTTCACCAGAACCCGTGGAGTGCAATTTTCAGCCCCTTCTGAGGAGTGGGTCCATGTGCAGATCCGTCCAGGAGTGGATCACCATGGTTTTTCTCCCTCGTTATTACTGGATGGACCAGAAACGGCAAACAGTTTGGGCCAAATGAGTAGTGTGTGGTTTGAGGCTCACCCAGCTAGGCTCACCCCAACTTAGGAAGGGACAACCCAACCCAATCAGATGCTCCCTCTTAGAAAGTGTGTGACATCCATTCAGATAAACCAAGTGGACCCAGCCCACATCTTGTCCCAAAGACAGTGTAAGACGGTCAGTTCCCCAGGGTGGATGCAGGAACTTAATCCATGGCAATCAGGGTATTATTCCACATTTTCACCTCAGAACCTCTCAGGCATGGAAACACTGCTACTCAGAGGGACACACCATGTCAGAGCAGAGAGGGTTTCCAGGCTCCCTACATCTAGGGCACCAGATAAAATACAAGATGTTCAGATGCATTTGGATTTCAGATAAAAAAAAAAAAATGAATAATCTGTTAGTATAACTGAGTCCCATGCAGGGGGACTTCAGCTCAGCAATTCAGACCTGAATTTCAGAACTTTCTTTTCCCCTCACCATCATCCCAATTCACAGCTGCCAGTCTGCCTGGAGCAGGTGGCACCAGCAAATCCCATCTGCAGATCTGGGGGCCAAGAACAGAGGCGGTATGTGCTGGAAAACACAGGAATGGCAACACAGCCCTGGGCTTGTATTCTCATTTCAAATCCCTCAGGAAAACCTGAGAGGAAATACCAGTAAGGTGACTAGACAGAAGGTCCCAAGCCCAGCCTGTCCTGCTGGATGCCTTAAATGTTAGTGCTGGCCTTTTAGGGCATGTGCAAAGTCTAGCACAGCAGCTGGAAAACACATTACAAACTTCCTGTATAGCCTGGGCAAGGCTCATAAGCCACTTACTCAGTTTTATTTCCTGAACACAAGGTAGTTTAAACCCCTGGTCTCTGAGATCTCTTGCTGCTCTGACATCCTGTGCTAGGTCCTTGGGCTTTGGGCCCCCTTCATCCACTTCCTGTTGGTTTAGCTCAGGAAAGGCCCCAAGTCTTTCCCCTCCAGAGGCTCTAAAAGTGGAGACGTCCTTGGACAATTGGCCTTGAGAATACAGTCAAAAGTACCAGAGGGCCTCTGAACACACATCAGTGCCAGGTCGGATCATGCTGGAAATATAAAGCAACGCCTTCCTGATCCAGCCCGCAGGCCCTGTGTGGGGTTGACACAGGGAATTCCCAGACTCCTCCCTCCTTGGTGTCCTCCACACAGACCTCCAGCAATAGGGCAGGGTATAGTGAGGATGCTCCCCAACACTTCTGAAATGAGGTGATTTTTTTGGGGTGCTGAACTCCTAACTAAGGAAGTCCCTTCTTCTCTTCTCCCTGGACTCAAGGAGGAAAGAGATGTTCTGAAACAGTGGGGAGCAACTGACAATTCAAGCTTCCAGAGAATTCTGTCCTTGAAGCAAACTCTCCCAACAGAGACCAGCACTGAAAATCCCAGACCACCCTCAGAATGAAAAGGAATTTGTGGACTTTCTGAGATGTAACTGGGTGAGGAGAACACAGGCCAAACCCAAGCAGGTGAGGCTTGTGGCGGTCATTACTGATACAAAACTTCCATTGCACTTACACTGTGCCAGAGGGACATTTGTTCCTGCTTCTGTGCAGGGAGAGGAAGAACACAAATTAATACTTATCCACATTTTCACCTCAGAACCTCTCAGGCATGGAAACACTGCTACTCAGAGGGACACACCATGTCAGAGCAGAGAGGGTTTCCAGGCTTCCTACATCTAGGGCATCTAAATTCTAGCAATAAGCCACACTTCGCATATGGTTTCTTATTTCATCCTTAATGGCTCTGCAAAATAGATTTCAGTATCTCACTTTTTGTGTCGATACAAAAATAAAATAAAATAAGAGTAAACAGAAATATCATGGCTCCACATTTTATGAGGCTTCATGGAAAAGGACTTCTGGATTTAGGTGTAGAACAGTGGAGTCTAGAAGGCACTGGAATGGACATTCTGGGGAGGCCAGGAGGTAGGGAGCTACAGTAACTTGGGGAGGGAAGGAAGAAGAGATTGCAATGCACAGGAAAGGAATCAGTTCTAATTCCCTAGAAAAACTGATGAAGGTGTGGTGTCTATGAGCATTAAGTTTGTAAGTAAGCAGTTCCTTTAGCCCAGAGCTGAGGTTGCCACAGTGGTGACGGACATATGCCTTAGGGAGGAGAAAACCCAAGAGTGATCGCAGCAGCATCGAGGCAGAGGAGCTTAGAAACCCATACTGCAAGACCTCTTCAACCAGCGAGACCTCCTGAAGGAAAGGGGGTTACTGGGATCATTGGACCACCAATGAATTAATGTCGAGTTGATTCAAGTTTTCAGTGTGCCTCCATGATTAGGATACCTGACCCATATATTGGAGAACCCGAAAATTCTTGGAACAGGATGGATGGTGTGCTGAGTTGGCCACATTTCTTGAAACGAATGCCACGAGGAAGCTTATTAAAACTTGTGCTACCAATAATGGACGTAGATGGGGAGGAGGGCATTGAGGCCCAGAAAGGATTAAGCACTAGACCACTTGAGAGCACTGATAAGTGGGGATGCACAGTGTTGGCTCAGTTGTGTGCCACTCCAAAATCTCTGCTCTTTCCTCAGCACCTATGCAGTCTGAGGTCACTGGTCCTGGAAAGACCTGCCTTCCCCAAATAATGACTTGTTCACAGACTGATGTCTAACATAACATGCATGAAAATGTGAACTTTTTCCGTGGTAAATATCTCTGTGGTAGGTGTGGTGTTTACAGTTTAAATCTCGTTAGTCATTAGCGCTTCTTTTAAAATGAGCCTCTCAGTTGATAGCACATATTGATGCTGTGAGACTCTGAGAAGCACCAAGTTCCCTGTGGATTCTTATGAGTTTCTGACAATAATTCTCGAACACCAACTGGGTATCCTACAATTCAATTCAATTCTAACACTAACTACCCAGAATTAGTGCAGAGCCCACAGTTAAGGGCAAAGTCTTTCACAGGCTACTCCCATTTCAGACACTTAGCCTCAAGTTTCAGGTGTCCCTGAGCCACCCGCATTCCTGACTGGCCAGCTACAAGTTCCAGAATGCTCCTTTTCCATTCCAACTGGATAGGCTGCAATTCACTTCTGACACTAGCCACCCAGAGATAGGCTCAGTTCTCACAAGTGACCCACTTCAGATGTCACACTTCAGAATAACTGGCTATAAATTTGACGGTTCCCACAACCCTCTCAGTTTTGATAATTCACTAAAATGATTCAGAACTCACTGAAAATGCTTAGACTTATGATTACAGTTTTATTATAAAGGATATGGATGAGGAACAGCCAAAAGAAGAGATGCATTGGGCAAGATCTTGGGAGGAGAGTTTTCATGGCCTCCCCCAGCGGAATAAGGCACGACACATACTGGCACATCACTGTGCTCGCCAACACGAAGTTCCTCTGAGCTTGGTGTCCAGAGATCTTACTGGGGTTTCACTACATAATCATAACTGATGAAATCATTAGCCACATGATTGAACTCAATCTCCAGCCCCCTCTCCCTGCCCAAGGTTGGGTGGCTGAAAGTCCCAAACTCTACTTGTGAAGTTGGTCTCTGATGACCAACACCCATCCTGAAGTGACATAGGGACCCAACTTGAGTCACATCATTAGCATGATAAATACTCCTGTAGCTCAAGAAATGCCCAGTGTTTGTGAAGCTCTGTGCCAGGAACTGGACACAGAGACATGTTTTCTATTAGACCATACTATGAGATGAAGAGATCACATCCCTAAAAGGGAGAAAGCCCAGGAGGGGAGCCGGGGATCTCAGACCTGAGGATACAATGATGAGTGAAGACAGCTATGGTCCTTGCCCAAATCCAGCGACTCTTCAGACTCAGTATGGTGCAGTCGTCAAGAACACAGTTCTGAAGACAGATTCCAGCACTCTGCCTCTCGACTGTGATATTTTAGATAAGATGACTTTGTAACCTCTCTGGGCCCATTTTCCATGTCTGTTTAATGGAGCTAACAATAAGCCTAATCCCAAAGTCGTATTATGAGCATTTAACAAGATAATCCACGATATGCACTTAGAACAGCATTGGGTGTATAGTAAGATAGTACTATTAGTAGCAGTAGTAATACAATAATTGTCATTTTTATTATAGTAGATAGACAGACATGGAATGTCTGTGAAAGAATAATTATATAGTAATTTCTTATGTAATTAAGGAAAATAAGTCATATTGCAGCTGCATTTTTTAAATTGTGGGTTATAACTCATAGATGTGTCATAAAATCAGTTTAGTGAGTTGCTACCAGCATTTTGAAAAGTGAAAAGGAATAGAGACAAAGAGAGAGGATCGCTTCCTAATTTTTTTTTCTTTGAATGTATGTGCCTACACACACACACACACACACACACACACACACACACACACATATTCTACTGAGTAACCATTGAAAATGCATTTCCTTTCCTGCACTGTTATTTCAATTTACTGGACTGTGAGCTCTTTGAAGGAAGCTTGACATTACAATCATTTTTTGTTTTGGTGTGTGTGTGTGTGTGTGTGTGTGTGTGTGTGTGTGTGTGTTCAACAACCGAAGGCTATGCACAATGAGCTAGGCAGAGAGAATGATGAAGACCTTGGCAAGAAAGGAAATGTGTGCAATGAGTAACTGTCACCTCCTAATGACAGTGTATTCCCTCATTTAACTCTTACAACAGCCACCGTAACAATAATAATAGCTAACAATTTATTGATCACTGTCTGAAACACGTATCTGTCCAAGCTCATTCATAAGAAGCTTGTGACACTTTATAGAGGAGGAAACAGCATCAAAGATTCTAAGTAATATACCCAAGTGACGTAAGCCAGCAATCAGCAGACTTAGTTTTTGAACTGATTACCATGTGATCTCACATTCCCCCTGACCCACCACACTGCCTCTCTATAGAGGAAACTTGGAGGGATATTTCAGACGGGATCAGACTTGGGTAGATCTGGGACAAGAAAGCAGTGGTGAAAAGAAAGGGTCACTTCAAGTACAGAACCTTAGACTAAAGTGAGGTGGGTGGATGGAGGATCTTATATAGAGACGGCCCAGGTATAGTAGGAAGCGAAGCCCATTTCAGGTGGGTCCACGGGAAATTCTGCTTCCACTTCTCTCTTTGTGAGATACCAGCTGACCTCACAATGGGAATTGTCATGATGCAGAGGGGATTCACAAGCGATGCAGCTGCCCTTGAACAAATCTGACAACTTTCTGGTCAGGAGAAGGGATGCAGCACAGGAAAGGATCTGAAGGACGCAGTGCATTGGGCTGGAATAGCTGCCTTAGTGACGGTAGCAAAGTGCCACTTTGTTGCCTGCCCTCCACTTTGCCCTATCTGAACAGAGTGCTGTGTGAAGGAAACCTGTCAAGGGTACTTTCCATCCTACTCACAGACTGACTTCCAAGTAACCCACCAACATCCAGAGCCTGAAAACCTGGCAGATGGGACAATGTCCTACCTGCGGTGGATAGAAGGTGCTCATGGACCAGTGTGCCTGCCAAGGCAGGGAAGGTCCTCCCCACTGTAGCCCAGCCACATTCTACCACCCAGTGCCATCCAACAGGACCCAGAGGACAGGAGAAAGGCACCGTGTGAGCCACAGCCTGAGGACCCCTGAAACAATGTCCAGTGGAAAATGTGTAGCTCAGTGTGCAGTCAAGACTTATTCTTCCCAAAAGAGGTCTGGCCTTTGCCTGGGCTATTAGGAAGTGATCTCTAAGGCGCTTGGAATGTTATGTGCCTGATAGAGTGTCTTTGTTCACCTGAGAGACTTGGGTCACACCAAGGTCACATTGGATCGCTTAACATGTGATTTGGGGTGTGGATTAGCCACATTGAATAGTCACAATGTGATGTGAGGTGGGCACTTTTGGTCATGTAATATCAGACAACTTTTGAAGTGGCTGGAGATTGAGGTCAGCCACGTGGGCAAACAATCAACCACGCCTACAGGATGGAGCCCCAATAGAAACTCTGAGTACTGAGGCTCGGGTGAGCCTCCCTGATTGGCAATACCCCATGTGTATTGCCACATCAATACCAGGAGAGAAACGCCGTCCTACTCCTGGGAGGACGAATGAGAAGTCCACATTTCATACATTCCTAAGCTCTACTTTGTATGCTTCTTCCTTTGCCTGACTTTCATCTTCCTTCTTTTTCTGTAACAAGCTATAACCATGAGTGTAAGAGCTTCCAGTGAGTTCCCTGAGTCTTAGCAAATTATCGAACCTGAGGTTGGGTTTCAGAACCCCTTCTCCAAATTTGTGATTGGTACCAGAAGTAAGGGTGGTCTTGCCTGGACTGCGCCCTGCCACACCCACCGACTGGAGGATCACGCATGGGGTCCATCTTTCCTCTGCTCGTGGCTAGTCATGTCATCTCAAATGGACCACTGGCTCTGGATTTCAGCTTGTGCGTCTCTCAAATGGGCATAATGTGCATAAAATATGGTTGCTGTGAGGAGCAAATCATGTGTTAAGGTCAGAGGTGACCCACAGAACAAAGGTCAGCAATCCAGAAACCACCCACCACTCTGCCCTCACTCCTGCAGGTCTTTCAAAACAAACCAAGCTGCCTCCTGACTCCAAACTTTGACTATGCTATGCCCTTTCCTGGAAAGCATTGCCCATTTCTTCCTGTGGCTGGGTCCTACCCATCATGTAGGACTCTGCTCAAATGTCTTCTTCCTCCAGATGGTCTTCCCTGACCCCTTCCAACTTGGCTCCCCACCCCTGATCTCTGTTTCATTTTCTTCATAGCAGTTATCACCAGCTGAAATTCTCTTGATCACATCTTCATTCGTGAGTTTAGTGTCCATCTTTTCCTCTGGAGTTAAGATAGAAAGAGCAGGTCCAGATAGGTCTTGCCCATGGTTATATTTCTAGATTATATAGTAGAATCTGGCCTGCAGCAATAATTAATTAATTTCTTCCTTTAATGACAGAGAAAGTCAAAGACTAGAATGGAAAGGGAGAGACAGCACACATCCCTGAGGTAAAGGCCAGGATAAGCGTATTTCAACTAAACTCTTACCCTGTGTGTGCAAGTTCCCTCACTTTTCAAACAGAATTGAATTTTGTTTGAATCAAGTGAGATGTATATAAAATTGTTCCAGATGAAATCAATCTTTAAACTCATGCTGGAGGCTCTTATTGCGAAGCCAGCAGTTGGTAGTGGTGGCAGTTTGTTTGATTTTGTGTTTCTGTTTTTTGTTTTGAGATGAGGGTGTTTTTTTTTTTTTGGTTTGTTTGCTTTGTGTGTTTTTTGCTTGGCCACGTTTGTGTTTTGTTTTTTGTGTTTTTGTGATGAAGTGAAAAAGAAATGGCACAGTCAGAAGAAGAATTTGTCAAAAGAAAACCTCAGCATGCAGATTGCCAAATGAGGGGGGTATGTCGATTATGTGCCTGTGACAGGCCTGGATTACAAGGCAAAGCGTCTTTCCTGTGAAGACCCTTTCAGATGTCTGCTAGTGTGACCGCTGCGAGGATTAGGGGAGACAATGTGAATAAACTCCGGTGGGGCTCCACAATGCTGGACCTCCCTAGATTTTAGTCCTGGTAAGTAAATCAAGAATTCAAATGCTGAAACTTCCCTTCATTGGACAGGGTTTCTGTACCTATAATTTTTCACAGAGTAAAAAAGAAGGTATTTGACAGTGAGAAATATGTCCCCTAAAGACAAGTTTGTGCAGGTTCCAAGAGCAGCAAGCTGGCTTCTCTGGAGAGTAGGTCCCTTTCTGTTATATCCCATCCTTGCAGAGAGACAGGTAGTTTCACCTTCACCTTGATGGCAGGACATGAACTTTGGAGGTCAGATCAGACTCTGGAGATGTATGCATCTCACACACACACACACACACACACACACACACACACACACACAGAGTCCTATTTTGTTTTAGTTTTATCAACTGTCACTTAATTTTTATAAACGAGAGGACAGTGAGAGAGAACCCCAAATCCACATCAAACCAGGAATAGAAGTCCAGGGTCAACACAGACTGCATGAATGGCTTTGGGTGTGTGCTCTCCATCTGTCTGAGGTCACTGTGGTTACCGCCAAATCCTGCCCTCCTCTCTTTAAAAGAGCCCTACTTGGTTGGTCATCCGTATTACCCCATGTTTTCCTTAGAACCAATTCCACATGCTCTGGCAGAGCATGTGACTCCTCACCAAACCTTGCGTCCAGCCAGTTACTGGTTCAAGACTGGCTACCCCATGCAATCCCGGTAATGAAACTGGAAAAATGTTTTCTAGTGGCTTCTGGGAAAACGCATCCTCTCTCTTCAGAGAGAGCTTTTAGAGAAGACACTTCCTCTCTGTTGATAGCAACTAGAAGCCTGTAGCTCTGGCAGCCAACTTGCAACCACAAGAGGGAGCCAGGAGAAAGTAGAGCAGAAGGAAAGAGAGGAGTCGGTTCCAGCTAACATTGTTGAGTTGCCTAATCATGCAACCCTGGTCCTGGCACCCCCACAGAAACTTTATATGAACCAATTTCTATTTTAGCTAATAGAGCTGCTTTGTCTATTTCTTACAACCAAATTCATCTGCATCCTACCTAATGCAACCGTCTGACTCCTGGACACATCAAATTATTGGCCTTTATCTTTCATCATTCATCCATTCATTCAACAAATAGATCTGCATCAAATGGATTTGCATCAGTTGCTTACTGGGGATTTGGGGTAGCGTCCCCAATGATACATAGAGCTTTGTCTAAGCTCACAGCCTAGAGATATGAAGCCTAGCTTCATGAGAAGAGAGGTGAGCCTCATATATCTCTTAACCTAGAGATATATACAAAAAATTTTTATTAAAAAAAATTTTTTTAAAGCATGATAGTGAGATAAATGTCATAAGGAAGGTGGTATAAGATACAGAGTAGAACAATGAGTATTAATTAACTATACCGTAGGGAGAAAGGAAGAGTCATACGGTTCTTGAACACTGAGGAGACATTCTGTCCAGACAGAAGGAGGTTCTTCCAAAATCAGTTAGAAAAATAACCATGTTTAAGGACTCAGAGGTGTGAAATAGCAAGAAACAACTCAAGGAACTACAAGGAGTTTGGTATAATGGGAGTGTGTGGACACGAAATGTTGGGAGACAAAACTGAATAGCTAAGCAGGGAAGGATTTGGAGGGCTTTGCATGCCACCATTAGGGAAACACTGAAGGGTTTTAAGAAGTAGTTTTCATTTTGAACGTTCTCCTATAGTCACCCTTCCACCAGAAAGCCCTCCATGACTGTATATGTTTATATGTGTGTGTGTGTGTGTGTGTGTGTGTATAAATTCAATGCACCCGGAAATGTATTCAGTCTAACTTGGAAGTACACAATACCAAGGCATGATACTGGGGTCCATGAGAAGCCAGGGAATGTTGGCCCACTTCTCTCTCTGGAGTAAGTGGGTACTCTGTTAAGGTCAATCAAACTAAATGGAGGACCCCTAGTGACTTCAAAGTTATCCACTGGCATTTGCCTTTGAAACAAATTAAGAAGACATCTTTGATTCATTTTTATGATGACAGTTCTTTGTGATGTGATTCCAAGGAGATATTGGCAATTTACTTTATTTGGTGTGTTCAGTTTTGCATTCATTTTATAGGTAGTGACACCTACCTTAAAATGTGGTACTAGATAAGTTGCTAAATGATTAAAATTTATATTATTATCTTTGACACCTTCTTGATTCTTTTTCTCAGGACTGCAAGAAGCTAGCAAGCCCCATAATAATATATGTGTCTTCCATTGCAACCAGGCTGGTCTGCAAAAGGCCCCCTGACACTCAACCCCATTCCTGCCCCAGTGCCTTTGCTTAAGCTGTTCCCCTTCCAGGAATGCTCTTCCCTCTATTTGCTCCTATGCTTTGTTCATCAAAGCCAAGTTCCAGATCCATGTCTTTCCTGAGATCAGATTGGAAAAAAGCACGAGGCTGGCAATGAAAAGATCTAGTTGTGCGAGTTTTGCAGTTACTTGAGATATCTGAGTCTGTTTCTCCAATTGTAAAAGGAGAGATTTCAACAGATCAATTCAACATACAGGTATTTAACAATTACCTTATAGATTAGGTTTTAATAGGTGCTGACATACAGAGATAAATAAAATACTGTCTCTTTTTTGAAGGATTCACAAACTGGATGGGAAAAGAGATATAGGGATATATACATAAATAATTACAACAGGTAAATATTATTATACAATATGGGAGATTTTGTCAACGATTTCCAAATACCCACCAAGTTGATAGTCTATAATTCTGTAGTCTCATAGTTTTTCCAACATTTTATACATAGTTCATCATACGGTTTATGTGGGTTAAATTTTCTATACTTCAACTGAATTATAAATCTATCTTTCAAAGAAATACATTTGCAATGTTTTAGAGTTAACAGGGTTGTTTCATTGTGATATTTAAATCATCACATTAAATCAGAGAGCTAAGTTATTATTAATATTCTTAACTGAGGAAGAAAGTCTGAGAAGCATCTTATCCAATATCACACAGATTAGTGGCAGAGACATGGTCCAAGGTTCACTGGTTTTCTTTCTGTGCCAGACATTCAGTCTTTATGCAATTATGTTAGGGATTTCTCTCTCTCTCTCTCTCTCTCTCTCTCTCTCTCTCTCTCTCTCTCTCTCTCTCTCTCTCTTTCTCTCTCTCTCTCTCTCTCTCTCTCTCTCTCTCTCTCTCTCTCTCTCTCTCTCTCACACACACACACACACACACACCTCTTATCAAAACTTTGTTATGAAGCAACGTTATGGAGAAGGGAAGCCTGTCCAAATGATCTCCATTTTCTACACTATTCTCATCCTAAAAGTCCCTGCTTCTTCCACTTGGCCTGCCCCATCAGAACAGGAACCCCTCTCCACTCCATGTCTAGCCTTTTGTCACACATCTGAGCAACACGCCTCATCCCCTCCTGCCCACATCAAGACTCTTCTTTCTTGACTCTTCCCTCTAAGTGGCTCTTATCCTCCTCTCACTGATAAACATGTTTAGAAGCCCGTTCATCCAAAACCAGCATCATTAAGTAGCTACTACGTACCAAGCCTTGAACTGAGTGGCAGATAAATGGCACAGTGAGGTAACAAAGATGAACAAGGCATGGGCTTTGTCCTCAAAGAGCTCATCATCAAATCCTGGTAGTCAGGCAAGGCTATAGCAGTACTTCACATGAAGAAACTCTTCTTCTTAATAGATTTTAATGTAGATCTAGAGAAGATTGTAGCGTCACAAATTGAGTACTACAACAATCTTGGCCAAATACATAACCACATGTTCATATCTGGTCAGCTTGCCACTCCCTATCAATGTCCTAGTGATAGCTTGTCCCCAAGCCTGACTGCACAGTGTTCCTTATAACCCAAGTCACCTTCTTCCCTTTGATGAAGGCAGCCCCGTCTTCAAAGATCTTATGTTGGTATTCCCATCCTGTTCCTAAAACCACTCTACCTTCCTGATAAGTGTATGTTACTCTTTATATTGGCTGGTGTTGCTTAATTCTACCACTTACATTCTATGCCCTGCACTGTAGCTCTGAGCTTCATGAGAAGAGAGGTGAGCCTCATATATCTCTTAACCTCCAATGTTGTACACAGTCTCTGGTATATATCAGGTTATCAGTAAGTCCTTATTGAAAAAATGAACGAACTAGATTAAAAACTTTCTCAAAATTAACTCCAAATGGATCAAAGACCTAAACATAAGACCTGAAACAATAAACTGCATAGAAGAAAACATAGGTACTAAACTTATGGACATTGGGCTCAAAGAGGATTTTATGAATTTGACCTCAAAAGCAAGGGAAGTAAAAGCTAAAATAAATTAATGGGACTGTATCAAACTAAAAAGCTTCTGCACAGCAAAAGAAACCATCGACAAAATAAAGAGGCAACCAATTGAATGGGAGAAGATTTTTGCAAACAACGATAAAGGGGCTAATGTCCAAAATATATAAGGAACTCAACAACAAAAAAACAAACAATCCAATTAAAAAATGGACAGAGGACCTGAATAGACATTTCTCCAAAGAGGATGTACAGATGGCCAACAGACATACGAAAAGATGCTGAATATCATTAATCACCAGAGAAGTGCAAATAAAAACCACAATGAGATATCACCTCACCCCAGTTGGAATGGCTATCATCAAGAAGACAAATAGTAACAAGTGTTGGAGAGGCTGTGGAGAAAAAGGAACCCTCATACACTGTTGGTGGGAATGCAGACTGGTGCAGCCGCTATGGAAGGCAGTGTGCAGGTTCCTCAAAAAATTACGAATAGAATTACCATATGACCCAGCAATCCCTCTCCTGGGTATCTACTCAAAAAATGTGAAAACATTTTTCCGTAAAGGTATATGTTGTCCGATGTTCATTTACGGTGCTTTATTTACGGTGGCAAAGACATGGAAACAAAAGTGTACTTCAATAGATGATTAGATAAAGAAGATGTGGTATATGTACACAAAGGAATACTACTCTGCCATAAGAAAAGATGAAATAGTGCCATGTGCGACAACATGGATGGATCTTGAGATTATTATGCTAAGCAAAATAAGTCGGACAGAAAAAGTCAAGAACCATATGATTTCACTGATATGTGGTATATAAAACTGAAAGCAGCAAAGGAACAAGACAAATAAAGAAACAAAAACTCATAGAACACAGACAATAGTTTAGTGGTTACCAAAGGGTAAAAGGAAAGGGAGAAAGAAGAGGGTAAACGGAGTCAAATGTACGGTGATGGAAGGAGAACTGACTCTGGGTGGTGAGCACAGAATGTGATATATAGATGATGTATTACAGAATTGTACCCTTGAAACCTTTATAAGTTTACCAACCATTGTCACCCCAATAAATTTTAATTAAAAAAAAAACACTCAAGATAAGAATTTTGGTTTAAGAACCTCCAGTTTCCTTTGTGGCACTCTAAGGAGTCCAGTGCACCCAAAATCCAAAAAATGTTTATTAGAAGCCATCTAGGAACTTCTGAAGAACCACTCTTGTTCTTGTGCAGGGCCTGGGAACACCCAGAGCAAGGACGTCCCGCAGGAGAACAGAGCGAAAGACCAGGTTCTCCACCCGGTCACCTGAGGAGAACAAGGCTTCCCAAGGCAATGTAACTGGTGCAGCAAACGCCCCAAAAAACCAGACAGGCAGTGCCCAGCATCAAGTCTGAAGGCCCAACCGAACATGGAGTCAGGTGAGTGAGTAATGAGGCTGGAAGCTTAATGAGCTGAGAGCAGCAGAGAAGGTGAGAGGAGGAATGGGATAGGCCAATATTTCAGAGCTGAGACATGAGTGCCTAGCAGAGAGGCGCTGGCATGGTGAGGCGTGAGTGCAGGGCAGAGAAGAGCAGGCTTACAGCCTGAGGAAGCTGTGCAGGGCCCATCTCCAGAGCAGCATGCTGTGTTCAGAGCTGACAAAGGACGGGAGAAGGACATGGCTCCCATCACTGGGATGCAGGCCTCCGGCACTGGACATCCTGTGCTCGTGCACGTGATCCTCACTAAGCTTAAGACGGATGAAGAAAGTTCATCACCTTCTCAGGAGCTCACCGGTGCTGTTTGCACATTGGGAGCCAGAAAGCTGCAACTTAGACAGAAATAAATAAATATTAATGATTAAAAAAAAAAAAAAGGTTTTCTCTTATTCCTTTGTGAGTTCAGTGGGACTCCTTAAGTGCAAGTTTAAGTTGTTTTTACATCACTAAATCATAGATAGAAGCTGAGGAAGCACATACAGATAGGTGCCACCTCTCAGATTATTCTGAGCAAAGCAGGCAGACAACCAGGAGGACCACAGGTGTGAGAAGTTTCAGACCAGAGAAGTGTAGTCAGAAGGAGGCCCCAGAAACTCTTATCTACCCTGGAGCGTGTTCAAGGCCGCAACTGAAAGTCCTTTGCAGCACAGGCGAAAGGCTGGGTGAGGAGAAGAAGGAATTGGGGTTGTCAGTGATCAGAAGGCAACAGGCTCTGCTGGAAAGGATAGAGACCCTGGGGTCAGACAGGCCAGAGATGAAGTCCCTGTGAAAACAACCCAGGCGTCCCTAACGTCATGTACCTGGGGTAACCTTACCTGTAAAATGTGGGTGATCATAAATGCTTGTTTCAGCAAGATGATTCGAATATGAAATAAGACAAAGTATGTAATGTGCCTGACATGTTGCCTGGCCCATGTGAGCTGTTCCCTAGATTTATCAATTTAGTAAATATTTAATGAGCACCTACTATTACTGCGGATGTAGTAGTTAGCAAAACAAAATTCCTGTCCTCATAAAGCCTATATTTGAAAAAGGAGGACCCAAAAAAAAGATGAATAAGTTAGAGGTAGAGAGCAATAAGTGCCATGAAAACATAGTGACATAAGCATGTTTATATAGGATGATCTGGAAGTGCATTTGAGCAAGATCTGAATGAGGTAAGGGAATGAAGCATGCACAGATCTGGACGGAAAACGTTTTAGGCAAAGAAAGCAGCAAGATCAAAGATCCTGAGATGGGCTGTGCTGGGTGCGTTCGCGTTTCTTTTCCTTCTCCTGTTCCTTCAGGACAGCTCAACACACATCTGTGGACCACCCACTTGATCCTCAGTCCTGGAGCCAAATCAGTCTTCCCACTTTGAGAGATGCATTCCAACTCCATCCCCTGTGTATGAAAGCTCCCATCGGTCAGCAGAGTGTTGGCCTCTTTCAGAGAGGCAGACTTCCATCAGAGAACTAACGTGTCCCCACACCTGAAGACAGCAGTGGGCAGGTGGCCACACCCCCAGACCACCCAGGTTTCTGGTAATCACAGCTACTTAGGATGCCTTCTGATGCAGAAGCATGTGGCAGCTTGGGCACGTCTCAGGAGGGAGTGAAAGTATTCACAAGTGAAAGTATGAGACAAGAGATAGAGAAAGTGGGGAAGGGAGCAGAGAGACCCACAGCCACACCCACTTCTAATTTCTGAGGAGAAAACAAAGGCTTGGATTGTGATCCCAGAGGGGCTCTCCACCGCCCCCTCCCCCATTGTTTAATGGAAAAGACAGGTGGGAATGAAAAGGCAGAGGGAAGGTGTGGAATATTTCCTTTTGCTTTATTGGCTTTGGAAAGCTGAAAAAGAATTCACCACCTGTGATTCCATCCCTGACTGCAAAACATTCTGTTATTTTAACTCTGAGTCTATAGTTAGCAGATTGTCAGTTTGGTCTCCCAGCAATTCAGCAGCCAGAAAAGATTAGACATTTTAATTTCCTGAGCAGGTGCAGGTATCAGGATTGGTTTCAGAATACCAGAAAAAAAACAAAATAGAGACGGAGAAGGAAAACAAGGACTGGTGTTACGTGCTTCTGTGTGGTGGAGTGGGGTGGGTTAGGCAGAGGAGGGAGAAATGAAGAAAAAACAAGGGGATTCTACGCATATAAGAAGAGAAACACAAGAAATAGAAGAGAGAGGCAACCAGAAAGGCCTGAGGTTACCTCAGAGAAATTACTAGAAATTTTGTGTTCAAAGGGAAGGGGTTAGTCTACACATTTGCTCCCCTGCTGGGCTCAATCTCAGGCAAGAGCAAGGTCATCATCAACCCACAGAGTGCCTTTGTATAAATGTGAAAATATACTGTTTCCCCAGCAGACACAGCCACTGTTCTCACTGCTTGTCTTGGGAAGCCAAGAACAGCTGCATTTCACGCCCATATATGCACCCTTATGCAGACCACAAGTGTACACCATCACGTGATGATCCAGTTTCTACTATAAAATTGATTTTAAGTAAGGCAGCAGGACTTTGGAATGTTGAGAGAGACATTTTGTCATGAAAAAGACGAAAACAGCAAGTGGGAGAAAACAGCAGGTAAGATAATACAGCTCTACACACTTGGTCATGAGAATGTAAGATGGTCCAAGGTACTAAGGCCACATCTCAAAGGAAGAAGCATGTTCTGTGATTGTCATCTCAGTCTCACACAGACAACAGATGAATGAATGCATTTCTGGATGCTTAGATCCTGCCCCATCCCGTCTTTCAGGGGAAAGGAAAGGAATATGGAGATAATGTAACGATTATCTTATATGTGCCTAAGGTCTGTGTTTGCAGTAACTCATTCAGCAAGCATTTATTCTGTATTCTGCTACTAGGTACTGGTCTGATAACAGCACCAAGATAACCACAATCTCTTTCTTCAGATGATGGGTGTGGTGATTACATGAGACAAAGCAAAGACAGTACACAAAAAGATTAAGAGCATAAGCGGGCAAAGTAATAATAAGAATGGTCCCTATCTCACAGAATTACTTAATGACTAAATTAGATAATATGGGTGATTTAGCACAATGCATGGCTCAAAGTATGTTCTTCAAAATACTAATTACCTTCCCATATTTTTCTCCCTCCCCAACTCTAGAAGGTAGTAGCAATGTCCCCTTTCAGATGTACAAAACTAGAAAAGTATGACAGTATCACAAAAGTATGACACTATTAATACTAAAAGTATTACAAAAGCTCTCACTATTCCAATAAGAAACATAATGGGGGGAGGGGAAACTACTTTTCTTAAATGCATTAGAAAACTGAGGTCACAGGGCAAAAAAAAACTAAATGAGACTCTGAAAAGAGAGCCACCCCCAGAAAAACCCCACAAGACACCACTTACTGAATGCCAGTAAGAAGATTCAGCAGGAAAATGTTAATGAATCACTAAGATCTGACTGTACGCTAGAATGAGAGTGTAAAGACCCTGCAGGCACGGACATGGAGCGGTGCACACCTGCTCGGAGGTGTTTCCTCCAGGACGCCACTAGGTGTTCACATGGACGACCAGGGAGAATCCTGAGAATGCTCCCCCATGGAGTTGGCTGGGGGTGCTGGACAGTAGGCACAACTGAGCTCTAACCACAACCACTTCCTTATCTTTCCTTCAGAACAGAATCCTAATGTACAGGAGAAAAGACAACAAAAACAGCAGCGTGAGGGTACAGGAGAAAACCTACTATAGCTGAGGTAAGAGAACCAGGGGCGGGGAAATTCTACCCCTGAAAGAAGGGCAGGAATGCATCCTTTGCTCACCTTTACTTGTAGGAAACCTTGTGAAAGCCACATCCCCAAAACAGCAATTCAGTGACTGCCTAAGAAGGTTTAATCACAACATCAGAGAATGCCTTCACCACTGCTTCCCACATCACCCTAACAGGCACTGAGTAAAAGTGAAGTGAAGTAGAGCTAGCAGTGCTGTGAGAGAAAGTTTCTCTCTGACATGCAGTGCATGCAAAGTGAAGAGAGGGAGCTCAGTGGGTAGAAGGGAACCAGAGTGGAAGCAGGCATTCAGAAAACTGCTGTGGTTTATTAGCCCGTTCACTAAACACAGATGTACACTGGTAAAACTGGAAGCCTCTGGTGCACAAAAGTAACAACACACTTCAAACACAGCTCAACTCTCAGCTAGATAACTCAAACCTCCCCATACTGAAAGCAAAAGGAGACAAAAAGATATGCTTCTCTTCCAGAATAAAAATATTAACTTAAGTGTACAACATGGCTGGCTTTCAACATAAAGTTATGGGACATGCCAAAAGACAAGGAAAAACATAGCCTGAAGAGACAAAGCAATAATCAAAACCAGACTCAAATATGACACAGACTTTTGTAGGCTTTTCCTCCATTAATCCCATCAGGCACTGTTAGGAAAGGAAAGATCTGGCGCTGTTAAAAAAGATAGACAACATGATAAGGCAATTATTATATATCAATTATTATACACACACACACACACACACACACACACACACACACATCAGGCAGACAATTTCAGCAAAGAGATTTAAAAAAATCTAAAAACATTAGCAATCTAAAACATAGTAACAGATATGAAAAATGAAATACATGGATGGAGAAGAAAAACATAAAACTGTCTTTGTTCACAGATGATATGATTGTTTATGTAGAAAATCTCAAAGATTCAGAAGGAAAAAAAACACCTGGAACTAATAAGAGATAATAGCAAGGTTGCAGATTACAAGGTTAACATAAAAACTTAATCTCTTTCTCACAAATCATCAATGAACAATTGGATTTAAAATTAAAAACACAATATTTTTATATTATCATAATAAAAGAAACATTTAGGTATAGATCTAACAAAATACGTGCAAGATCTATTTGAGAAAAACTACAAAATTCTGATGAAAGTAATTAAAGATGTAAATAAATGGAGAGATAGTTCATATTTATAGATAAAAGACTGACATTGTTAACACTTCAATTCTTCCCAACGTGGTCTGTAGATTAAATGCAATATCAATCAAAATTGCAGCAAATTATTTTGTGGCTATCAGAAACTAATGTTATAGTTTACATGGAAAGGCAAAGACCCAGAAGAGCCAAGACAGTGTTGAAGAAGAGCAAAGTTGGAGGACTGACATCACACGACTTCAACGCTGACAATAAAGATACAGTAATCAAAACAGTGTGGTATTGGTGTCTTACTGATAGACCTAAGTCACACACACACACACACACACACACACCAGAACCCATCATACAGTTCACTCTAAATATGTGCACTTTGTTACAAGTCAATTGTACTTCAGCAGCAAAGCTGGAAGAACAAACATCATGAAGCATATCAGCCAAATACATATGTGAAATGGGGACAAGAAGCCAGCAGACTACTGAAATCAAACAGATTGCCCCTCAGACTTTGAGCAGGAAAAAATATTTACCTAAAAGAAAACAGTGTAGCCCCAAAGGGTCTTTTAGAAGGGCAATCATTTCGGACACGGTAGGTGCAAGACATGGAAATAAAAAGAAGAAACTGGAGCCCAAAGAAATCAAGGGAGATGGAGCTGCAGCAGAAACAACACTGATAAGCCACGTCGCATCTCTAACCCAGCACCCAGACTGGAGAACAGTGCAGGATAGCATTAGATGAGGTATGAAAGAATGGAGAGTCACTAGAATGGCTATGACTTAAAGTATTTCTTATCTGTCAAATGGAGGCCTGAAATGGAAAAACTGGCAGGAAAAATACTCCAAGGACAAAGGAAGTAAACAAATTTCTGAGAGCGTGGTTGTAACAATGGGTTTCAATGAAGATTTAATCAAACACAACATAAATCAATGTTGTAATCATTCATGTTTCTTTTTACTTTTTCATTAATGGGATTGTTGCCTCCCCAACTGACTTTTCCACACGTGTGGTTAGACACTGTCTCTGCTTCTTAAGTTGATTCATATTAGTGACTGGCACCACTATTTCTAGTTAAGAGATGACGGCAGTCTGAGTTCAGTGGCCTTGGCATCTCCATTTAGAGAGAGAGGTTCCTGTAATCACTTCACATAAAGATGAAAGAATAGTGCAGGCCAGTAGAGACAGGGAACAGTATTGAGAGCCAGTGGGAAAGTATTGGGAAATGGAAAGACCAGTGTCTCCAGTATTCCTCTCCAGTGTTTATCAGCTGTGATACTTGGAGTATCAGTTAGGATTCCAGCAGGAAACAGATTCCATCTCAGACGGTTCAGACACTTTAATAAAATGTAACTTATAGAATGTGAGCTAAAATTAGGGAACCTAGGGATGGTGAGGTATGCAGAGACTACCAACAGGAGACGTCATCACCACCCTTAGGCTGAAGGAGCAAGGGCGGAATTACTATTATCAGGACCCATTGGGAGCCTGAGTCACCAAGAGAAAGAAACTGCCTGAGAGGAAAAGAAGTCTTAGAGCGAAGCAGCCCCTGACAGAAACATGGCTGAGAGAGAGTAAGAAAACAGGTTGAATGAATACCCCAAACTCTCCTCCCACCCTCAAGTCTCCTGCTAATGCCTTCCATTGGCCAAGCCACCTAGAAACTGGCTGCTGTGGGAGCCCAGGTGATTTAGTCCCTCTCAGCCAGCCTCTTGGGGCACAGAGCAAGGCAGGGAAGGACAGAAAATAAGTGTGTGGGAGTGGGGGGTGAAGAATAACAAACACACTGGAAACAAGTGTTCTAATTTCTCTGAACCAGGATTCCTCCATTTGTGAAAAATGGATCATAGCATCTACCTCACAGGATTTTTTATAAAAAATACATGAGATTCTCAGTGTGGGTCTCTTGGAAGTTGTGCAGCAAATGTTAGTATCCCTCCTTTTCATAGAGCACCAAGTAGAGGTGGTCAGAAGGAAGTCTTTAGATTCTGCCAGCAGAATCAATCAGAAGCAAAGATGCCTCAAGTCCCAGGGTCCGTGGTGTCAGGAAGGACTTTCCTCCAGGTGTGAGACAAGGGTGACAGCCTGAGCATGTGGGCACAGGAGCAAGTGGGGAGTAGCTCATACCAATGACAACCTGATGTGCAATTTAAGCGTCTCACCAATTATTTTCTCACTCTAAAATATCAATGGGAAATAATTCTCAAGAGAGATGACTAAGCCATCATAAATCTCTACGTTCAGTAGAGAAGAATTAGCTCATGATGACTGATGTGTATTTCAACATAGGATATTCAAACTGTTTGCAAACAAGTGTAACAAGAAGCAGATCAAGGCCTTATATCTGGTAAGTGTGTTTTATTGGTGATGTTTTGTTGGCACTTAATGACTCCCGTAGTGTAACTAGATTCAAGTAGGTCACTTGCAAACCAGTGCAATACACCACTAAGTGGAGAGAGAAAACACCTCTCACTCTTGTATTTTAAATGTTTTCTGACAGAAAAGGAAATGGAGAAAATTAGATGGAAAAAAAATCCCTTCTCCTCCTGGGTCTCATTGATTTATTTGGTGAAACTCCACAGTTCCATTCAAGACACGTGTTGAGTGTTTAGCCCATTTTTACTGTGAGCTCTCAAGGTACAAGTGGGTTAAGCTGCTAACTTTTGCTGTAGAATAAAATGACATTCTCTTCCTGCTCAGGAAACTTCAATGTCCTTTATTTCCAATTTTATCCAGTCCAGAATATTCTTCTTGATTTAAATCACTCAGAACTTGCCTTTCTAATATATTCATTCATTCATTCATTTACCCATAAATATTTCTTGCATGAATTGTTTTATCCTTGGAGATGCAAAAATCAATAAGACATGGTTATTGATCTTAAGGATTTCTTAGTTTTGTCAGAAGACAAGCCAGTAGACTAAGCAGGTCCAACGGTCAGAGACACAATCAGAATAGATATAAACATGAAGGAGTAGTGGTGAATTCTACCTAGAGAAGAGCTAAGACGCTATGCCTCATTCATCCCGTCTTCAGCACACTCATTCACTTAGACACCATGCCTGAGTGCAGGCACCAGGTCTGCACTAGATACAAGGCTGGGCATATGGCTGCCAAAGAGACTATGTGTATCTGTCATGCTCCTATGAGAATTATGTGAGGTAAAAATATGAAAACCACCTACCAGAGCCAGAAAATCAAATGAGGGAAAGAGGAGAAAACACCAGAGGGAGAAAGAGGGAAAGGCAGAAGAAAATCTGTTACGGGTTTTCACTGCTGCAAAACTATCATCCTCCCAGGCCAGAACGGCTAAATTATGAGTTTCCCTACATGCTAGTCTGGTTTATAGTGCCTTCTCTCTACTCAGCCTCTTTATGTGGAGGTATAATGAATCTCTTCTCCGTTTATAAAACCAAAGAGACTGAAATACCATGAGGAAAAAAGTTATTTTCTCTCAGTGAATGAGCAAAGTAGTTTCCATTATAATAATCCCAATGTGTTCTTGAGCACTTTGTCATTTTTAGTTTAATGATTTTATTTCAAAACCTCTGTGTTTATATGCCTGTCTGTGAAGTAGGATATTGATATTAATTCAATTAAGCAAGTAATTATTGAGTAACTATTACATGCCAGGCACTATTCCAGGAAGTAGGCTGTTTTCTAACTGCCAGGTGCCCTAGTGAAATGTCACTAGGGCTACCAATTTAAATAAATTGTAATACAATATAATGATATTGACATATATTAACAGTGTGATAATTATACCTATTAACAGATATTGGTAACATTTTTAAAAAGAAAATTAACCATCAGGAGAGTTGGAGAAGTTTTTCTGAAGGAAAAGAATGTACCTGATAGATTTAAAAAGTGGAAGGGAAGTGATATCACAAAAATGGACTATGGGGCTTCCGGAATTGGTCCCACCACTGAAGCAACCATTAAACTGGCAAAAACTGAAAGAACCAACTTTTTTGGAATTCTGGCATCTAGTCAAATGTTTACAGCAACTAGAGGAGTTCTTAGTTAAAAAAAAAAAGCTACTAAAGTTAGGTAATAAAGTGCTGCAGCCTTTTCCCTTACTTGCCTATCATTCTCCATCCCTCAGCTCTGCAGTAACAGTGGTTATGGTGACCCACATTCCTAGTGTGGCTTTTTGATGTCAAAGGAGCAATGCAGACTTTGTTCTCAAATTTTGTGGTTGTTCATTTTAACCTGTCTGGTGATTTCTTGAGCGACTGGTGCAGAAGTTTCCCTTTTTTTACTCCCTTTGGACAGAGTGGCTTTCCAGGCAGCATCTGTAGAAAGCATTTAAAGATATATACTATGTACATAAGACCAGCTAAGGCAAAAGATGGTGATTGAGCATGCAGCACACAGATCAAAAATCCAGAAAGGAGAAGGCTGAGGAGGGACTTATACCAGTGCAATACACATGCCCAGGGCCAGATGCATGCTCAGAAGAGCCCTAAGAGAGCACTAGGCTTGCACCTCTAGGAAAACTTCAAACTCTGCAAAAATAGGCGGTAAATGTGAAGGCAGAGCTGTATGTGGCCAGGCTAAGCATTGAAAGAGTGCCTCAGCTCAAAGTCAGTCTATAAAGAAGTGTGTGTGTGTGTGTGTGTGTGTGTGTGCGCGCGCGTGTGTGTGTCAAGGAATTTAATAAACTTTCTCTCAGACCTTCGGCTGACAGCTCAGATAATGAAACAGAGTCTTCAGTGATCACAACAAGGAATACAGTAATTTCAAAATGCTTTGGAAAAGTCACTGAATAAATGGATAACTGTGGTCCTCAATAATAAACAACAGCAAACCCTGGAGACAAGGGAGAATCTGATTTGTAGAGTTATAATATAAGATAACCTAATGGGCAGATCTCTAGAAACACACAAATTATCAAGACTGACTCAAGAAGAAATAGAAAATCTGAACAGACCTATAACAAATAAAGAGATTGAATCAGTAATCAAATAACTCCCAACAAAGAAAAGTCTAGAACCAGGTGGCTTTACTGCTGAATACTACCCAAAGCAATCTACACATTGAATGCAATCACTATCAAAATCCCAAGAACATTTTATGCAGAAGTAGAAAAGTGTATCTTTAAATTCATATGAAATTGCAAGGATTCCTGAATAGACAACACAGTTTTGGAAAAGAATATCAAAGTTGTAGAATTCACACTTCCTAATTTCAAAACTATAGTAATCAAAAGAGTATGGTACTGGCATAAAGATAAACAGATAGACAAGTAGAATAGAACTGAGAGTCCAGAAATAAATATATACACCTGTGGGCAACTTATTTTCAACAAGTTTGCCAAGAGCAGTCCATGAGGAAATAATAGTCTTTCCAACAAATGGTGCTGAAACAACTGAATGTCCAGATGTAAAACAAGGAAGATAGACCCACAGCTCATACTATGTATAAAATAACTCAAAATAGATCAAAGCCCTAAGTATAAGAACTAAAACTATAAAATGCTTAGAAGAAAACATAGAAGTAAATCTTAATCACTTTTGATTTTCAGTGGATTCCTGTATATGACACCAAAAGGATGAGCAACATATGATAGCATCTGATATTTCTAGGCCAGACTTGATTGGTCAAGAACCTGGAGAGGCATGTATGTGACAATGGTGGAAAGCCTTGTATACCATGACAGGGGACATGGACTTACTCCACCAGGGGATAAGGAACCATTAGAAGGCTCTAAACAGGAGAAGGGCTTAGTCAGTTATGGGTTATATGTGATGGATCATGTTAACCATTGAACGGAAGGTGAGTAGGAAGAGCCATGCCTATAATTAGAGACAAGTAGTTTTGGAAGCCTTGTGGATGGAGTCCGGCCAAGAATGATGAGCATATGTGTACTTGGGTAGAGGTAACAGGCCTAGTGATAAGAAGATTTAAGAAATATTTGGGAACAGCTTCTAGTCAAGATGGCTGAGTAGGTAAATACATGCTTGCCTCCTCTGACAACCACCTCAAAATTAAAACTAAACTACCAAACAACCATCATTAAGAATCACCTGACATCTAGATGAACAGAAATCCTATAACTAATGATATACAGAGGAAGCCATATAGAGATTGGTAGGAGGGGCAGACGGGGAAAGGGCTGCTGCCACACCCACCTGTGGGGTTAAAACTTGGGAGGGACATCTCCATTGCGGAAGTTCCCCCTGAGGAGTGAGGGGTCCCAGACCCATACCAGGCTCCCACCTAGGGTTCCAGTACAGGGAAGAGAAGTTCCCATAACTTCTGACTGCGAAAACCAGTGGACAGTGGAGATTGTGGCTGAGTGAAACCGAGGGTGGCTGGAGTCCCAGGTGTTGCTTTTAAAGGGCCCACAGATAGACTTACTTGCTGACAGACTCACTAGTTCAGAGTTCCAGCACTGGAGCAGCAGCTCAAAAGGTGCCAGGGACATATGGGGATGAAATGAGTTGTCTGGCTTCAGAGTGAGGGCTGGAAGGGCAGCTTCCCCCCTCCCCCGACAGAAATGCTGGCAGAAGCCTTCGTTCCTTTGTTGAACTATCCCCTCACCCAGCCTGCAAGCACAGGTTGGTGTCATACCTGAGTTTCCATCAACCTAGCTAAAATCATTCACCCTGCCCTGGTGATTCCCTGAAAAGCCATCCCACCCAACTTGTGGGCCTACCCAAGCTGCTTCCAGTGGTTTTTCCATACAAATAGCCTGTCTTTGCTCATGCTGCTGACTTTCATAAAATTCTCTAAAAGGTTCACAAACTCCAAACAGGCAGCATCTGATCTCAGCAGGCTCCATATCTGTTGCTAAGCAACCCCAAACTTGGCACTACTGGCAGCCAGCCTCAGTTCACAGCTTTGCCTCACCTAGGTACCTTCTTGCCCAGTACAAGTGGCAACCATCCGCAGATCACTTTGTAGCTCATACCTATTGACTGTGGGCAGGGAACAGGCAGCAGCTGACCTTGGTCTGCACCAAAGCCCCAACAAGAGGCCCCAGAATCAATACAACCAGTGTTCAACTTCAGACCACAGCAGAACACCACCCAAACACCTCCACCACAAATGACACATCCAAAGGGCAGACTTTGCAGGCCCCACGAGCCCTGCTAAAGCAAGCCCTGCTCCATAGTGTCAGTCCTTGTACAATAGCTCTTCCACTGTAGTCACAGTCAATCCTCCCAACCAATCAGCCTCAGCATAAATTGATGTGCCAACAGCAATCAAAAATCAACTGCAACAGGAGGGCACACACAACCCACACAAGCAACACACCTGGAGCACCCAGCACAGGTCTCCAGAGTGTGCCACTGAGACTCACAGGACAACTACTATATAAGGCCACTCTACCAAGACCAGGAGACATAACAGTTCTCTCTAAGACATAGAAAGAAACACAGGAAGGCAGGCAAATGAGGAGACAAAGAAACATGTCCCAAATGAAAAGTCAGAATAAAGCTCCAGAAAAATAACTAAACAAAGTGGAGACAAGCAATCTACCAGACACAGAGTTCAAAACACTGGTTATAAGGATGCTCAGTGATCTCAGGGAGAACTTCAACAAAGAGCTAAGAAACATAAAAATGGAGATTGAAAACATAAGAAAGAACAAGTCAGAAATGAAGAATGTAGTAACTGAAATGAAGAATACATTAGTAGGAATCAACAGTAGATTAGATGAAGCAGAAGACTGAATCAACGATTTGCAAGACAAGGTAGCAGAAAATAGTGAATCAGAGCATCAAAACGAAAAAAGAATAAAAAAAAAAGAGGACCGTTTAAGGGGTCTCTGGGACAACATCAAGCATAACAACACTTGCATCATAGGGGTACCAGAAGGAAAACAGAGAGCACAGGGATTGGATACCTACTTGAAGAAAAAATGATAGAAAACTTCCCTTACCTGATGAAGAAAATAGAAATACAAGCCCAGGAAGCACAAACTGTCCCAAACAAGATGAACCCAAATAGGCCCACACCAATACACATCACAATTAAATGCCAAAGGTTAAAGACAAAGAGAAAATCCTCAAAGCAACAAAAGAAAGACACCTAGTTATTTACAAGGGAGCTCCCATAAGACTATCGGCTGATTTCTCAACAGGAACTTTGCAGGCCAGAAGAGAGTGGCAGGAAATATTCAAAGTATGAAAAACAAGGACTTACAACTAAGATTACTCTACCCAGCAAAGCTGTCATTTAGAATGGAAGGACAGTTAAAGAGCTTCCCAGAGAAGAAAAAGCTAAAGGAGTTTATTAACACCAAACCAGTATTATAAGAAATGTGAAAGGAACTTCCTTAGGAAGAAGAAGGAAAAAGATTTAAAAAGTTGAATGACAAAGTGACAATAATTACTTTAAATATAAATGGATTAAATGTTCCGATCAAAAGATAGAGGGTGGCTATAAGAAAACAAGACCCTTGCATATGCTGTCTACAAAGAGACTCACTTCAGATCAAAAAACACACAGAGACTGAAAGTAAATGGATAGAAAAAGATATTTCATGAAAATTAAAATGAATTAGCCAATCTGGGGAAGCAATACATTTACCAAACAAAACTGACTTTAAAATAAAGTCTATAACAAGAGACAAAGAAGGACCTGGTAATTCCACTTCTGGGTATTTATCTGAAAAAACCCAAAACACTTATGCATTCATTGAAGCATTATTTACAATAACCAAGATATAGATGCAACCTAAGTGTCCCTCAATAAATGAATGGATAAAGAAGAAGTTTTATATATATATATATATATATATATATATATATATATATATACACACACACATACATATTTAATGAAACATCACTCAGCCATAAAAAAGAATGAAATTTTGCCATCTGAAGCAACATGGATGGACCTAGAGGATATTATGCTGAGTGAAGTAAGTCAAACAGAGAAAGAAAAATACCATATGAGTTCACTTATATATGGAATCTGAAAAACAAAATAAAAGAACAAACAAAACAGAAACAAACTCATAGATACAGAGAACATTTTGATGGTTGCCAGATGGGAGGTAAGTTGGGGGGATGGGAGAAGGGGGTAAGGAATTAAGAGATACAAATTGGTAATTACAAATAAACATGGGGATATAATCAACAATATTGTAGTAACTATGCATGCTGTCACAGGGGGGCTAGATTTATTGGGGTGATCGCTTCATGAAATATATAGGTGTCTGATCACTATGTTGTACACTTGAAATTAATATAATATATATCAACTGTAATTGTAAAATGAAAAATGTATTAAAAAATTTTAAATAAACATATATTTTGGGAGATAAAATGGTCAGGACTATAAGAGAGATGTCCAGATTTCCAGCCTGGGTGCCTGGGTACCATCTGAGACAGGGGGGAATCTCATTCCAAATGTGTTCTGTCTAAATCCTTAAAAAACCTAGAACATCAAGGTGGACTCTCCTGGGATAACGAATTCCACCAAAAGAGTTTCAAGCAAGTAGTATGATTGGTCAGGTCATTACTACTCCTCAGAAGTCTGCAACTCTACCCCACCCCCTGCTTCTCAATGCCCTTGTCCTGGGAGGAGCCGTTATTCTGAGGTTGGCCAGCAGAGAGACCTGCTCACATCAGACATCATTTAAAGACTTGTGGTTAATTGTCAATATGCATATGTTTATAATATTTCCATTGGATGAAATGACATCTTCTTTGCACTGAGCATAACATATGGCTATTCTAACAAAGCATATAATTGTATTTAATGGATGAGAGATGTCTGATGGATTGCAGCCAAGTGTCTGAATATGACAGGAAAGCATAAAGGCAATTTGCAGGGATTTACCTGACTGGATTCCAAGGCGAGGGAAAATGGCACTCTTTTGTCCAGGTGTCCTGTGTAGTGTTCGTACCATCTCCAGTAAGAGCACTTACTGAGCCTCCACGCTGGGATGCACATGGTGTTAGGTCCAGATACACACTGCTCTGTAATGTCTAAGAGCTGTTACTCCCAAGGGGAAGACAGGCAAGTCAACAACACTAACAACGTGACAAATATAGGGACGGAACCAATGGACTATAAGAGCAATACTACAGCTACTCAATGAGCCTGACAAGGTAGGGCATCAGCTGATGTTTAAAGGAAGAGCAAGGATTCAAAGGATAAGCGGTGTTTAATGAAACAATGAAGGGGAAGGAGAATTCAAGCAGAGGCCGCAGCACATGTAATGTTATGGAGAGCTGAGCAGCATACTTGGGGGACTGTCCACAGTTCCATAAGGCAGGAACAAAGTGTGCCTGTGGGGCAGGAGAAGAAGCCAGGAAGTCAGCCAGGTCCAGGTCACCGAAGGCTGTAAGACGTGAGGGAAGGCTTTCGAATGACATCCAGCAAGACCAGGAGCCACTGAATCACATCAACAGAGAAGTGACGTGATCAAATTTGCTTTTCAACAAGCCTGTGCAGTTCTGTGGAGCAGAGAGGAGAGGAAGCTGGTCTGAAAGCAAGCAGGCCAGGGACACATCAGGAGAGGACTCCGAGAAAAACCAAGGGAGAAGTGGTGAGATGAGAAGGAGTCAGACAACTGTGAGAGGTATCTACAGGCCTGTGTGACCTTGGGGAAAACGCTTCACTGTTCTGAGCCTCAATTTCTTTATCAGCACCATAGAAATAATGCAGTCTAATTCATAGGTATGTTTATATCAGACCCACTGAACCGTAGCCATGTTTCTTTTTCTTGTATTACACGGAAGCAAAATTTCTTAAAATGAACCATATGTAGATAGGAATCTTTCAGTGCATGAAAAATAACAAGAAACAAGGTGATTAAGCATCAAGTACGTACTCCGTGATACATGTTCAGATGTTGGAGTAAACCCACAGACAGAGATCTGGAGGCAGCCAAACAAAGTGTGAAGAATGCTGCTTTTGGCGTCCACAAGGCCTGGGACTGCACTCTCCCAGGCTCTACACCTTACAAAATGTGCCACCTGTTCCAAGTTACAACCCCTCAAGAATTAGCTGCCTATTTTTAAATGAGGACATTTTCCTTGGAATTAAATAACGCAGAGGAACGATGACCCTTAACACCAGATTGGCCCCCCACCCCATCCAACAGCAAAGTCTTCTCTCTCAGCTAGTTCTCCTACCAGCCAGACAAGCTGTGCTCCCCCCAGTCCTCGACCTAACTGAGTTCAGTTTCCTGCCAGGCCACAGAGCCATTCAAACAAGGCAATCAATTCTCCCAAGAGAATCAGGTGACACCTCACCCTCTTGTTACCACAAAGCCTGCTTCCCACAAGCCCCGTTGTTCATTCTATTCCTTAGTGAGACCCCCATGTGGCCACATACCATACGTGATATCTTCCTTTCCCAGGCTGAGAATATATGTGAATAATAAACTGCTGTAAATCTCATCTGTCCAGTCCCAGGTGTCATGTGTTCAACCATTTCATACAACTTAGAACAGAGGATCCCTCCCTTACCAATGAAGTGAATAGGAGATCAGCAGAACACAGAACACAGGGCCTCTGGCTTCCGATTGGATTCTGCAGTGGAGAAGATAGCCAGCAATCAGAGGGAAGGAGGAAAGAGATCGGGATATTTCTTTACTCACCCCCTCCCTGAATCTCATTCAGAGCACAGCACCTGCCAGGAGCCATTCTACACAGATCAGCACTCAGCCTCTGGCTCTGCTGCACACTCTTTGTGCCCCTTCAGGCTCAGGGGTGATGCTGGCCATCATGACAGGCCCCTGGGGACGCAGCATCCTGTGTCAGTTCCTCTAACTCCCACACCTGTTCAAAGAGTCTCCTTATTAAAAATTGTCTTCAAAATGTCAACTCTTTTCAGCCAGGCTCTGTCTTTTAAATTTGTTTGTTATTATCATTTATATGATATTATAAGTCCTGATACAAGTTGAAGTCACATGGGTAGCCAGTGTAGAAAAAGAAAAGCTCCATACACTGAGCCCCAAAGTGGACAGACCTTCAGAAATCAGGAATGTGAGGAGGAACCAACAAGGGAGACTGGAAGGAGAAGAGCACGTAGACAAGAGGCACTCAGGACCCTAAGGTCCAGGTGAGAACCAGCCCTCTCCATTTTGGAATTCCAAGATTTCCATGTGGGTGAAGCTGGGGTGTAAGAATCAGGTGGGGTGAGGGAGAGGCAGGCAAGAACCACATCAGTGTGGCCTTATGCACAAGGAGGGAAACAAAAGACCGGGAGCTTTCTCCCATAATTTTCTTAAATTTTCTATAACGTATGAAGTTTCCTAAACTTCACATCTGGTATGTTATTACAACAATGTGATCATTTGAAGTGATCATTCAGGGATTGATCCTACTCCAGTCCAAGAACTAATCATCTTTTCTATCAATTTTGTTATGCTCATGGATCTATGGGTTTAGAATTCAATACGGCATAGAGAGAATAAGTTGTTTTTGTACAACAATATCTGAGGTTTTAGCTTGAATCACTCAACAGATGGGGCCTTGAATTATCTGGAGGCATCTTTACTAAGATATCTGGCGGTTGATGCTGTGTGTTGGCTGAGACCTCAGCTGGGCTTGTGGCATGAAACACCTACATTAAGCATCTCCATGTGACCTCTGTTTTCTCACATCATGGTGGCCTAAGAGTAATAGCATATTTCTTATATGGAAGCTCAGTACTCCAAGCACTAATGTTCTAGCTAAGAATGCAGAAGCCTCAAATGTCATACACCATCAATTCTACCACATCCCGTTGGTTACAAGTCCATCCATGTTTAAGAGAAGGAGATACAGATTTCATTCCTTGATAGGGCAGTAAAAAGTTTTATACAGCTATATGGACAGAGAAAATTGTAGGTCCTTTGGAAATGCAATCTACAACACTGAGGATTGCTGGAATTCTTCCAAAATTCTTTTTCTTTAATTTGGTAATCGATTTATTGTCACTAGTTCATTGTGTCGGTAAGGAATCTAAGGTTTATATAAGTTAAAGGTCATCCCTGAGAACTAGTGAGAAGCAGAAATACTAGACCTTGAACCTAGTTTTATCTCACTCCAGAAAACATAAGCTCCTCCATGAACCATGCTGAAAGTATTAGACCTAATAGTGAAATATTTAATAAGACAAAGTATTTATAGTCTAGAAAATTAAAAAACAAAACAATACTAACAAAGTAGATGACTTAGATTATATGGACAAATTCCTAGAAAGACATAAACTACTCAAATTGACAAGAACAAATAAAAATTTTGAACAGATTTAGTAATAAAACAGATTAAATAAACAATTTTAAAAATTTCCACCAGGAAATAAAAAAGTCAGGCCTGGAATGATTCTACCAAATATTTAATAATAAATACCAATTCTCACAAAACTCTTCCAAGAAATAGACTAGGAAAGAACTCTTTCCAACTCATTTTTAGAAACTACTATTACCTTAATATAAGGCCAGAAAAAAGACATTACAAGAAAATAAACCTACAGATTAATACCTCTTATGAATATAGACAGAAAAATTCTCAATAAACTACAGCAAACTGAATCCAGCAACATATGAGAAAGATTATATACCATAACTAAGTAGGATTTATCCCAGGAATGTGAAGTTGGTTTAACATCTAAAAATTAATTAATATAACATACCTTATCAATAGAATAAAAGACAAAAATCACAGGCACATCTTAATACCATAGATGCAGAAAAACCACTTGACAAAATCAAACACCCTTTTATGATAAAAATACTCAACTAACTAGGAATAGAAGAGAACTTCCTCAAACTAATAAAGGGCACGTATGAAAAACACATAGTTAACATTATACTTAATGGTGAAAAATTGAATTCTTTCACTCAAAGATGAACAAGGAACAAGACAAAGACATTTGCTTTTTCTACTTCCATGCAGTGTTGAACTGGAGGGTCTCGTCAAGGCAATTAGTCAAATATATATATGGAATCCAGATTTGAAAGGAGGAAGTAAAGCTATATTTGTATATGACCTGATTATGTACATAGAAAATCCTAAGGAATCCAATAAAAAACTATTAGAACTAATAAATACAACAAAGCTACAGGGTACAAAATCAACATATATAATCAATTATATTTCTATACACCAGTAATGAACAATTTGAAAATTAAATAAGGAAACAATTCCTTAGCGAGACCCCCTATATACAACAGCCTCAAAAAGATTTAAATATTTAGAAATAAATTTAACTTAAAAGTGCACTATTTGTACATTTAAATCTACAAAACATTGTTGAAAGAAACCAAAGAAGACCTAAATACATGGAAAGGCATCCCATATTTGTGGAAGATTTAATATTTTTAAAATGGCAATACTCTTCAAATTGATCTATACATTCAGTTAAATCTCTACCAAAATACCAGCTTACTTCTTTGCAGAAATGGATAAACTAATCCTAAAATTCATATGGAAATGCAAGGGACTCAGATTAGCCAAACTAGTCTTAAACAAGAACAAATTAAGAGGTCTCAAACCTCCCAATTTTAAAATTAACTATAAAGTTATAATAATCAAAACAATGTGGTACTGACATTAGAATAGATATAGAGATAAATGGAATAAAAATTAAGAGTTGCAAGATAAACCCTCAAATTAATGTTCAACTAATTTTCAACAAGGTGCCCAGACAATCACTGGGGAAAGAGTACTCTTTTCAACAATAGGTGCTAATACAATTTGCTATCTACAGGCAAAATGATGAACAGGAAACTTTTCTTCACACAATACTCCAAAATCAACTCAAAAAGGATCACAGAATAAAACAACATCTTTATGACCGTAGGTTAGGCAAAGCCTTATTAAATTTGGCATCATAATCTCAAGTGATGAAAGATAAAATAGATAAATTAGACTTTACAAAAATTAAAAACTTTGAGCTTTAGAGGATGCCATCAAGAAACTGAAAAGATGACATATAGAATGGTAGAAAATATGTGCAAATATTATATACAATAAAAATCTTGTATCTAGACTATATAAAGAACTTTTATAACTCAATAATAGAAAGACAAATAACCACATTTAAAAATGGACAAAGGATTTGAATGATAATTTATCCAAAGAAGAAATTCAAATGTCCAATAAGTATGTGAAAAGATGTTCAACATCATTGGCTAGTACGGAAATGGAAATCAAAACCACAATAAGATACCATTTCATACCCACTAGGATGATTATAATCAAAAATAAATAATAACATACATTGGCAAGGATGTGGAAACACCCTTGCTGGTGGGAATATAAAATAGTGCAGCTGCTCAGGAAATAAGTTTGACAGTTCCTTAAAAAGTTAAACAAAGAGTTATTATTTGACCCAGCAAATCTAGACATTAGCCAAGAGATATGAAAACATATGTCCACACAAAAACTGGTATACAGATATTCATAGGAGCATTATTCACATTAACCAAAATCAAAAACAATTGATGAATGGATAAATAAAATGTTGTATATCCCTCCAGTGGAATGTGTGTTAGGCAATAAAAACGCATGAAGTAGTAACGTGTGCTACTACTACAAGGATAAACATTGAAAATATTTTGCTAAGTAAAAGAGGTCAAATACGAAAGGGGGCACATTATGTAATTCCAATTATAAAGGAAATGTCCACAGTATGCAAATTTATAGAGACAGAATTTAGATTAGTAATTGCCTAAGGCTGGTAGGAAGGAGGGAATTTGAGAGGAAATGCAAGTGATAGTATTTACAAGAATTGTTTTGGGATGATGAAAATGTTCCAACTTTGATTGTGGGTGTTTACACAACAGAGACGTTTGCACAACACTGTGACTATACTAAAAGCTGTTAAATTATATATTTTAAATGAGTCAATTGTATGGTATGTGAATTATATCTCAATAATTCTTTTATATTAAAAACAACAGAAAAATCCAAAAGTGTTGACTAAATTAAATGATTTTTATTTTTGGAAATTTTGTCTGACTTTGATCTTGACTAAGAAAGCCCCTGCCCCATGAGAAGCATCTGTCCCTTCTGAGGGATGCAAATTTTGGTGATTGTGAACATTAGAAACTTAGACAAAATAAGCCCTGTTTTAAAATTAAAATTTCATATTATTTTATTAAAATTCTCACTTGCTGCCTTTCCTTCCAGTCCTGCCTTAACCTCCTCTGGTCCTGTCTAAAAAGAGTCTGCACTATACGATTTAGCTGCCAGGTCAGAGTCTGAGGGACCCCTGATACCACTGTGGGAAACCCCTCTGGCACAACATGCGTCCAGGGTCTTCAGAGCTCCACATGGCAGCAGTGGGTGGAGACCCTGCTTGGGCTATGCTACTCAGAGCACGTCTTAGAACTTCTCTGGATTTCTAATTCCCTTTTTTATTACTACAAATGCTGCATCATGATCTAGCTATTACGTTGGTGCAAAAATAATCGCGGTTTTTGCAATTGTTTTTAACCTTTTAAACCGCAATAACTTTTGCACCAACCGAATACTTCACAGGATCACTGTAATAAAACCACAGGGTGTGAAAGCAATTAGAACACTTTAAAACTGCTTCGTAATATATACCAAGCTGAGGGTAATGGTGCCAAAGTCCTCACTTACAGGGGAAACACCAGGGCACCAAGCTGAGTTACGGACCACAGAGTGGCAGAGTAGGGTCTGGAATCTGGGTCTTCTTTAGATCCCTCTTCCTCCAGGCAAGACTCCTGGTCGTCCACAGGCTGTTCTCAGAAGATCATATCCCTCTCCCAGAAAGTTATAGGAATTGATTTCTTTGGCAATTCATTCATGTGGTTTTATAAATCAATGAGGTTTCAAAATATACTGTAAGTGTCCACATCTGCTACTTTACAATATCGATCATATCTGTCAAAGATTTATTCTGGGTCAGAAATCTTGTTGGATGTTGGTTAACTGAAAAAGATTAAGAAAGTATCTTAAGTAGCCATTAAATTGACTGTCCAATTATCAATCAGCAGATTTTAAAAAGTACTTTTTTCTATTTTTTTCATTACCCTCACAAGAAGGAAAAAAAAGAAGTCAGGATCAAAAAAAGGTAATTTATATGCAAAGTGCTTTGTGATTATCAAATTTGTAAGGATAAATATGTACTTAAAAGGAGGTCATTTGCTATCTTTCTCTCTGTGGGAAATGTATGTACTGTGCAGGCATTGCCTAAAATAAGAATTTCAGTTAAAAAAAAGAAAGTATAAATTGATGGAGTTCCTTGACTGTGAGCATTGTGTTTTTAGTGTGGGTACTTATGAGGGTCCAAAACATGTCTCGTCAATGTTGTTGAACTCCAATGTGGTCTAACCAGTCTAAGCCAGGCCAAAAGAAAGTAGATCAACATTTCCATCCTTCTTCTTTGTGAGGAACAATGTAAATAAACAAGTGAGCTCAATGTGCAACATACACTGTTGCCTAATTCCTCAGTGCACACACACACACACACACACACACACACACACACACACACTCCCTGAATGCACTGTGCCCTCCCTTCTTCTGGATGTGCCTTCTGCCAGAAGCACACGTATTTCATTCACTTCTTCATTGGCTTGTTCTTTATGTGCCAGGAACTATGTTAAATGTCAGACCCCAATTATACTCCCACAACTCAGTGTGTGGTTCTTTCTTTGAGAAGCCATCCCTGGCCCCTCTCTCCATTGGTCCCCACCCAGCTGCAGCCACACAAGTAAAATAAGAACCAACCCCTGAATCTCCCTTAACACTACACATTTCACGCTGTATTTATCGCTTTGTCTCTATCGCCACCCCCAACTGTGAGCGTCTCGAGAAGTAGGGATGGAATGACTACCTTTGTACTCCATGTATGTTTCACTCTGACAGGGCCTGACAGCACAGAGGCTCCGTGGATATTTGCTGACTGAATAAAATTGAAGAACTGAATGAGAAAGCCTCATGCTGAGGATAATGATACACAGACCCTTCACTTAGGGAATCAGTTCTTGTCGGCAGAATGGAGTGCAGACTTCCCAGGGGCCTCTGCCAGGTTCTGTCCCAGAAGCAGGTCCATCGTGTTCCCAGGTTCCCTTCCCGCCATGAGCTGCAAGCTCCTCCAGGCCAGAGGCCAAGTCCTAATCCTCACGTAGCTGGGTCCACCCCAGACACTTGGGCGGGGTGAGAACCTGACTATTCAGTATGAATTCCAACCCTAAAAAGGGTCACTCTGGCACTTCCCAGTGTCAGCCATAAAGATCTGAGGCTGTATAATAGTTTAAAAGTTTATTTTACGTTGAAAGGATTCAAATGTAGGAGACACAGATTCAGAGGAAAACCTAAAATATGCTCCAGGGAAGACAAAGAGAGCTGGAGTTTATAAAGGCAAAAACCAAAATCTGGAACATAGTAAACTTTTCCTATTGGCTACTTAACATGGTGTGATGGCAAGTTCAAAAGGGATTGGTCACGTCCAGGTGATGAAACTCTGAGGAAAGTGTTGGCATGGAAACAAGGAAGGAGGGACAAATTCCAGGATCTACTTCTACGGCAAGCACAAAGGCCAATGTCCAAACCTCATCTGGGTGCTACTGTGGCCTAGGTCTGACTTCCCCAATGACCTCCCAATCCCATTTTAGGGCCCCCCAATGTTAGTGGTCCAGTTTAGATATTTCAGTTCACACGCGGACAGAGAGCATATTTGAGTTGGGTTAATGGGCTGAGTCAGTTTTAGAGCCTGAGGGAGTAATAATTTTTATTTTATCCTTATTACTGCTGATTCGCAAATTGTATACCCTTTTCCACGTGATTTGTGGGAATAGAAGAACCTTTCCCTCTCTAGCTCCCTGAGAAGCCACAGGGCAGATAGGCCTCCAAACCACTCAGCCATAAACCTGCGCGATCCCACACGAAGACCCGTCTCTAGGTCCCTGATTTCTCTATCTGGTCACTACCCTCTTCTCCCTCCTTCCCTTCTATCATGTTTTCTTCTTTGCTCTCCTGACAAAGTCTCTCACCCCCTCCAATCTCAGCCCATTTTCAAGAGCCTTCCCTCTCCACTTAGCCTCCCTGCTCCCAGTCCTCACCCGGGTGTGAATCTGTCTGTTGCAGAGGATTATCCTAGAGCCAATGAGGGAGTGAGCGGCCCAGAGACCACGCCCTCTCCACAGCCGGCTGCTTTCTGTGCCTCTTCCCTGGGCGCAGTCTTCAGGTTAGTCTGTAGAAATGGCCCAAATTGTGGTTATATTTTCAAAACATGCACGGGTCTGCTTTTGAACATGGCTTCAAGTCTCTAGTAAGTCCGTATTTATCAAATACAGACAAAAAGACCTGAAAAACCCTGCCCCATGCTACACTAATTCCACCTCTTACAATCCACCCTATGGAAAGTTTATAAAATAAAAAGTTCTTTTTGTTCAAACATGTTCATTACAGTTTCATTTGCTGTAAAGAAAAATAATATAAGCAGTGTAAGCACCTAACTATATAGCCTATTTTATTTATGAAGAGTTTGTAATAACATAAAAATCATGTACATTATAATATTATCTTTAAAAGCAGGATGCAAAATTTTCTGTTCACTACATTCAAAAGTGTGTATAAATGCATGGGAAAAAAAGGAAAATATAAAAGATCCTCTCCATTGCCCTTGTCAAAAGCCTCATGTTTGCCTCTGATAAGCTGCCTCCCCCTCCCCCAGGAGCAGGCCTGAGGGCTGCTGAGGGCCTGAGCAGAGTGTGGAGAGGGCCTAACCCCTGTGGCGTGCCCCAGGGAGCCTGTCCTCCGTGCTTCCCGGGGTGGTTTGGAAAACAGTCTCCTCACTTTGTTGTCTGCACACATATCAGATGTCCAAGTGGCCGTGCTGACCTTCTTGTCCAAACCCGTTTTCAAAACAAAATTTGCTCTGGGTTGGATTTAACGTGCCTAGAACTATCGCCTCTCTTGGGGTGAGTCCATCCACTCCGAAGACATTCAGGAAGGAGCAGTCCTGTTTTCATGGAGCTCTCAGCTTGACGGGACAGAGATGCACAAACTACTCAGCTTCTGGGGTCCCCCAGTTGCAGGAACAAACACATCCATGTATGTGCAGACTGCTCAGCAGTTGGACCTACAGCGGGGTCCACAGTTTGCTTTCTTCTCTTGACAGCATGTCTTGACTCTTTCCATCCCACCATGGAGGTGATGCTTCATGACTTTTCACAGGTGCACAAGACGCCAGTATTTGGTCATATGTATTTTATCAGTCTTTAATCAATGGCTATTTGAGTTCTTCCAGTCCTTACAAACAAGGCTCTAATGTCCTTGTGTGCAACAGGCATGATTTTTTTCTCAGTACATCATACCAGAGTGTTTTCCAGAAATAGTAAACTGCAATTTCTACCAGGAAGAGCAAGTGTACCCGTTTCCCCCAACATTAGCAGCACTAAGTGATGTTTTTCGGCAATAGGAAACTGGTCTTTATTTGCATTTCTGTACTATCAGTAAAGTTGCACATCCTTTGATACAACTTTTAAGACTTGGAGTTTTCTTTGTAAGTCACATATTTATCATATGTTCCCACTATTCTCTTGGAGCATAATTTTTTCCATTTGTCGGAGCTTGGGTATGTTATATAAAGCTTGCCAAATGGTGCACGGTGGGTATTTGCCACATCTGGACCGTAAAGCATGCTGAAATGTGTATAACTTTGGTCCTCAAGCAACCTGGTGGGACCTGAGGCACCATCACCCCGGGCCTTGTTGCTCAGGCCACATGCAGCCCCATTCACTTACCCCAGGATGCTGAACTCATGTGATCCACTTTTATATGTGCTATGATCTGCAACCAGCTGGCAAGTGTATATTACACATAAATCTTTGGTATATGGATTGCAATTTGTGTTTACTCAGTCTGCTGTTTAGTATTTGCCTTTGTTCATGCTATCACTTAACGTCAGCATTTTTATATAATTATTTATATAACATCAGCATTTTTATTTAATTATTTCTATCTTATGGCTTTTAATATTCCTGTCAAATTGTTCCATTGAATACAGTTTCCACAAGAGCAGGGATTTTTGTTTGTTTTGTTCACTGTTATATCCTTAGTACCTAGAACAGCATCTGGCCTGTAGTAGATGTACAATAAACATTAATTAAACTAACAAATTAATTACAAGGTAGTGTGGCAAGTGCAATGTAATGGACATATATATATATTGTGTCTGTGCGTGTTTCCTTTAAGAAGTAAAGTTTAACTTAATTAGAATGTCGAGTGGTGTGTGTCCTTCTCAGTCACTTTAATTGCAGCTTCTCTTTCTCCTTGCACCTCACATGGCAGCCTACTCAGCACTTCTTTTTCTGTGCTAAAGGCTCAGGGACGAAGCCAGGCTGCAGTGGGGCTCACCAGGGTCCCAAGACCCAGTTGCCAGTGGGCACTCTCTCCAGGTCCCTTTGCAGCTACGAGCCTCTTCTGGACCGAGCTGTCCCTGATTGCCACAGCTAATCATCTGGGCCCTGATTTCCTCTGCTACTTCAGTATCAGGACTCCTAATGCTACAGAGAAAGTATCAGCAAGCAAGACTCAGAGAGGTGCTGGTGTGGGTGGTGGTGCAGAGCATCAAGAGGGGTGATGGAAGTAGTCAGGCAGGTGTGAGCTCCAGTCCTGCCTCTGCCCATTACTGGTGCGTGATCCTGTGCTTTACTGTAATTTCGTTAGACTCAGGGATCTGGTATGTGAAAAGGTAATAACAATACCTACCATGGCGTTGTGATAATTACAGACCGTTAAGTGTCTGAAAGATTTAAGTAATCAATAATAGTTGTTATTGCAACAGCAGCATTTCCAGAGAAGCTACTTCTGCACAAAGCATGCTTTGACAAGACTACACATTTGCAAACAGCCTCCTGCTGGGTTTCCATTGCAGGTGCAAAGCTACTGATAACACCAGATGTGTTATCACAAGTTATCATTGGATTTCCTCCCCACATTTAGAGCATGCTTTGTCAATTCCGCTTACAGGGCATTTTCAGGGCTGAGGAAGCTGCCATGTGAGGGACACTTCAGGCGGCAATTGCTGGGACTCAGCCATCAAGGACCCTGCTCCAGATTGAAGGCTGTGCCTACCCTCAGAAGAAGCTAAATCAGAATCACAGAATACACAATAGAGAAAATGTGTGTGTGGACAAAGATTATTGCTGCTCATGCTTCTCCTGTTCATCGGCCTGTGTTGGTGTCCCAGCGTCATCCACAGTGCCCCTGGAAGTCCCCAGCCCACCCATTTCAACGTACTCCCTCCCTTCACAGTATTAGTCACCCTGCAGGCCCCAGCTCTCATGCCACTTTTCCACCTTCACTGTTCCATACCCCATCACTGACCTCTGCCTCCCTCACAGTGACGCTTTGTATTCCAGGTGGTTGATTAAGTAAATACATTGGTCTTGTTTTCTCTAAGACCCTAAAATGACAGCAGAAGCATAAACAGGAATAAATCTATACTAAAACATGGGACCATGAGAAGGCTGCCCTTGGGGGCAAAAGATATCCAACACATTTCCGGAAGATACACAAAGAAGAATGGAAGTGTATAATACTTGCTCAGAGTGATGGCTATGGCTCAGATTCTGGAGAGGAGTAAGGTCAGAGTTAGCAGGGTAGGAAGGCAGAATAAGGGGGAGCAAAACCAGGGAACTAATGGGAGACAGGCAACATTCAGCCTGACATTGAATCTCTGGAAAAAACTAAGGTATGGACAATTGATGGAGGCTGAGGCTTCTGTTGTGGTTGCTGGAGCCAGAGATGAAGCCCACCTGATTCTAGCAATAGGGTAGGGACTGAGGTCATGGGAGGAGGTGACAAACGTCTCTCTCCATTCACCTTAAATCAAATCCTGCCAGGAACAGGCACAATGATAAACAAACCATCTACCTCACCAGAAAAAAAGACCTGCCCACCATTGCAGTTGGTTCAGGGGACAGGAGAAAACTTGAAAATTCCAATTTTTATTTTTAGTTAATAAAATATTAGATTTAATGTTTAAAAGAATTGGACGCTATTTTAAAAAGGAAGAGAGGAGAAGAACGAACTTTTGGCTAAAGAAAAAAATAGACGATTACCAAAAATGTTTAGTTAGAATGCCTGGAAAATAACATTGAAGAAATTTTCCAGATCATGGAGTTAAAGGAGATGAGAAAAAAACGAGACATCGAGTTTCAAAGCAAGTGCTCTAAGAAAGAAAGCATAAAATGGAGGTGGCAAAATTTTAAAGAAATTATAGAAGAATAATTTGACTTATGCCAAAGGTAGACAGGCATAAGTCATCAAATTGAGAAGTTGCATAAGAAAAATAAATGAAAAATAATTCCCACTTGAACACATTTTTATGAAACTACAGAATACCAAGAATAAGATTAAAAAGTCTTGAGAGAAAAGGGGGGAAACTTCCTTAAAAATACTTGAGTTTTAGTGTTTCACACTTCAGTGATATCATACTTTTCTTTAGCAAAAAGTACAACAGTACAATAGCATCAGATTCTAAGGGAAATAAGTTAGATTTCAAGAGCTGATATCAAACCAAAAACCAAATTATTGATCAAATAGGAAGGCAAAATATATTTTCAGACATAGATTCAGAAAATTTATGTCATATATGACATTTCTGGATAAATTACCAAACCTCCTCCAACAAAAAGAAGAATGAAACTCAAGATAAAGGAAAACTTGGGGTTCAATAACAAAAGTTCAATGGAAAGAGATTGTAGGATTCCAGCTGTGCAACAGGTCCATGTTGGAATATGGTGTGATGGGCTCGCAGAAAAACATCACCGAGAAAATAGAATGTGCCCCACTCAAGAAATACATGCAGAAGAAGCTCTAAGTCTTAGCAAAATTATGAAGGGAGTATAGGTTTCTCCTTTATGAACACATACCAACCTTATGCACTTAAAAATTTTTGAACAAACCAAATCAACTCAGGAAGAGGAGAATGACAATGGACTAAGAAAAAAAAGAAAGAAAAAAAAAGCAGACGTAAGCTGAAACTCTAAGGTGTTCTTTCTTTTTTTTATCCAAAGCCAAAGAAAAAGTACAGTTGCTTCTGATGAGTTAGGACTGAGAGTGAGAAATGATGCAGCAAGATAGGAGGGGGATTGTTCCTTTTCATTAGAAGACCTTATGCACCATTGGTTTCCTTCCTATGCCCATGTTATGCAGATTAAAGATTTGAAATTAAATTATTTTATTTTATTAAGAGTCCAGCTATTCCAACTCTGTTGCTCTGGGTGGAATTTAGGAAATTTCTTTTCAAACCCACCCCCACCCCTACCCCCTGGTGATATAGTCAGCCAGTCCCAGAACTGTCATTGATTACCTGCACTAGTGTTGGAGGGCCTGTTGACTCAACCCCTTGCGTATGGATGGATAGCTAGTATCCCTCCTCCTCCTCAGCACTGGTTTTATGGGTACGGATCACATCCACAGAGATCTCTAAGAGAACCTAAGCTAAGCCTAAATTTCTGTTTTCTCACAGCACTTTGGACTGAACACATAAGAACACTTAATTAGTCCTCTAGCTCAAAAGGTTAGGTAGCAGTTAAAAGATTATCAAATTCTTAAATCCCACTCTGATCAACAGTGAATTAACAAAGGATGTGAGAGTGTCCCTCAAAATAATTTCCTTGGAGACTACTAATCTAGGCATATTTCTCAATTCTACTGTTACTCAGGAAAGCCAATACCCAAGGAGGCGATGGGACCAGAGGAGCCACCACACATGAAGTCTTCCTTTCCTCTCCCTTTCCAGAAAATCCCATTCATTCTTCAAAACCTAAGATATAGGTGGCTGTTGGTGCATCCAATTCTCATTCCATTTAACATACTTTTGTGTGTAACTTAAACTGCAATACAATAAAACATATACACTGAAATATATAATAAAATTATGCATAAGAAAGTCTGCAACATGGGCAGTTGGGTTAACCTCAGGTTAAAATTCCTCTCTTACCATCTCTCAGCAAGCAGGAAGGGAACCGTTCTGTGGTGATAGTCACCTGAAGTCTGAGCTGCATGCCTACTGACATGAGCTGTAGAAGTGAGGGTGCTCCAGCACACGCACATACTCAGCGAGGGCCTGACAGTTCCGTGCGCAACAGCAAGGGAAAAGTGGCAACACTGCCCTCTACAGGCAGGAAGTGCAAAGTCACAGCATAACTATCCTTACTGCCCCAAATAAAGTGATGGAAGAACTCAAAAATCAAGGTTTATAATCCACATGGAGCATAGAGCAGAAAGATGGAACATTTTTATTTTTGTGATGCTATTTGGGAAAGGAGCAGTGAGAAATCATAGTGTTCATATAACTGTATTATTGAACTTTATACAATATTTAAATTACGTCCTACTAACTAATGAAAAATCAGACAAACTGAGAAATTATTAGAAGTATAAGAGAGACATTTTTCAAAGCAAATATCGTTAGGATGTCAACTTTGAAACTGAACGTTTCTGTTACTCCTCTTCCAATTTCCAAGCTTTGAGATTGGGTTAAAAGACCTGAGACCAAAAAGGGAGTAACTAAAAACAACTTAGTATTTTCAACTGATTAGATTTAAATTTTAAAATTTTCAAATAATATAAAACAGAAATAAATTGGATGCTGAAGCTGATGTAAAACTATCTGTCATATTAAATTTTTTCCTAATGTTTGCAATTGTCAAGATACCCTAATTGTTCTCACTGATTAATTTATACTCATAAAATGAGTATATAGCTATGCTGCTTTTATTTATTTTTCTACATATTGATGTTCTATGACAGATTTTGCCTGAAGACAAAGCTTGCTTTACTTGGCATCAGTCAGGTGAAATTCAGGCCCTGTTTCACTCCAGAAAAAGAAATAAACTTAAAGAAATTGGATGACTTTATTAATTCTGTGTACCTCACTGTAAAAGTGGAATAGTGAGGCTTCCTTGAGTGTTGCTGTGAAAGTTATGAGCCCTGCCTCAGGGCACTGAGAGAGCAAGGCTTGCAGGGCAGCTCAGCGCCCACTCTCTGCCTGACCTCTGCCTGACCGTGGGCTCCCACTCACCTGTCTCCGTCTCCATCTCAGTCATGTCCACTGTAAGGGATCCGTGGCTGCCCTGCAGCCTCACAGCATTGTTGTGGGAATAAAAGACATAGACCCCACAATATGCAACCCCATTGCCTTGTTCTGAGTAGGTACGCCCAAATACTACTCTGTGTTACCCTGTGTGCGGCATCTACTTTCTCTTATTTCCTTCTCAGTATGTTCCCATGAAAAGAAATTTCAGACCTCAATTCTCACTGCTGTGTGAGCATACTTGCTGTGGGCCTCTGAAATCACAACGTTTAGATTCCTTCCCCCACAGCATAAGGTATATACACACGGAAGTTTCAGTATGGAGTGACCGTCCACCTCCTGACACCTCTTAAGCAAAAAAGAGTGACACAGAATATTATTTTCTATTATTATTACTATTATTATTATTCAACCTCAAGCTTAATGATTAATGAAACACAAATAAGCCTCACTGATGTCCAAATAGAGGTACTTTGAGAACCAAAAGAGTAGTTTCCACTTAGGCAGAAAAGTTCTTCTGATCCTCACTGAGAAATTATAGGCTTTCAAAGACATAGTTCACAACCACAGAAAAATAGAACTCCATATTTTAAAAAACAAGTGAATAATATGTAATTTAAGGCATACTTAGCAGAAAAAAATGTCTTCCACTCACTCATTATGTAATTCACTCTTTGGCGCCAACCCCTTGACATATGATATGTGAGTGACAGATTAAAAGGAGCTGGAAATTCACACGCTTGCTTTATTCCAAAAGGAATAAAAAAATTTGCATGACCCCATTGGATAAAAAGGCATTTATTATTTTTAGAATTTCTTTGGTTGAAGGGAATTTTGCTGCCTTCGCTCAATAAACGTTAAAAAAAATAGGTCAGGTCCCCAAACTCTCTTAACCCCTGCCCATTCTGGAACAAGAGTCCCAAAAAGCTTTCTCTGTTCTGTTCCCTTTCCCCTGGTCATATCAGAATGATCACATAGGGCAGGAAGCAACCACAATTTCTTACCATTTTGTATAGGCATGCAGAAGTTAGGTCACAATGCTGCTGGTTAACTTATTGGGGTGAAAGAAGAAGCCACAGCCAGGTCTCAGGACTGCACCTGCCTGAGAGAGGGCTGAGGCTGGGCTGAGCAAAGGCGGCACCCACCTTGAACATCCCATGAGAAAATGACCTTGAAGACACCATCCAAGCAAGAGTAAATGCCCGCAATCGAGTCAGTTGCCAAACGGGCAAGAGCTGGTTAGCACAAAGAACCGTGCATGAGCTCCCTCTCCCAACACAATTCCCAGTAAGCTTTCCTCACGGGCAGACCCCCACCTTAGAGTCTTAGCAGTGATGTAAAGAAATACATTTAAACTAAAAAGACACTAAGCCAAAAGAAACTAAGCTTACGTTTTTATAATTGGCAAATTTAGGTTTTCCCACTAGCAGGCCAGGTAGGAGTTCTTAGGGAAACAGGTAGGTTTTGGATAAAAAGAAACAATTCCTTTGTCCTTCTGGGCAGTGGCATGTGTGGATATGCAATCTCCCTAAATGGATATAATACAAATGTATCCATTTACATGAAGACACACATGTGTATTCGTCATATAGGAATTGGCCAATAAACTGTGGACTAAAAATCACCATTCCTGATTTAGGAAGCAGCCACTTGTACCAGAGACTGCTGCCTTTCTACACAGTCTTACCCACAGCTAGGTAAGTGTGACTCCCCAATTTCATAGATGTGGAGACTGAGGCTAGAAAATTGAAGTGGCTCTTGCAAGGTCACTCATCTGCTAAGTAACAAGGTTTCAACCCGTATCTGTCTGACCCTAATGTGTGTATCTTTTCCCTGTGCCCTGAAGCAAAGTCACATAGTGGGAAGAAAATGGGTCAATATCCATGAGATAAAGGTGGAAGGAGAGTTCTGCTTCAGATGAGCAAAACAGGACTTCCTAGAAATGCTGGAGACAAACTTAGAGGGGAAAGGGAATGGGCTGGGGAAGGCCTGCTAGTCCCAGCGTGACCAAGTATGGAGGACACACGAGGGGATTTGCAGGCAATGAGGCTACAGAGGCGGATCCTGCAAGCCTGCTCAGGAAGTTGAGCATGTAGATAGGCGGTGGGAAGCCCAGGAGGCCCTTCTTCTCCAGGTTAGGAAAGTGTTCTGCCTGACATGATGACAGCAGGACTTGGCAGCCATCGACTTGGGAGGTAGAAGTATGTGTCTTTGCAGCTAGGTCTTCTAGCACATAACTCCCCTGCTTTGTGTCTGTAATGTATATACTGGCCTGGGAGGAGGGGTCTCTGTCTGTCAAAAATGACTGCTGAGAGGTTTCAGCCCAGGCCTTCCCCCAGACAGTTCCTCTATCTTTATCCCTACCAAGCCTGTAAGAGTGGCCCATCTTGCAGGCCAGTCTTAAGGCATTCAGTAGGTTTGAGATAGGAGATGGATCTCAACAGCTAACATGTCCAGATTGGAAACGCACATTATGGCGGAATTATCAGAAGTACAATGAGGTCGGGGGCGACATACCCAGCCCCGAGCCCCAGCTCCCCCTGCCCTTGTTGTGTGGCCTGAAAGTAAGTACTCACTTCTGAAAGTAAGTTCCTCACTCTATATTTGAATAACAGTAACAGCTATTCCATAGTGCTGTTTCCAAGGATCAAGTGTGCTAATTCCAGAGATACTAGCGCATGTGAGCTGTTGCTAATAACTTACTCTTTCCTGTAAAACTTGATGTTCCCAGGAGATGATAATGATTCCTTCACAGGCAGGAATGAGACTTCCAGGCATTGATGTGATGGGAGGTGCTTTGACGCCAGGCAGAGCTCCAGGTAAGCGTCATCTTACCTTGAGAACAATGTAGCCCTTGACAATTGCCCCAGCCTGGCTGAGCCTTAGTTCTCACATTCATAAGACAGTGATAGGAATATACCTATGGACTCAGAACCTAACTCCACCACTTACTTCAGCCTCTGATGCCTTAGTTTCTCACCTGGAAAATGGAAAAATGAGAGCACCTATTTCGCTTTCTGCATAGAACCTTCAGAGAAGACAATGTGCAATTAACCACATTGCTTTTCACAGCCGATGTGACAGTGGGAACTCTGTCAACATAATGATTCCAACAATGAGGGAAAATGTCTGCTGATGTATTTTGGATCTGCAGCATGAGAAAGAGATAAACCTTAGTTATATTAAGCTAGTGAAATTTGAAATTGTTCATTAGTACCGCAGAATCTATGCTATCCTAACTGATTCAGGCATCATAAGTGTGTGGATGTTATTTAAGGCCATGCCATCTATTAATCAGCTAGGACATTAGTGTAAGTAGGAAAGAAAAGAAAGATAAAGAAAAGGAACAGGAATAGAGGGGAGAAAAGGAAAGGAAAGGGAGGAGACGGAAAATGTGAAGATATGAGGAGGAAAGAGATAAAGATGAGATCTTGGAACATCCTATACTGAGAGGTCTAGAAGACAAGAAGCTAGCAGTAAATGCTAAAAATGAGCATATATATATTTGAGTATATATATATATATATATGTATATATATATATATATATATATATAGAGAGAGAGAGAGAGAGAGAGAGAGAGAGAGAGAGAAGAAAGAATCTAAAGTAGCAAGATTGACTGGATAGGATTCTGTTAGAAGTTAAATAAGTTGAGTAAAAAAAAGAAATTTTTAATTGGGAAGTAGAATATGGACATCATTATTGACCTTGGCATTTTGATGGGCAATTTATAGAAACTATTTTAAAACGTGAAATGTTTCTGTCATTAGCAAGCAATTCAATTAGAATCTAGCAATTCAATTTGAATCTACTCCAGATAAAGAGATAAATCTACTCCAGATAAAGAGATGAATCTAGCAATTTAATTTGAATCTACTCCAGAAGAATTTCCTCCAAATTTTACAGAGATTTATAGATAGGCTAGTTTATTGCTATTGTTTTAGATAGGAATTTCCCGTTGGAGTATGGGGATAGAGCCCTACTACAACAACCTGGAGGAACAATCTGAGAGGTGAGAAAGGGCAGGGCACTCCCAGGTGAGTGTAATGTGTGGCCAGGGTTGAAAACCATCAGCCTAAATGGTGACTTTTCTTGTTAACTATTCATGTTTACCTCCTTCTTTAATCCACTTTCATAGGTTTCTAGGCTTCAATTTGTTTTCCTGGTCCTTGTTTTCCCACCTGGATTTTAGCCCTCACCTGTCTCATCTTCCTGGATGTATAATCCCAGCTTCCACCCTCTGCCACCACTGCCCCTTTTGACTTGAAACTAACTGTTCACGTTTGGCTCCAGTTGGTCCCAATGGTTCCTGGCCAAATCATAACCAGTGCCATCCAAGGCTGAGAAGATGTTTGACAGTGTCTGTGGTCAGACAAATTAGGCAAGAAAAAAATTAAATGCATCCAAATTGGAAAACAAAGAATAAAATTGTCTCTGTTTGCAAAGGATATTATACATAGAAAACCCTAAGGACTACATCAAAAAAGTGTGAAAACTACTGTCATGTACCACATAACGATGTTTTGGTCAATGACAGACCACATATATGACAGTGATCCCATAAGATTATAATGGAGCATCAGACATGGAGCAACTTCTAATGACCTGGACTGAAGACCAGACACAGAAGAATGTCCCTTTCAACGACAATCATGGCCAAAGTAAAAATTTGTTTGCAATGTTGAGAGAAAAGCCTGGATCCAACTACAGTGTTGAATTCACTGTTATTTCTGGGTGGTTGAAATAGGTGAGGAGGCTGAGCATGCTCTTCACCTGCCTTTCACGGAGCTAGAGGAGTGGACTGGGGAGCAGGGGAGCCCAGAAGCCAGACCCCCCCACTCGTGCCCACACCTACACACATGCACAAGTGTCATGCAGGGTCTCAGCTCCCACACCCCACACAAGAACGCAGGGTATGGTGAGGCCAAAAAGGAACACCCACGGAGCCATGGATAGGGGAATCATACCACTATGTTCTTGATGGCGGCTGGTTAAGATACAGGAAGTAGGATCCACACGATCCGCAATCTGCCATTTACGCTTGATAACCCCACTTGCTAGCCACAATCTGCGCTTGCTAGCTTAGCCTTGGCAGTTATATTAGTGGCCAATGGCTAACCGGTAACAGCTGATGGCCACCCAGCCACAGCTGTACAATACTCGAGATTTACTCTCAGAAAATTTCAAGTATAAATTATGTTATTGTTAACCATATTCACCATGCTCTACCTTAGGTAACCAGAACTTTTTCATCTTACAACAGAAAGTTTATACCCTTTCACCCGTATTTTTCTTTTCCATTACCCCTCACCACTATTCTACTTTTTGTTACTATGAATTTGACTTTTTAAAACATTGTTATATTTTAGATTCCACATGTAAATAGATCATGTGATATTTGTCTTTCTTTGTCTGACTTATTTCACTTAACATTATGTCCTCCAAGTTCACCCATGTTGTCATAAATGACAAGGATTCTTTCTTTTTTAATGTTGAATAATATTCCATTGTATATTTATATACTATGTTTTCTTTATCCATTTATTTGTTGATAGACAGGTTGCTTTCATATCTGGGCTATTGTGAATAATGTTGCAATGAACCTGGGAGTACAGATTTCTCTTCAAGAGCCTGTTTTAATTTCCTGTGGATAAATACCCAGAAGCGGAATTGCTGAACCATAGGTTAGTTTTATTTTTATTTTTTTGAGGAACTTCCATACTGTTTTCCATAATGGCTGGAACAATTTACAGTGTACAAAGTTTCCCTTTTCTCTACATCTTCACAAGCATTTACCTGTTGCCTTTATGATAATAGCTATCCCAACAAGTGTGAGGTAATATCTCATTGTGGTTTTGATTTGCATTTCCCTGATGATTAATGATGTTGAGTAGCTTTTCATGTACCTTTGGCCATATGTATATCTCTTTGGATAAATATCTATTCAGGTATTTTTCCAATATATTTATTATTATTATATTATCATTATTATTAGTATTGAGTAGTGTGAGTTAGTTATGTATTTTGGGAATTAACCCCTTATCAGAGCTTATGGTTGGCAAATATTTTCTCCCTTTCTATCTGTCACTTTTCATGTTGATTATTTCCTTTGCTGTGCAGAGACTTTTTGGTTTGATGTAATTCCACTTACTTATTTTTGCTTTTTATTGCCTGTGTGTTTGGTATCAATTAAAAAAATTATTTCAAGACTAATGGTGAAGGAGCTTTGCCCTTATGTTTTCTTCGGGAAGTTTTATGGTTTCAGGTGTCATAATCAAGTCTTTAATTCATTTTGAGTTGATTTTTTAAATCATTTTGAGTTGTTTGGTGTAAGACAGGGTTCCAAAGTCAGGAAGTGTTATGCCTCCAGTTTTGCTCTTCTTCCTCAATATTGCTTTAGCTATTTGGGGTCTTTTGTGGTTCCCCAGAAATTTTAGGAATGTTTTTTCCATTCTGTGAATAATGTAATTGGAATCTTGATAGGGATTGCCTTGAAACTGTATATCGCTTTGGGTAGAATGGACATTTTTAGCCATACTAATTCTTCCAATCCATAAAATATGGTATGTTTTATTTATTTGTATCACCTTCAATTTCCTTCATTAATGTTGTATAATTTTTAATGTTCAAATTTTTTACTGCCTTGGTTAAATTTATTTGGTTAAATTTATTCTTTGGTGCTATTGCAAATGGGGTTATTTCTTAATGTCTTTTTGGATAGTTCATTGTGGGTGCATAGACACGCGACTGATTTTTGTACATTGATTTGGTATCCTGAACTGTACTGAATTTATCTGTTATGGTTATGTGTCACTTAATGACTGGGACACGTTCTGAGAAATGTGTCATTGGGCAATTTCATCATTGTGCAAATATCATAGAGTGCATTTACACAAACCTAGATGGCAAAGCCCACCACATACCTGGGCTGTAGGGTACAGCCATTGCTCCTAGGCTACAAGCCTGTACAGCATGTTACTGTGCTGAAAACTGTAGGCTATTGTAACACAATGGGATTTGTGTATCTAAACATATCCAAACAAGGAAAAGGTACAGTAAAAATACAGTGTATAAAAGATAGTATGTGTGTGTGTGTGTGTGTGTGTGTGCGCTCGAATGCACCATGTGCTTAAAGGGGAGGCAGGGGGAAAGCTCTGAAAGGAAGTGCCATCAGAGGGAGAGTAGACATCAGGAAGAGGGAGAAAGGAAGGGAGAGAGGGAAGGAAGAGAAGGGAAAAGAAAGGAAGAGCAGAAACTGAAAGAGAGCTGGAGATGAGAAATAATAAAAGGGAGAGAGGGGAAAAAAGAGAGCGTAGGCAGAAGAGAGAAGGAGGGGAGTGGGACTAAGAAAAAAGATAAAGAGAAATGAAGGGAAAGGAGTTGTGCACATGAGTGTATATGCTTGTTGTGGGGACAGAGTCCCAGAGAGCAGTTTCCAGGCTCTTGGCTTCACATGGAAAGGTGCTGGCTTGGTTATTAGATGGCCATCAGCTGTAATCAGCTGTACATCACATTGTACCCCTTAAATATATACAATTATTATCAAAAATAAATATTGAAAAGCGGGCAAAAAAATCAAACAGAAAATGGGCAAACAATAGAAAAAATAATGTAACTTTTTAAAGGTTACATTAACTCTTTAAATAATTAATAAAGCTAATAAAACCCTTACAAGAATTAGTCAGAAAAAAAAAGAGAAAAAAACACAAATTATAAATTACAGGAATAAAAGAATGGATATTACTACTTTTCCCAAATGGTTAACTCTATTCCAATAAATCTGACATTTTTTGAAACCACAATTTACCTGACAAAAGAAGAAGTAATATATTTCAATTGACATAGTTATTAAAACATTTGTAACATACATGCATACATATAGACATAACATATATGACATTTTTATGTACAGATACATAACATATTTATTAAAATATAGGCATATGTATTGAGAAATTAAATCCATAATCAAAATTTCCAGGCCCGATTATTTCATTGGTGAATTAGATCAAGCATTTATGAAAGAACTAATAGCAATTTTACACAGGTACTTTGAGAAAGCAAAGGTGGAAGGAACACATTCCAAATCTATTAGGTCAACATAAACCCACAACACCTGTCATAGATATTACACCACCAAAAACAACACTGAAAAATGATGACCAATTACATTTATATAAATAAATACAAAATATTTAATAAATAATAGCAAATAAAATCCAACAATATTAAAAGCATAACAATATGATTAACTTGGGGTTATTCAAAGAATGTAAGGTTGATTGAACATTTTAAAATTAATCAATGTTATTCTTTACATTAGCAGAACATGAAAAAATATAGTTATTTAATAAATGAAAGAAATTATTTGAGAAAATTCAATAATTTTCCATGATAAATACTATAATGGAAATTGGTAGAAATGGAGAAATATCCTTTCTTAATTTCTTCTACATTAGTAGAAATTAAGAAATACCCTTTCTTAATCTGATAACGGATATCAATGCTTGGTGGTAAAACACCAAATGATGTCTCTATACATTCAGGAACAAGTAAAGACATCTGTTCTCACCATTTCTATTCAGCATTGTACTGGGGGTTCCTATCTAGTGCAATATGGCAAGAAAAATAAATAAAGAGCATATTGATTGAAAAGAAAAGGTGAAACTTTAACAGACAAGATGGTTATGCATGTAAAGTCCAAAAGAATAAAAAAAAAATTCAAAGAAGTCAATCTATAAAAGTCATAAGATAAAGCGTCAATATAAAAAACTAATTATATTTCTACCTATTAACAGCAAACAATATGTGTTGTCTTTGTGCTATGTCAAATTATTTAAGCTAACTAGAGTGGCCACAGAGAGTTTTTTATGTTGTTTTGAAGGTGGAAGTGAAAGGGAGTTTTTACACTGAGAAATATAAGGTAGGGAAGGGCCTGTTACAGTCGCACATATGCTTTTTATCTACTAGCCCATCTCACTGGAGGGAGCTGGAGCCCTACAATGTCTCCAGCGCTTGCCCAGGATTTTCATTACGCTTCTACAAATCCTGGGCCAGTTGGGTGAGCAGCTGCATGCTGAAGGACTAGCTTATCCTGCAGGTCACTGGCATCATAAAGATTGAAGGTTGTCTTAGTCAGCTCAGGCTGCCATAACAAAACACCATAGACTGAGTGGCTTAAGCAATAGAAATTTATTTCTCACAGTTCTGGAGGCTGGAAGTCCAAGATCAAGATGCCAGCGTGATGGGTTCCTGGTGAGGACTCTCTTCCTGGTTTGCAGTTAGATGGCCGCCTTCTCATTGTGTCCTCACATGGCAGAGAGAGAGTGCTCTCTCTCTTCCTCTTCTGATAAGGCCACCAATCCTGTTGGATTAGGACCCCATATTTATGACCTCATTTAACCTTAATTATCTTGTAGAAGCCCTACCTCCAAATATAGTCACGTTGGAGGTTAGGGCTTCAACATATACTTGGGGTGGGGGTGGCGGCGAGGGAGGGACACAATTCAATCCATAGCAGAAGTGGTGAGAGACAGACAATCCATTCATTTTGTTTTTACAGGTTCTGATTTGTCTTAGGTTTCGCCCACTCAATGTATATCTTCCTTTCCTAACCACCAGCCCTCCATACCTGAAACTCTGTACCAGACACAGAGGTAATAGCTCTACAGACTGCTTAACAACCTCCCTAAATTGCATAATATTTAATAGCTATAATTAATCCCTTATTCTGCATTACTTTCTGTATATTGATGCTGCCCCTCTGATTGAACCCTGTTACATACAAGTACTGTTGCATGATGGAAAATAACATTTTAAAATGTAACATTTAAACTTGCATCAGAAACACAAAATACTTAGGAATAAATTTAGTAAAATAAGTACAGGAGCTCTACACTGAAAAACATACAACATTGGTGGGGAATATTAAAAAAGACCTAAATAAATAGAGAAGCTTCAGGCTTTTAACAAAATTGTTGTAAAAATTAGAAAAGATTAACTTTGTGCAGAGCTCAAGGCTGTGATCTGCAGTCAGTAGGTGTTTAATAAACACAAACGCCCTTCCTCTTCCCATCCTTACCAGTGATTCATCCATCCATCATTCCACAAAATAAATATATAAACAAACACTGAGGTGGAGATCTTGCTTCCGTGGATTTCCTGGGACTGTCACCATGAAAAAGTGAAAGTGTGGTTATTGCAAACAGCTAATTAGGAACTCCTTTAACATTCGCACTCACAATTAAAGACATTTGTTCTTTGTGAAATGTGTCCCATAAGCTGTAGTATAGCCCAGTTGAGAGGCTTTTCCTGGGCTCCCAGGTAACACATTATAAATCAGAAGAGTCTCCAAATTTTAAAAAAGTCAATTAACGTGATTAGTTCTCTATTAAATATAGTTCATTTTCATTACTGCCTTTCACTCTTCTTCTTCCTCTTCTCCAAGGACAATGTTTTGAAAGGTAAACACCCATATTTCAAAGTGTGCCCACATAGCTCCAAGGAAAACTGCATTTCGAAAACGAGAGGAAAGAGCAATATTTAGTAGCTGGGGCACTTCTCCCATTAAGAAAAAGAAAAAAGACGCAATCATGCTTCATTGCAAGCAAGCCAAAGTATCAAACAATTTTTCAAGTGCTGAGTTTGGTCTGCAGACCTGTTGGGAAGCAGGGTGGGGAAGGGAAAAGAAGAAGAGTTTGGGGTCAGAGAAGTCCCACCTAGATGGGCTGTGCATGCAGAGTCTGGCCCAGGTCGAGCAGCATGACAGCAACAGCGACCCTGAGGCCTGTGGCACAGATTAAATGAAACACGAGCTCCCTTCCTGCCTTCCCCTTTAGAAACACCTTCCCCTGATAGACGGGGAGCATTTCTGCCATTCCTGTTGGGATGAGGGAGGCTTCTCTGTGAATGATTAATTTCAAAATACTGTCACAGGAAGTTTGCAAAGTAGAGAACAACTTCACCCCAACCCTACTTTCCTAATGAGTTCCATATCTAGACTTGTGACACCTTCCAGGGATGAGCCTCCTGTAATTGTGCACTCTTTCACCTTTTACAGAAATTGTCTGCTCAACAGTTCCCAGAATGCCCCCTCCCCAGGTTTCCCACCTCCCAAGCACATGTAGATGGCTCTTTCCTCTAATCCGCTTCCTGAGAAGTCCAGTGGGTGAGGTACAAGGAGGCTCTGGAAGGGGATCTCGCCCCCTCTGGCCTATGTACCTGGAGGTGAGCGCTGTCTGCCGACAGGCCCTGCAAGGGAGACAATTTCATCCGGTCTACTGGCAAATCGTCATTTGTGTTCACCAGCCACTGCTGCTTCTGTCTTATCTCCAGGGCAGACACCGCTCTGACATGGTTCTGAGGCCACATCTGAAGGACCAACTCAACCCTTTTTGCCCCACTGTTTCCAGTTCTTCACCTTCTCACTCAGGAGGAGCCAGTGCAAAGCAGTGTATGTAAACATGTTAAGCAGACTTTTTCTAGAACCACATTTTAATGTGTAATCTTTAGACCTACATACTTTTTTCTGATAAATTAATAGGAATAGTCTTCTTCACTTGGGTGAGGAAATGTGCGCTGTCCCCCTTTTTTTGAAACATGCGCTATCTCAGTCTGCCTTCCATCTTCACACTTTTAATGGAGATATGCACATAAAAATATTTTACAATTCCAAATTTTTATAAGAACAAGAGCCATAAAAACACCTGGAAGCTAACACTTGCCCAACAATCATCAGGGAGTGATGAGAGGAACACCTGCCCCACTCAAAGCGGCAGATATTGCTCACAAAACCTCAAGTCCTGGGTCCAACAACTCACGAGGAGATGGCACCTGGATCTTTAATGTGAAAGTTGCAGATTGTTAAATGGACAAGTAACCCAATGTTTTAAGTAGTCTGTGGTCTAACACTTGCCGGATACCTATTGCCTCAATTTGACTCGTGGGCCACGGGGGTGTGCACTCAGCTTTGGTGCACCCTTCATGTGGCTTTTCTACTCCAGAGCTCCTCCCAGTGGCCTGTAAGAGAGACCCAAAATTCTTCAGCCTGAGTGTCACCTGTATCCACAGCCCTCTGACCTTATATCTGGGCTTATATCAATCAGCAACTTATATTCAGCACCTACTGCTGAACAACTCATTACCATAGCCAGGCTGTCGCATGGATTTTCCTCGCTAATGCCTTCCATGTTGTCTTTGCCCAAACCAGGAATATTCTCTCTCGTCTTGCCATTCTGCTTGTAGAGATCATCCAGTTCAGTTTTTGAAGAAACTCCTGTGCCCTCCAAAACCCCCAGTGCTCATGTCCATATGCAAACTTTGGAAACCTATCTGACCCTGTCTTACATTGTTCCATACTGTTCTCTAACTGCTGCAGGTATGCTTCCTGTCACGTAACAGCTAGACTCTAAGTTCTCTGAGGTCAGGTATTACGTGTTATTTAGAGTCACTCATTGTGATTTGCATAGTGTCTTACACATGGTGAGGGCTCAACTAACACCCATTTGAAAATTTATGTTTCAGATACTGTGACAGAATAGAGGCGCTGACTACCCCTCCAAATGGGGAGGAAAAATACCACTGGAAATGCTGGACAAAATATTGAAAGTTTATATTCTAATATGCTGACTATCTGGCATGGAACTAGGAATACTGCAAATGCCAAAGGCAAGTGAAATCTGGAACCTAAAGAGTTAGGTCAAGCACAGAAGCAGCCTTTCTCTTTAAGGACACTGAGCATCCATTCGTGACATTGCAGGACTCAGGGATCAAAATGCAAAGCCTCCAATGTTCATTGCAGCTTTATTTATGGTGGCCAAGATATGGAAAGAACCTAAATGTCCTTTGATAGATGAATGGATAAAGAAGATGTGGTATATATACACAATGAAATACTATTCTGCCATAAGAAAAGATGAAATCATGCCATTTGCAACAACATGGATGGATCTTGAGATTATTATGCTAAGTGAAATAAGTGAGACAGAAAAAGTCAAGAACCATATGATTTCATTGATATGTGGTACATAAAACTGAAAACAACAAAGGAACAAGACAAACAAATAAATAAAAACTCATAGACACAGACAATAGTTTAGTGGTTACCAGACAGTAAGGGGACAGGGGGGTGGTAGATGAGGGTAAAAGGGATAAAATATATGGTGATGGAAGGACAACTGACTCTGGGTGGTGAACATACAATGTGATAAGTAGATGATGTATCACAGAACTGTATGCAACTTTACTAACAATTGTCACCCCAATAAACTTTAATTTTAAAAAAATGAAAGCCTGGGGTCTGCCAAGGTGAGAGTCTAATTCCATGAAGCTGGAACCTGACTGTATCTGAATAATTCAGTATTTGTATACAAAATCTGAGCATCATAACTAGCATACTTAATTAAACATGCATAGCTAGTACATTAACATAACCAGTGGAGAATACAAATTTTTCTTAGGCACATATGCAACACTTACAAAAATTGATTATTTTTTAGCTTAAGGGTGAACAAGAACAAAACCTACACACCACGCTCATTCTTCCTTACACATATCTACACCTACTGGACAGGAAACTGTGAAACACATCTATTAGGTATTAGGGCACTGAATGAAGGGGGAAAAAATATAACCTGAGAATTGATTTTAAAACTCTGTTCTTACTCATACTACAGCATAAACTCACAAAACCTGGAAGGTCTGAAAAATCTCAAGCTGAAAGTTCAGTTTAAAATATAAATCCCAAATAATCAATAGAAGCAAATATTCAACACAAGCTTTACAGAATGTCCACAAATGAACTGATTTCGTAGACAAGTATCAAACAAATACACAAGGAGAACAGGCATCCTGAGGAAGTATTAGCAGTAATAACAGGAGGCAACCTATTCTCACCAACTTCATATTTAGAATTACCATCAAGAATATAAAATATGCATATTTAATAGGTCTTAGGAAGAAAACAGGGTACTGATAAGATGAACAAATGATGAAAGATGATTAAAATATCCAAACCATTTTGACAAAATTCAGGGTGCCCAAAAATATATAACAATTTACATAAAGAGTCCAATGGGTGCATTTAGCAGGGGAAAAAAATCAAAACTAAAGGACTATTTAACAAAGTGAAAACTAGATCTAAAGATATTTTCTATAATGCAGTGTAGAAACACAATGAATCAGTAAATAACAAAGGAAGGTTAGAAGACATAAAGGATAAAATGAAGATATCTAATATTTGTCTAATCAGAGGCCCAGAAAGAGTGAAATGAGATATGGGAAAAGATGATATTTAAAGAAATAATGAATGAAAAACTTTGAAACTGATAAAAGACATTGCCACCTATAAAACCAAGTGTATCTCAAGTAGGATAAAAATAAAATCGACACTTAGAGACAATCATTGTGAAACTGCACAATACCTAAGAGAAAAAGAGACTATCTTAAATATCTTCAGAGAGAAAAGACAGATAATTAATAAGGGAATGACAAATAGCAAATGGAAGTCAGAAGACAGTGGAATAATACCTTAAATGTGCTGAGAGTAAATAACTGTTTATCCAGCAAAAAAATATTTTTCTGAAAGGAGATAAAATAAAAAACAAAAATAGAAAAAGGAAAAACAATTAAGCTAACAAAAACTGAGCACTCTGCCCAAGACACCATCACTTAATGATATTGTAAAGATTGTCCTATAGGCAAATGAAATGAATCAGATGGGAGGTCCTAGATGTAAAAATAAATAAAAAGAAAGAAAATGGTAAATATGAAGGTAAATCTATTCAAATATTGACTTTGCAAGACAATAATAATATTGTTTATCAAGACTTGGGTGGGGTACAAAGTAAATCTAGAACAGTTAACCACAATAATATATCAAAAAGGACTGAGATTGAAATTAGTTTATGTGCAGTTATTGTACTGTTCAGGAGAAGGGCAAAGATAGTAAATATCTTAAATTTTCTAAGGTAATCATTAACAGAACAAAAACACAGACTTAATCAGTTCCAAAATAGCAGAAAGGAATAGGTGCAATGAGGAAATATGCTCAAACAATCAAAAATAAGGAAAAAAGAAGAGGAAAAAAAGCACAAGAATACATATAATACACAAAAGTACAAATACACAGAAAGGTGATAGAAATAAATGTAAATATATTGACAATTAAATGTAAAATAACTACTTTTAATAATTAAAGGACAAAGATTGTCAGACTAGACAAAACATGTGAGCAAAAGCTAGCCTTATGCTATTCAGAAAAAACATTTCTAAGTCATAAGTATTAGAAAAAATAATAGTGAAAGAATGAGAAAATTATATGAGGCAAGTTCTAACCAGAACAAATGCGTAGCTACATTAATAATAGGCAAAACAGACTTTGAGTCATGAAGCATTAACAGAGAATACCTATTAAGCAAGTCAAGGTTTAAATATCAAGAAAGATAATAACAATCGTAAAGTTTGTATAAACATAAAAACATAACCTAAAATATAATAAGCAGAAATTGAAAGACTAGAAAAAGAAAATTACCATCATCAACATCACAGTGGGAAACTTAAACACAATTTTTACAGTAAATGATAGATAAATCAGGAAAAATAAACAATATTCATACAAAGGTTGAACAATGCAACTAGCTAATTTAAACACACATACCTAGCATATTAACACAATCAGTAAAAATGCAAATCTTTCTTATGCAAATATGTAACACTTACGAAAATAGATCAACAGGGCCATAATTCAAATTTCAAGAAGTCCTGCAATCAATTAGATATTAATAACAATAAGATAAATTTAAAATTTGATATTCTTAGAAATTAGAATTCTCATATATTCTTATATATTACAAATCAATAGCTAAAAGATAAAGAAAAATTTTTACAATACAGTTGAAATAATTTATAGATCAAATAAATCACAATTATATTAAAAATATAGAGTGGAGCAATAATGAAATTACAGCATAACAAAATTGTGGGATTCAGCTAAATCAATATTTAGAGGTAAATGTGTAAAATAATTTATATTGGAAAACCAAATGACAAATTTAATGAACAAAGAACCCAACTTGAGAGGTCACAACATAAATGGAAGGAAGAAAATACGAAGTAGAAAATAACCCGATAAAAATAGACAAATCCTTTGTAAGACTAATGAGAGGATATAATCAGTATTAGAAATAGTAAATGGAACTGCCAGTCAAAATGGCAGAGCAGGTAAATGCTTTACTCCATTTCTCCCATGACCACATCAAAATTAAAACTAAACTACAGAACAACTGTCATTGAGAATAGTCTGAAGACTACCTGAACAGAAGTCCTATAACAAAGGATATAAAGAAGAAACCACGTTGAGACCAGTAGGAGGAGCTGAGACAAGGAAGGAGCAGACCCCAAACCCACATGTAGAGGTTAAGAAACTGTAGGAAAATCTTGGCTGTGGAGGTCCTCCCTGAGGAGCAAGGGGTCTCAGCCCCACACCAGGTTGCCCAGCGCAGGGTTCCAGTGCTGGAAAGAGCAATCCCCATAACTTCTGGCTATGAAAACCAGCAGGGATTATGGCTGAGAGAGACCAAGGCGGGCTGCATTCCCAGGCTCTTCTCTTAAAGAGCTCACACATGGACTTACTCACTGATGGACTCACTCATTCTGAGCTCCATTGCTGGGACAGCAGTTCAAAAGGTGCTAGGGGTATATGGGCAGGAACTGAATTGTCTGGGTGTTCTGCATTTGTATACACCAATAATAAACTATCAGAAGGAGAAATTAAGAAATCAATCCCATTTACAATTGCTTCAAAAACAATAAAATACCTAGGAATAAATTTCACCAAAGAAGTACAAGGCCTGTACTCAGAAAATTATAAGCCACTGAAGAGAGAAATCAAAGAAGATACAAATAAATGGAAACACATACCATGTTCATGGATAGGAATAATTAATATAGTTAAAATGTCCATACTGCCTAAGGCAATGTATAGTTTCAACGCAATTCCTATCAAACTACCAAAGACATTTTTCTCAGAAATAGAACACATAATCCTAAAATTTGTATGGAATCATAAAAGACGCCAAATAGCCATGGCAATCTTGAGAAATAAGAACAAAGTGGGAGGTATCACGCTACCTGACATCAAATCATACTACAAGTCTATAGTAATCAAAACAGCATGGTACTGGCATAAAAATAGACACATAGATCAATGGAACAGAATAGAGAGCCCAGGAATTAATTCATTCATATATGATCATTTAAACTATGACAATGGAAGCAAGCATTTACATCGGGGTAAAGACAGCCTATTTAATAAATGGCACTGGGAAAATTGGACTGACACATGCAAAAAAATGAAACTCGGTCTCCTTACACCATACATGAGAACAAATTCAAAATGGATTAAAGACTTAAATGTAAGACCCAAAACCATAAAACTCCTAGAAGAAAACATAGGGAGTAAATTTGCAGACATTACCCTGAGTAATATTTTTACTGATATATCCCCTTGGGCAACGGAGGTAAAAGAAAGAATAAAAATATAGGATTACATCAAACTTAAAAGTCTTTTCCCAGCAAAGGAAACCATCAGTAAAACAAAAAAGCATCCTGCTGAATGGGAGAAGATATTTGTTAATGATACATCTGATAAGGGGTTAATATCCAAAATTTATAAAACACTCATTCAGCTCAATACCAAAAAAAAAAAAAAAAAAACAAGCAACCCAATTAAAAAAATGGGCAGAGGACATGAAGAGACATTTCTCTAAAGAGGACATACAGATGGTCAACAGACATATGAAAAAAATACTCAACCTCACTAATCATTAGGGAAATGCAAATAAAAAACACAATGAGATACCACCTCACTCTAGACAGAATGGCTATCATCAATAAACCAACAATCAACAAGTGCTGGCGCGGATGTGGAGAAAAGCGACTCCTGGTGCACTGTTGGTGGGATTGCAGATTGGTGCAGCAACTATGGAAATCAGTATGGAGGTATCTCAAAAAACTGGAAATGGAACTACCTTATGACCCAGCAATTCCACTCTTAGGTATCTATCAAGAGAAATCCAAGACGACAATTAGAAAAAAATATATACACCCCTATGTTTATTACAGCACTATTCACAATAGCCAAAACTTGGAAACAACCGAAATGCCCATTGGTGGACGACTGGATTAAGAAACTGGTACATTTACTTGAGCTGAGCTGCCTCCTGGATGGCTCAGTTGATTGGAGCACGTCCTCTCAACCACAAGGTTGCCAGCTCGATTTCTCGACTCCTGCAAAGGATGGTGGGCTGCGCCTCCTGCAACTAGCAATGACAACTGGACCTGGAGCTGAGCTGCGCCCTCCACAACTAAGACTGAAAGGACAACTTGAAGCTGAATGGCACCCTCCACGACTAAGATTGAAAGGACAACTTGACTTGGAAAAAAGTCTGGAAAGTACACACTGTTTCCTAATAAAGTCCTGTTCCTCATCCTCAATAAAATCTTTAAAAAAAAAAAAAAGAAAAAGAAAAAGAAACTGGTACATTTATACAATGGAGTATTACTCGGCTATAAAGAAGAATGAAATCTTACCATTTGCAACGATATGGATGGACCTAGAGAACATTATGTTAAGTGAAATAAATCAGTCGGAGAAAGACAAATACCTATGATCTCACTTATATATGAAATCTAAAGACCTGAATAAATGAGCAAAGTAAACAGAAATAGTTTCACAGATATAGAGTAAAAACTGATGGTTGTGGAAAGGAGAGGGGTGGGGATGAGGGAGCAGGAGAAGGGATTAGACGGCATAAATTGGTAACTACAATATTGTCACGGGGATATGAAAGACAGTTTGGGGAATGTAATCAATAATGTTGTAAAGATTTTGTAGGGTGTCAGATGGGCACATGTCTTATTAGGGAGACCACTTCATGGATGGTGTAGATGCCTGATCACTGCACTGTACACCTGAGGCTGAAGCTGAATAGTAATGAATGTCAACTATAATCAAATATATATATATAGTCACGGGATATGGAGTACAGCATAGGGAAGAGAATCCATGGAATTGTAACAGATATATACGATGTCAGAGGGGCAGTAGATTGGGGGAGGGGGTTCTCACTTTGTGAGAGGTGAAATGTCTAACTATTACATTGTTTTGTACACCTGAAACTAAAAAAAAAAAAAAAAAATCAATTCCAGGTGCTTTAAGCATTTAAATGTGTAACATAAAACTATAAACATTTTAGAATACCATATGGCAGAATATCTTCATGACTGCAGAATAAGAACAGATTTCTTAAGATTCCAAAAAGGCAAATCATAAAGAAAAAAAGTAAATGTAAACATATTAAAACTAAAAACTACTTTTCGTCAAAGAAACTATTGTTTAAATGAATATAAGCCACAAATTGGGAAACCACATTTGCTGTGTATGTAACTGGCAAAGAATTGGGATGCAAAATACTGAAAGAACTACTAAGAATCAATAGGAAAAAGATAACTCAAAAGAAAAATGTGCAAGAGACTTGAAGGAATACCTCACAAAGAAACACCAATGACAAATGAAAGTACGAAAAGATGCTCAACTCATTTTTAATCAGGAAAATTCAAAGTCAAACCACAATTTGATGCCAGTTTACACACATCAGATAAGCAGAATTCTCAAACTCTGACAAAATCAAGTTTTGGAAGGATGTTCAGAAAAATCCATGCACTGCTGTGGAGTAACAATCTGGCATTACGCAATAAAACTGAAGCTGTGCGTGTTCGATACTGCATTCCTTCCCTAGGATTGCACGGAAACACTCGTGCGCATGTGCTCCAGGGAATATCTACAAAGTATTCTCAGCAGCACTCCTTAGAACAGCAAAGCCTCAGAAAGAAGCCAAACGCCCGACGACGGAAGAATGCGTCAAGACTGGGGTGTTGGTACCAGGCAATGCTGTACAGCAGTGAAAATAAATGAACTACAGCCACAGCATATGGTAACTCCCCTCAGGAGAGTATGGTGAACAATATAAGCAAATTGCAGATGAGTACATATGGTGCGATTCCATTTAAATAAAGTTTAAAATTCGCAACGCTAAGCACTATGTGCTTTGGGGGTGCTGCAAGTCAGAGCCGTGCTGCCCCTGTGCTTCGTGTGCGCGCGCGTTGTCTCAAGCATTATGCGGTGACCCTGCTGTAGACTCGGCCATCCTTGCTAACACCAGGAAGAAAGGCAAGAAAATGATAAGCACAAATTCAGTAGAGTGGGTCCCTCTGCGGCAGGGAAGAGGATGAGATGAGGGAGAGGCACTCTCAGCCTTCAAAGACTGCAGAAGGTTTTGTTTCTCAAATTGTGAGGGGATATATTGGCATTTATTGCATTGTTATTTTATTTTTATTATACATATTGCATAAATATTATTTTACATCTAATATTTAATTTTCAAAAAAAAGGCTTGTCTAGGTGTGGCCTTATTTGCACTCCCTGATGTTACTGTTTCAGTCCTATGCATTTTCTCCAAGCTCCCTGCTGCCTTCCCTCATTCCATCACGAATGAGCCCTTACTTCCATGGGCCATGGAAACCAGGGGACCCAGAGAGGAACCGAATCACACAGACAGTGAAGCAAACACAAGTGGACCTTCATTAAATCTCTGCTGGATTATTTAATACTTGGGTGACATTGGGAAACTTACCTAACGTTTGACTCTGGCTCCTCATCTTTAAACACGCGTGGTAATGTATAACTCGCAATGCTGTGGGAAATTGAACTAGATCAGCAGAGGAAGCATAAATTAGATACAGCATTTTTGGTGGACAATTTGTAGAAACTATTAAAATATTAAATGTGTCTGTCATTTAACCAGCAATTCAATTACTTCAAATCTATTCCTGAAAAAATGCTCTCCGATTTTACAAAGATTTATAGACAAGCTAGTTCATTGCAGCATTATTTTGGATAGGCGGAGAAAACGAGAAATAGCCATCAATATGAGAATTGTTAAATAAATTATGATACATCAATATTTGGAAATACATTACATAGTCTTTAAAATGAGCAAGGTAGATAAAGTATTGACATAGAAAAATGCCTATAGTCTAGGGTTAGGTGTAAAGTATCCTCATTCCTACGTATATGTGCAGTGTGAAACCCAGAAAAGTCAGGAGATGTCTAGTTTTCCCAGCTAGGAGAAGGTAAGGCAGGGACTGCCATCCCCGTAACAGCATTCCCAAATAGAATTATTCCTGCTCCAACACACAACCATGCTTAAGAAACCTGCTGATATCTGATTCTCTGTCTCCTAAAGATTTTGTTTTTTTAAGTTATTCATAGTCATAACTGCAGCAACGAAACCTTGAAATCTAAAAATGCCACTTGTAAGACACAAGTTCTGTGAGATGAGGGCCTCTGTGTTTCATGGGACTTAGAGGAGAAGGAGCTGCTGTGTTGGGGGCATGTAGTTTATCCTCACTCACATGGTACTGTCTGTGGTACTATTTTTGCCTGAAAAACTGGGTCACAATGTCACATCGAGGCATCTCCAAGGTGCTCAGATGAATAATTTAGTAATTCTCAGGTTGTTTCGGCGGTGCTGAACCTGTCTCTAAAGTAGAGGCTACCCTGACCCTTGCCTGTTTCTGTCACAGCTCATATCACATTGTCTGTCTCCCTCTGGAGACCATCACCCCCTTGAAGGCAGGTTCAAAGAATGATGAGAAGAGTTCCTGGGAAAAACAGAGGCTCACAAAGGGGCTTCCTGAACTAGGAGAGAGGTGGGTGAGGGCATGACAACCATCCATCCTGGGTCCCAAAGGCCAAGATGCTCTCAAAACGAAGAGGGTCACTAGGTTTTTATGTTTCGGTTTTGAGTTTTCTTTTTATTTCTTGCAGTGGAACGGCCTAACCATTTTCAAAACTAACAGCGATATTGTTTGAAAAGTTGCCCCTTGTTAACAATGCCTTTCTACTGAAAGAGACCAGACAAGCCCAAAGGTGTTGGCTTATGTACATCTGGACAGCCAGGAGTACTTATGGAGTCCAGCTCCCTGGTCCACGTGGAGGAGACTGACAGGGATTGCAAAGCGAGGCACAGACTCCCTCCTCATGCCCTCACCACAGCTCCGGATCACAGCATGTCGAGATGTCTGAGAGAGGACCTGGCCCAGGACAGGCTCCTCAAGGTCCTAGGTTAGTCAGACTGTGGATGGGCTGGTTGTTAATGGTTCAAAGAAATGACAAGCTTTAGAAGAGCCGAGCTCGGTCTGTACCAGATTGCCCTGAGACTTTCGTGTGAGGACACAGGAAGTGGAGCCATTAGTTTTACGAGCCAAGTGTACACATGATCTCATGTCTGACAATTAAGGTCGTGAACTAGTTGCAACAATGTTGCTAACCTTTTTTGATATCAGAGGGATTATTCATTATGAATTTGTACCAACTGGACAAACAGTTAAGCAAGTTTACTATTTGAAAATGTGAAAAGGTTGGTGAAAAAGTTAGACAAAAATGACCTGAAATTTTTGCCAACAATGCATGGCTCTTGCATCACGACAATGCACCAGCACACACCACTGTCTGTGAGGGAGGTTTTAGCCAGTAAACAAATAACTGTATTGGTATACCCTCCCTACTCACCTGATCTGCCCTCCCCCATGACTTCTCTCTTTGACTGAAGATAAAGGAAATATTGAAAGGAAGACATTTTGATGACATTCAGGACATCAAGGGTAATACGACAGCAGCTCTGATGGCCATTCCAGAAAAAGAGTTCCAAAATTGTTTTGAAGGGTGGACTAGGCACTGGTGTTGGTGCATAGCTTCCCAAGGGGAGAACTTCGAAGGTGACCATACTGATTTTCAGGAATGAGGTATGTAGCACTTGTTCTAGGGTGAGTTCGTGAACTTAATTGTCCAACCTCGTATACTGCTCACAATGATTATACAGTCGGTGTTTTCATCTTAGTTTTCTAGGTGATGGGTCTGAGACTCAAAAGTTAAGGAATTGCCCCAGATCTTTCTATTTCTGTGTCATGAGGTTAGAATTTGAGCCCATGCCTACAGGATACCAAAACCCATGCTTTCCCACAATTTGTCCTTGCACAGACATTGATGTGGTCAGAGCTAGTCGGGGCCATCATAAAATAAATCTTATACGCAGCATTTTCTCCAAATTACAGCTAAATTTAAGAGTTCACTGGATTGAAATCTCATTTTAGATCCATCCCCCCAAAGTCAGAAAGCCCAACGGGGATTAATCACACCTGGTCCCACAAGCAGGATTCATTGTCACCTAGGAGGACAGAGGCTGCTCTTGCATGTCCTCTGTGCTGGGTGACAACAGGGGCAGCCTATATGGGCAGTTCCTCACCATGCTGCTGCCATTGGTCCAGGACAGCTCTTTGAGAATGGTACCACACTTGTTATTTCTTGAAAGAAAAAGAAAAATGTTGTTTCAGCAGCCCTGTCAGGAAATACGGGATTGGGGCAAAGCACCTAACAGAATGCCAACTGCCTTTAAATGCAGTTACACTTGTAACAGTGCCTGACATAAAATGAGCACACAAAATGCTTAGCTTCTCTATGTCAAGAGCTTTCTAGGAGCTTGGCATAATTTAAATTTCCAATGACCCTTCAGGTAAGCATGGTCCTCTCCAGTTCATATACAACGAGAATGGAGCTCACACTCCCGTTCTAAGGATGATGCATTCCTCTTTTGCACCTAGGAGTTTATGACCCTTAGATGTGTATTGAAGACCCAAACGTGTACAAAGGGAGGTATTGGCAATCAAACCAAGGAGAGGAGCAACACACTATGAAGGAGAAGCAGCAGTTCAAAACAATGAGCTGCCCATGTCACACCAGGAACGCTCTCTTGATCAGGCAACACCTCTTCCAGGAAGCCTTCCCCAATAGACACAGATAACAACCACTCTTGTGAACATTTCTGCCCCCCAACTCTATTCACATTTCTGTCTTTGCACACGGCATTGGTTTGAGAGATAATTTGCTGACTTGCCCATTTCCCCAACGGACTCTGAACTCACTGAGAGAGGAGAAATATGACTTGTGCTTTCTGTGTTCTCGGAAGATCCGGTGAAAAGTAGGTGCCAGAAGAAAAAGTGTTTATTGGTGTGGGATTTGGGTAGTGAGAGCAGGTTTTCTGGGTCTGGACCAGGCGGGGAGTTCCTTGCAGAGGGAGAGAAGAAGACACAGGGAAAATGGTTAAAATCTCAGCTCGTTGGGGTCTTGGTCTCTCCTTGTGTCTCCTACCTATCACCGACCTTTGTCTCTGTTTAAATGCTCGTTCACAGTGGTGTGTGGATACAATTTTTGTTTAATCTTAAAAAGTGTTCCAAACTGATAGGAAAAGGGACACAAGGCTATGAGCCATGGGATCTCAGTGTGAATATTGTTTCTGTCACTAACACATTCAATGGCGGTGAGGAGGCTCCAACACCTGTCAGAGTCTCAGCTTCCCCAACCACGAAATGACAGGGTTGAACTACCTGAACTGCGAGCCTCCCAATATTCAAATTCTGTTAACCTGAGAAGAACAGTATGGAGAAGCCAGCTAGCCCCTCTAAAGCCGGCGGAGGATGACATTAAGCCTGGACATCAGGGAAAACAGGCGACTTTGAATAATGACTTGACGGAGCGGGATTGGGGAGTCCTAAACCTCCCTTGCCATCCTCCAAGTTATAATTCCACCTCATTGTCACGAACACCCTAGTTTCCGCAGTAATTTCATTTAATTTTATGGCCTGACTCTTCCAGCCTTCCTCATCAGATAAGCAGGTTTGACAGCACCAAGGACAACGCTGGGCAATGATTTGCGAGGTTGGGAGCAGTGTAGAAAGCAGGCAGATCAACAGTGTAGGGGAAGAGAATCGATTTACCTCTGGAGATGAGGCCCATACCTCCTTGCAAGCAAAACCACCATGCCAACATGGTCAAGGCCGGTGGGGGTGCGGGTGGTGTGCCCAGACTGGCCAGCATAAGAATGGGATCACATGTTGTCACTGGGCACAGAAAAGGACAGGCAGGGTCTGGTTACTAGCCCAAGAAAGCAAACATGGACCCATTCCTCCAGGGTGGGCCCAGCAACCCAAGCACAAGAACTGGAAAGGGTGGAGCAGTGAGGTGGCAGTCACTCATCACTGACATGTGTGGAACGAGGCAGGCACCCCTTGTCCCACTTCCTTGCGCAAGTTCCTGAACCTCCCTGAGCCCTAGTTTCCCGAGTGGTGAAGGGGGAACAATAACTACGCCCAGGGTTGCCGTGAGTGTGACATTTATGTGAAAGGTCAGTGGTGCACACAACACAGCATGTAAGCTCGCATCTGCTTGTCCAGCCAGATCTTCTTTGGCCCTGGAATCTAAGGCCCAGATTCTACAGGTTTGATCGGCTGAGGTGCCTCTTGTTGGGAGTACTGATACCTACTTGGTGTGTTCAGCTTGTGCGTGAGTTTCCTCCTGGGAAAGTTGGGTATGTTGTACTGGACCTTGTATCTCCACGGTGCAGCAAAGGGCCTGACCAGGAAGGCATCTGGGCTCGTTTGAAGGAGACTGAGGGCACCCATGGCACCCGGAAGTCACAGAAAAACTGCCTCCACAGGTGCCTGAAGCAGAAAAGAGTTGTCTTAAGGGGAAAGGTCCATCCCTTCTCCTAAATAATCCAGCCCCACTGAGGCTCGACGTGATTACCTGTCTACCTGCCTCGCTCCCATTGGGCAGGCTTTCTGGAGCAGAGTTAACCAGTGAGTCCAGGTTAAACGTACAGAGGGCCAACCCTAATGTGTAGGTAGGTCTGAAATAGTACTGTGGGATGAAGGAAAGCAGGTCCTCACCAGGTGGAGTGGGCCCTGGCCAGGAGGCCAGGAGGCAGGACTTGTATTACTGGGCACAGAGGCTGTTGCCGTGGCTCTTTGTCCTAAACTCCACCTGGGAATGGGGCTGTGGATCCAGCATCACTGACCCCGGCCTACCAGGCCCTGTTCTAGGCACACTGTGTGTGCTAACTCATGTCATCCTCAAGACAGCTGTGAGGCAGATGCTCTCAGCAAACCCATTTTATAGACAAAGTTGCAAGGCACAGAGAAGGTAGGACCATCTGTCCACCTGCTCAGTGTAACATAGAGAAGGGATTTGATCTTCAGACTTCTCCACCAAAGCACTCTTGAGATTTGGGGCCAGGTCATTCTTTCTTGTGGGGCTTTCCTGTGCATTATAAGATGTTTAGCAATATCCCCGGCCTCCACCTACTGGACACCAATTAATGTTCCTTTCCCAGTTGTGACAGCCAATACTGTCTCCAGACATTGTCAAATGTCCCCTGGGAGTAGAATCACCCCTAATGGAGAACCACTGTCCTAGAAAGTAGCAACAGATGATTTCAAGTTGCAGTGTATCTCCTGCTGAGTTGGAAACTGTAATTTGAGGTGGGGCCACTAAGCAGGTACAGGGAACGGGACACTGAGCTCAATCTGGTGGGTCAGGTGGGAGAAGGAGCTGGCCTCAGGACCAGGAGGAGTCAGCGGGGGGAGACGGTGGTGGCGAGGAGCTGGTAGCATGCCAGAACCGTCTGAGAGCTCTGCATAGATTTTGTTGTCTGGAGGCACCCTATCTCCAAGCCCATCAGGTCAGAAGCTTCAGGGTAGGGTCTGCAATCTCTGTTTTAACAGGTGCCCCAAGTAACTTATGTGCAGCCAGTCAGCACTGATGGTTGAAAATTGCAGGAATTTGTCATGGCTGATGCTTAGAGTGTGAGCAGAAGCTTTGAGGAGCCTCAGACGACTCTGAGTGGCTCTCAGGCTCAGGATGTAGAGGACTGGGTATGTGGGTGTGACTGTGTCTTACTTCTGTCACCCTAGGGAACAGCCTGCTCCTTACCTGAAACCTAGTTATACCAGGGCTTCCTCACCTAACCAGACAGCATTATCACAGCCTTTGTATGGTGGGGGGGGAAAAGCATACATTTTGGAGTCAAACAAAACTGAGTTTGAATCCACTATTTATAGTTTATCACCACTGGCCTTTTTGAGAGTCAATTTTCTTATCTGCAATATGAGTACAAAAATGTCTACCTCTGAGGCATTTTAAGGTTGAAATTACATATGTGAAGCATGCTGATGCAGTTTTCATCAAAGCCTTCTGCTGTCTGCATCCAGCATTAAGCAGCTGTTCCATACACAGGCCTCCCAAGTTCATGATGCTTCGAGATTCATGTGGACCTAGAAAGAGCACCTGATAGAGTCTCCGGAAAAGCTTATTAAAAACACATATGTCCAGATTTGAATCAGGCTCCTGCTGAATGGGGCTTTTCCTCCCAAATGGCTTGTAGCCTTAACATTACAACTGTGATTTCTAAATCGCACGTGGATTTGCCCCTGCCTGAGTGGAATGTGATGGATGAACCCTGAGACACACTTCTGCTTTGATGTCTAGAATCAGGCACCCACCCAGGCCCTGAAGCCATTTCTAGGCAAGCTGGCCAGTTTTCCCATGCCTCTGAACCACAGTAGCTCTGATCATCACATGCTATTCACTTCTCAGGGTGCCCTACATCCCATCACTCCTGAGCATGGGTCTTCCACACCACTATTGAAAACCAGGACTGATGCCTGTGTCCAGACATTTATCTTCCATTTTCCCTGCTTCATGGGGCCTGCATTTTCATCAGGAGCTCTGAAATCCTTCTGCACTGGGCCCTTTGTTCCACACTCAGCAATCAGTGGCCCTGTACTGGCTCACTTTTCTCTGCAATACACCTCAAATCTGCTGGTTGCACCCAAAACCCACATTTTTAAACCTGCATTTGCTTCTGAGTTCCAAAAAATCAGTGCCTTTCCCCACAAATGAAATCATAGCTATCAAGCATATTACATGTTATTTTTTAGCTGAGGCTACAATTTGTGGATGAGTCCATTGAAAAGGTGAAAGAAAATGCAGTATTTGGAGTATTTGGAGCAGCTTTCAAAATGATACCATTGAGTTTGCTTTCCAATTTAAACCCATTTGGGTGAACAAGAAGCAGAATCAAAGAGCTGATCCATTGTCTGTTCCAAATGCAGCAAATGTCTCCAAATGAAGGAATGACGGCAGATGGAATTGATCCTGGGGGTGGAGCGGGCAGGGTGGGGGGTAGCAATACAATACCATAGAACCGTTGTACTGAGTCAGGCACTAGTGAAGACTTCGAGCACGTATTAGTTAATGCTTACTGCAGTAGTTCTCAACCGGGGTGATATTACACTCCAGGGAACATTTGGCAATGCCTGGAGACATTTTTGGTTGTGACAAGTAGGAGGCAGAGTGCTCTTGGCACCTAATGAGTAAAGAAAGACCAGGCAGGGTGCTGCTAAACATCCTACACAGGACAGCCTCCTTAACAACACAGAATTATTCAGACCAAAATGCCAGTAATGTCAAGATTGAGAAAACTTGGCTTAAAAAGTATCTTTGCTTTCCAGATGGGGAAACTGAGGCTCAGAGAGTCTAAATCACTTACCATAAATCAGCAAGTGAAGGAAGCAGGATTCAAATTGAGATATATCTGATGTCATAGATCCATAGCAAACTTTAAATCATTGTTTTAGCCACAAGGAGTTCCCTGCATCTATCATAAAGATGTTTTTAGCACTTTATCAAGCTATGAAATTAACCATATACCTAAAGGAAAAAATAAATGAACAAATACAGAGAGAGAGAACTTGAAGTTAAGAGGCACTGGTTGCATAGCTCTGTTATCAAATTGCGAAGTGTCATTAACCAAATCTCACTTAACTTCACTAAATTCCACTTTCCTCATTTAAAGAAAATGAATTACACTGAGGTTATAATTACTGAGAATTACCTAATATTGCTTGTCTGCAATTCCTCCAACTAATTAATCAGTGTGAAGATTTATCAGTGCAATCTACATTTTGATTTGCATGTTAGAAAGGAGGTATGCCTTAATCCAAAAGAATGAAAGGTGAATGATAGCATTTCAAGAAACATGGCAAAATGGCAAAAGAAATATTGTTGAGTGGAGGGTCTCCTATCCGTCCTGGAACTGCTGCATCCATCCTGGGATCAAGTGGAAAACAGCCTGAGGACAAAGCTGATGTAGTGCAGAAGGCAGAACCTGCAAAGAGAGGTGAAACCTCAAGACCTAGATCCTGATCAGTAGCCAAGTTCACTGATGCCTTGTGAGGTCTTTGCACCTGCTCTTGGGATAACACAATGTCACAAGGTGCCTTGCTCTGTGGAGACCACTGATAGCAAGCCAAAGGGTTTGGGCTAACTTAGATAGGCACCAGAGGGCTCTGGGATCTTGCGAGTGGTGGACTGACACCATCGCTTGTTTTAGAATGAAATTATATATTATATGAAATTATATAAATAACACAAAACTCTCTTATCTCCATGGTGCAAAATTCTGAAAAATTGGGAGAAGCCTACCCAAAGGGCAAATTTCATTTTTAGGACTTCGTCAGGAGGAATTCAGCTGCTTTGGTCATTAATGAGTTTCACATCACTGGAGAGATGCAAAGAGAAGTTGGATGGCTTCTTGCCTCCTATCCACTGGCATCTGCTCTCCCTTCCTGTGCACTAACTGAATTATAATTGGAGATACAGCCATCTAGCAGGGACCACTTTTCTCAGACCCCCTTGCTGCTGGGTGAGGGCATATGATCAAGTGATCACCAACAGAAAGAGGGTGTTTGCCATTTCATTGCAAGCAACCTCCATGTACTCATATTTGGTCCCCTTCCTGTGAGCAGGAACCTGGGGGTACCCCGATTACCACGAGGACAAGAATAACAGAATAAAGTGGGAAAATCCATATGATTGTTTCAATAGAAAAACAATTGACCAAACGCACCTTTCATTGCTGAGAAAAACTCAGAAAACTATAAATAGAAGGGAACTTCTAAACCTAATTAAGGAGCACTAAAAACTTAGAGCTAACACCATTGTAACAGGCTCAATGCTTTCTACCTAACATCAGGAATAAAGCAACAATGTTAGCTTTCATCACTTCATTTAACATTTTACTGTAGACTAGTCAGTGCAATGAGGCAATAAAAAGAAATAAAAGCCATGTAATTGGAAAGGAGAAAAGTAAAAGTACCCTTACTTACAGACAATGTGATTGCTTATGTAGAAAACCCGATTGAAACCACACACACACACACACACACACACACACTATAATGAGTTTACATACATACTAAATAAATTTATCAACACTGCAGGATAAAAGTCGTACACAAAAGTAATTTGATTTTCTACAATTAGCAATAAAACTGTCATTATTTTAGATGACATGATACTATATAGAGAGAAACTAAAGAGTCCACCAAAAAATCTATTACAACTGATAAATGAATTCAGTAAAGTAGCAGCATACAAAATTAATATTCAGAAATCAGTTGCATTTTTATACACCAATAACAAACTATCAGAAAGAGAAATTAAGAAAATAGTCCCTTTACAATTGCATCAAATAAAACAAAATACTTAGGAATAAATTTAACAGAGGAAGTAATAGACCTGTACTCAGAAAATTATAAGGCATTGAAAAGAGAAATTAAAGAAGCTACAAATAAACGGAAACATCTACCATGCTCACAGATAGGAAGAATTAATATAGTTAAAATGTCTATACTACCAAAAGCAATCTTTATCAAAATACCAATGGCATTTTTCACAGAACTAGAATAACCCTAAAATTTATATGGAACCATAAAAGACCCCAAATAGCCACAGCAATTCTGAGAAAGAAGAACAAAGTAGGACGTATCACACTACAAGATATCAAATTATACCACAAGGCCATAGTAATCAAAACAGCATGGTATTAGCATAAAAACAGACACATAGCTCAATAGAACAGGATAGAAAGCCCAGAAATAAATTTATGTCTATATGATTATTTAATCTATGACAAAGGAAGCAAGAATTTGCATTGGGGTAAAGACAGTCTATTCAATAAACGGTGATGAGAAAACTGGACAGATACATACAAAAAAAACTAAGTCGGACCTCCTTCTTATGCTATATACAAGAATAAATTCAAAATGAATTAAAGACTTAAATGCAAGACCGAAAACCATAAACCTCCTAGAAGAAAATATAGAAAGTAAACTCTCAGACATTGCCCTTACTAATATTTTCATTGATATATCTCCTTGGGCAAAAAAAAAATTAAACAAACAAAAAAAATTACCTGAAATCTATGTAATTTTACTAACAATCGTTACCCCAATAAATTTTAAAAAAAATTAAACAAATTGGACTATATCAAACTAAAAAGTTTTTTCACAGCAAAGGAAACCATAAACAAAACAAAAAGACATCCTACTGAATGGGAGAAGATATTTGCCAATGATACATCTGATAAGCAGTTAATATCCAAAATTTATTAAAAAAAAGACTATACAACTTAACACCAAAAAACCCACAAAAAAATCCAATTGAAAAATGGGCAAAGGACCTGCATAGACATTTCTCCAAAAAGGACATACAGATGGCCAATAAACCTATGGCAATAAGCATGAAAACAAAAAGCAAATATGTCAAGTATGGTGGACAAAAAGAGAAAAAAAAAGCCTGTCTTTTTAAATATCATTATGAGATGCTTACACTCTCACCTGACTACCTGCAGACCTCTTGTTAAATAATAAACATATGTATGAGTTAGCTGTGTATTGTTACTTTCAGCTAAGAACATTTTGAGTGCATATAGCCTTGAAAAGAAAACATACGTATGCAACCATGAGAAAACAATGTCAAAGTTTATTAATTGAGGTTATTTTCTCTACTACAATTCTGCCAGTGACTTTATAAGAACAGATTGTTGTCACCTGGAGTCATAAGGAAAAACTTTACAAGCAGGAGGAACTTGACTAAGGCTCTGAGGGAGCAGATGAATTTCACAGGATGGAGAAGTCAGAAATGAAGAATGGCCCAAAAAGGGTCCAGATGTCAAGATTTAAAGCTCAAGTGGCCAGCTGAAATCTTCTGTCTTACCTTTACTTCAGAGATAACCCAAGTGGTTTCTCAGGATAGAGGAAATCTCCCCACCAAATGTCTGGAGGAAAAAAAAAATGCTTTCACTCAATAAAATGTTCACATACACATAGAATGAAAATTACTCTCTTTGCATACTATTAGTTATGATGCTATAGTCTCTAACTAATGGGAAAACCCAACTAAAAATATCTTATTGAATAAAGAAACTTATTAGTTTACAAAACAGGAAGTCCATTGATAAGGATAAGCTTCAGGATTAATTGGCTGTCTCAGAGGTGTCTATCAGGAATCAACAAATTTTTTCCATCTTTCTGTTCTTTATTCTTAGTGTGCTGATTTTGTCATCAGGCTGGATCCCCCTCATGATTGCAAGATGGCTGTAGTAGTATTGGTATTTAGTTATTTTCTTCCTCTGCCTCCCTCTGAGTCTTTACAGCAGCCTCAGTCTCCCTTTCTGCACACGGGTAACCTGTGCTGCCAATTTTCCTGGTGAGATGCAATGGAATGGCATTTCCAATTTCCACATTACCAATTCTGCATTGCCTATTATCTCACGGTCCCAACACAACATTTCTTAAAAGAAAAACTCCAATTGAGACAGTTTGGATGTTGTGACCAGTAGACTTCACAGGACTGAGGAAGGAATCAGTGAACTTGAAGATATGTCAATGGGACTTCTCAAACTTATCTGCAAAGATAGAAAAATGAAAAGAAAAAAAATACAATCAGAATATCCAAGAACAGAGAGACAATCACAAAAGATGTGATATATGTGTAATGGGGATACCAGAAGCAGAAGAAAGAAAGAAAGCAGCAAAAGAGATGTTTGAAGTAATACTGGCAGAGTATTTTCCAAAATTAATAACAGACAGGGAACTACATATCCAAGAAGCTCAGAAAACAAACAAACATATCTAGGCCATAATATTCCAGTGGCAGAGAACCAACACAAAAAGAAAATCTTAAAAGAAGCCAGGGTACTTGGGGGCAAAAATATTACCTTTAGAGGACCAAGAATAAGAATTACATCACACTTATCTTCAGAAACCATGCAAGCAAGAAGAGATGGAAAGAAATATTTAAAGCGTTAAAAGAAAAAGAAAAAAACCTACCAACCTAGAATTCTGAATCCAGTAAAATTATCCTTCAAATATGAAGGAGAAATAAATATTCCCTCAGAAAAACAAAAACTGAGACAATATGTCACCAGTCCTGCCTTGCAAAAAAATGTTAAAAGAAGTTATTCAGAGAGAAAGAAAATTGTGTAGGTCAGAAATGTGGAGCTATATATAGAAAAGAAGAATACTAGAGAAGAAATAAAGGAAGGAATAAAATATTTTGTTTTTCTTATTCTTAAATGATCTAATAGATAACTTTATTCAAAATAATAGCTTATGAAGAAGTGAAGCGAAGGGAATGATGGCAATGTTACAAGGGAAAGGAGGGAGGAATTGGGAATACTCCATTATAAGCTACCTGTGTTACCCATGAAGCAGTATAGCATTATTTGAAAGTGCGCTTGGATTAGTTGTAAGTCTAATTACAAACCTTAGAGAAACCACTAAAACAATTTAAAGAAGCATAATTGGTATGGTAAAAGAAGAAAAAAATAGAATAATATCAATACTCAATTAAAACCAGATAAGGTAGAAAAACAGAAGAAGACAAAAATAGAAACAAAGAACAAGGGCAAAGACTAGGAAGCACTTACAAACTGGTAGATGGTAGATAAAATCCAAATACATCAATGGTCACTTTAAATTTGAATGGTCTGAATACACAAATTAAAAGACAGAGAATTTCAGAGAGAATTTCTAAAAAAAAAAAAGAAAGAAAGAAAGAAAAAACTCAACTATATGTAGTTCACAAGAAACACACTTTAAATATAAAAACATTGATTAAAAGTAAAAGGGTGGAGACAGATATACCAAGCTAACACTAATCAAAAGAATGCTACAATAGCTATATTAATTTCAGACAAAGCAGACTTATGGAAAAGTATCATGGATAAAGAGAAGCATCACATAATGGTAAGAAGGTAAATTTTCTAATATATAACAATCCTTAGCAGGTATACACCTGATAACTCAGAATCAAATATGTGAGGCAAAAACTGATAGAATGGCAAGATAAACAGAAAATTTCACTATTATATTTCAAGACTTCAAGATCCCTCTCTCATTAATTGACAGATCCAACAGGCAGAAAATCAGTAAGAACATAGTTGAACTGAACAGCATCATCCATCTACTAGATTTAATTGATATTTATACAATATTTCATCCAACAACAGCAGTATATACATTCTTCTAAAGCTCAAATAGAACATTCTTTCACCAAGATAGATCACGTTTTGGGGCATAAAACAGACCTCAACAAATTTAAAAGAAGAGAAATCATGCAATGTCTGCTCTCAGACTATAATGGAATTAAACAAGAAATAAGTAACACAATAGACAGCTGAAAATTTTCAAAATACATAGAGATTAAGAAACACCTCTCTAAATAATGCATGAATTAAAGAAATCTCCAGAGAAGTTAAACATTTTGAACTAAATGGAAATTAAAATATGTGTACAACTTATCAAAATTTGTGGAAAGCAGTGCTTAGATGGAAATTTATAGCATTGAATGTATATATTAGAAAAGAAGTACCTAAAATCAATAATCTAATCTTCCACATTAGGAAACTAGAGAAAAATAAGAACAATATAAACCTAAAACAACAAAAGGAAAAATAAATGACAAAATTGGGGCAGAAATCAATGAAATTGAGAACAAGAAATAATAGAGAAAAATCAAAGAAATAAAAGTATTTTTCAATAAAATTAATAAACCCCTAACGAAGCTAACTAAGAAAAAAAGAGAGGAACACACAAATTAGTAATTTCAGAAATTAAAGAGGGACTAGCACTACTGATTCCATAGACATTAAAAGGATAATAAAGGAACATTATGAACAACTCTTGACTACAAATGTTGAATAAAAAGAACCAATTCCTTGAAAGATAAAACCTACCCATACTCAGTGCACAAAAATTATGCAATCTGAATAAGCTTATATCTATTGAAGAAAGTGAATCAATACTTAAAAAAATAAAAAAGTACCAAGCCCAAATGGTTTCACTGGTGAATCCTACCAAAGATTTAAGGAAAAAATATTACAAATTCTCTACAATATCTTCCAGAAAATAGAAGATATGCGGTCATCATTATCCTCATGCTTAAATCAGACAGAGACTTAACAAGAAAGGAAAACTTAGGCCAGTATCTTCTGTACACATAGCTGCAAAAAATAATAAAATAAAAAATTAAAAAGCCTGAACAAAGTATTAACAAATCAAATTTAACAATGTATAGACAAAATTATATACCCCAACCAAGTGAAATATACTATGCATGGAAGGATGGTTTAGCATTCAAAAAATAAATTAAGGTAATCCATCACATAAATAAGCTAAAGAAGGAAAACCTTATGATCATAGAACTAGAGGCAGAAAAATATTTTAAATTTTTGAAATATTCAACACCTTTTCATGATAAAAAAGAAACAAAAACCTCTTAGCATACTAAGAATAGAGGGGACTTCTTCAACCTAATAAAGAAGTCTACAAACAACCAACTCATAACATCATGCTTAATATTGAGACACTAGCCACTTTCCCCCTAAAACTGGGAATAACACAAGGATATCCCCTCTCACCACTTTTATTAAATATTGTACTGGTAGCTAATGCAATAAGATAAGAAAAGGAAATAAAATGTATACAGATTGAGAAAGAAGAAATAAGACGGTCTTTGTTTGCAGGTGACATCACAGTTTAAGTAGAAAAATCTCAAAAATCAACCAAAAACTCCTGAAATTAATAAGTGAATATAGCAAGTTTGTAGGATATATTATTGGTATTTAAGTCAACTGTTTCCCTATATGTCAACATTGAATAATTGGTATTTAAAATTAAAAACACAATACCATTTATATTAGCCTCTAAAAATAAAATATTTAGGTATAAGTGTAAAAATAGTCTACATGAAAAATACTACAAAACTCTGATGAAAGAAATCAAATAAAGTCTAAATAAATGGAGAGATATTCCATCTTCATTGATAGAAAGACTTGATATTGTTAGGATGCTATTTCTTCCCAATTTCATCTATAAATTCAATGCATATCCAATAAATATCCCAGCAGTTATTTTATAGATATTGACACTGATTCTAAAGTTTATATGGAGAGAAAAAAGATGCAGACTAGCTGACAACACTAACTGAAGGAGAACAAAGTTGGAGAACTGACACTGCCCAACTTAAGTATTTACTATAAAGCTACAGTAAGCAAGGCAGTGTGTACTGGTGAAAAATAGACAAATAGATCAATGGAATGGAATGGGTAGCCCAGAAACAGAGCCACACAAATATAGTCAACTGATCTTTGACAAAGGACCAAAGACAATTCGATGTAGCAAGCATAGTCTATATAACAATTGGTGCTGCAACAAATGAACGTCCATATTTTAAAAAGAAAAATCTAGATCCAGGCCTTACACCTTTCACAAAAGTTAACTCAGAATGGATTATAGACCCAATTCAAAATGCAGAACCACAAGACTTCTAGAAGATAACATAGGTGAAATTCAAAGTGCCCTCGGTGTGGCGATGAGTTTTTAGATACAACGCCAAAGTCATGACAGAAAACATTGCTAAGTTGGACTTTATTATTAATAAAATTGAAAACTTCTGCTCTGTGAAAGACATTGTCAAAAGAACAAAAAGATAAGACACAAACTGGGAGAAAATCTTTTGCAAAACATGTCTGATAAAGGACTTGGATTCAAAATACAAAGAACTCTTAAAACTCACCCATAATAAACAACTCGATTGTTAACAACCACAAAAAACTAGGCAAATAACCTGGACAGACCTCTGAGCAAAGAAAGTTTACAGATAGCAGATATGCATGTGAAAAGATGCTCAACATCATGTGTCATTCGTGACTTGTAAGTTAAAATGACAATGAAATACCACTGCACACATTTTAGAATTACTAAAATAAAAAAATAAAATATATGACAATACCAAATGCTGGCAAAAATGTAGCATAAAGAAATTCTCATTCATCGCTACTGGCAATGCAAAATCATAAAACCAATTTGGAAGACCAAATGTCAGTTTCTTAAAAACTAAACATAGTCTTACCATATAATACAGCTCTCCTCTATGTTTACCATTTGAGTTGAAAAACTCATACCCACACAGATTCTGCACACAAATGTTTATAGCAACTTTATTCATAATTGCCAAAAACTGTAACTAAGATATTCTTTAATAGGTGAATGAATAAACAAACTCTGATACATCCAGACAATGGAATATTATTGAACAATAAAAAGAAATGAGATATCAAGCCATGAAAAGACATGGTGGAAACTTAAATGCATATTGCTAAGTGAAAACAGCCAACATGAAAAGACGACATACTATTAGGTTGGTGCAAAAGTAATTGTGGTTTTGCAATTATTTTTAACCTTTAAACCGCAATTACTTTTTCACCAACCTAACATACGATTCCAACTACAAGCATGTTACATTCTGGAAAAGGCAAAACTACAGAGACAAAATAGATCTGTGGTTGTCAGAAGTTCAGGAGTAATAAATAGGTGGACCACGGGGGATTTTTAGGGCAGTGAAACTATTCTTTGTGGTAATAGATACATAACATTATTCATTTGTCAAAACCCATAAAACTCTACAACAGAAAGTCAACTTTGTTGTAAACTATGAACTTGAGTTAATAATGTACCAATGTTGGTTAATCAATTGGAACATATGTACCTCACTAATGCAAAATGTTAGCAACAGGGGAAACTGCACGTGCAGGGGCAGGGGTACATAGAACTCATTTTATTATGTGCTAAATTTTTCTGTAAATCTTTAACTGCTCTAAAAAAAGTAACCTACTAATTTTTTAAAGATCACTTTTCTCATTTCACTTTATAATGTATACATTATAATGTCTAACAATTAAGTTCCCGAGCTTGTTGCAACCATGTTGCTAACCTTTTTTGATATCAGAGGGATTATTCATTATGAATTTGTACCAACTGGACAAATAGTTAACCAAGTTTATCATTTGGAAGTGCTGAAAAGGCTGAGTAAAAAATTAGATGAAAACGACCTGAACTTTTTGCCAACAATTCATGGCTCTTGCATCATGACAATGTACCAGCTCACTGTCTGTGAGGGAGTTTTCAGCTAGTAAACAAATAGCTGTATTGGAACACCCTCCCTACTCACCTGATCTGGCCCTCAATGACTTCTTTCTTTACCCAAAGATAAAGGAAATATTGAAAGGAAGACATTTTGATGACATTCAGGACATCAAGAGTAATACGACAGCTCTGATGGCCATTCCAGAAAAAGGGTTCCAAAACTTCTTTGAAGGGTGGACGAGGCACTGGCATCAGTGCATAGCTTCCCAAGGGGACTACTTTGAAGGAGACCATAGTGATATTCAGCAATGAGGTATGTAGCACTTTTTCTAGGATGAGTGCGTGAACTTAATTGTCATACCTTATGTACAAGTAAGCTTTTTTTGTTCCTTAAAATAATGCCTTTGAAGCTTGACCCTTATTCTAGTTGAGCTGCTGTCCTTGGACGCCTCCTGGCATTAGCACATCTCTTTGTGAGTGTCTTTGACTTTGAAGAGCAGCTTCCAGTTTATCTGAACCAAAACTAACAAATATCATGGCTGGTTATATTTATATCTATATATCAATATAGATATAGACATATCTATACCTATTTCTCTATATCTCTCTTTATAGATATATAATAAAAAGGAGACCTATAAATGTGGCCTATAAATTAAATCTACAATCAATATGCCAAGTTGAGATGAGATGGAAAATCATTTCAAAAAGGGCCATGTCACTACAATATAGTTGTAGCCTCTATATCTGGATTTCACCCTAAATAGAAATAGCTTTGTATTATTTTTCTGATTGTCATTTAAAATGTATTCAGGGGGAAAGAAATCAGTTTAATCCTACTGCCAAAATAAAAAAGGCAGTTTTCAGTCTAATCACTGCTCCTTTGAAGGTGACACGTACTCTTTCTCTAGCTGCCTTTAGGATTCGCTCTGTTTTCTTACCAGTTTTCCTGTGATGTGTTTAGGCATAGGTTATTTATAGCATTTGTTTTGTTTAAGGTTTATAGCACTTACTGAAACTGTGACGATATCTTTTGTCACTGGGGGAAAATTCCTGGCCATGATTTTTTCAAGTATGTCTTTTACCCCATTGAAGTCTCTTCTCCCTCTGGGACTCCAATTATAACTCTTTATCTATTTTCACCATGCCTCATATATTTCATATGCTTTTTTCTGTGTTTTGCATCCTTTTCTCTCTCCATGCTTCAATCTATCCATTTTCTACTGACCTGATTTCCAGCTTAATTCTGATGTAAGTTTGTCTGCTGTGAAACTCATCTGTTCAGTTCTTAATAAGCTATTGTATTTTTATTTCTAGAATGTTCATACAATATTTTTTATAGTTTCCTGATACAATTCTTCAGATATCAACTAATTCCTTGGATATATTATTATAGTGTTCATTATTAAAGAGTTCATAGAGTCTAATAAATCCAATACCTGAATTTTCTGTGGGTCTGTTTGTTTCTGTGGGTCTGATTTGTTATTTTTAAAATGTTTAACTGTATTATAACTAACATACAGTAAACCGCACAAATCTTAAATGTACAACCCTATAGGTATATTGATTAATACTTATCAACAGTATTTAAAAAGCCCTAACAAATTAGTAAGAATAGAGAGAATCCCCACAAAGGAAAATAGACAAAGGATCTAAACACGCAATACACAAAGAGAACACATACATGCTATACAAGAATAGATCTGATAGAAGTGCAGGCTCACTGTTAATCAAGAAAATGCAAATCAAAATGGTGATAAGATGCCATTTTTCATACAGTACAACAAAAGTTACAAATTAATACAATATATCATTGATGTAGGCTGGTGAAACTGAGACTTTCATATCTATGGGAGTGGGAATGAAAATTGTTAATTGGCAGGTATCTCGCTCTGAGTTTCAAATTTATCTGCACTTTGACTCAGCAATTCCATTGTTAAGACTCTGTCATTCAGAAATTTTCAAAAAAGCAAACAAAGATATATTAGCTAATAATGTCAACATTTGTTGACAACTCACAATTTGCCAAAACTGTTCTTAGTGCCTTACGCGTATTAACTCAAATAATTTTCGAAATGACATTGAGTTGATGGATATATCCCAGTCTGAATGGTAACTGAAGTAGGAAACTAAAGTTAAAAAAGGACAATAGTGCTTGTTTTTGCCTCAAACACTAGGTAGAAGAGGCATTTTTAAAATGGCTGAATGGAGGAGACCAGGCATAGGTCAGAAAGTGTTGCCCAGGTATGTCGCAGGGCTATGACATGGAACCAGGTGGAGAAAGCCAAAGGGCTGGGCAGTCGAGGCCCCTAAAAATTTGATACCCACAGGAGGAGATTTGGCTACCTCCACACCATTATTTTCAATCATCACCATGTCTGTATGCTCCACTCTGCCAACTGGTGTGGGCTGAGGGAGAACTCTAAGACTTAGACGTACTCTCTGTCAGGGTCTGGACACCTTGTGGGAACACTGTGCACTGAGCCCCAGCCTCTCAGAGAAGGAGCCCTGCCTAGACATCAGGCAGCACCTACAGTGCAACACTATGGACAGATTTTCTGTCAAGTGTTTCTCCCTGCTGCTTGTCTCTGCCCTTCTTAAGGGCAATTCTATATCCGACTGATGTGTGTATCCTCCATACCTAGCACAGTGTCTTGCTCACATTGAACAACTAGTGAGCAACTACTGAATAAATGAATGATTTGCTCCATGGGTGGGTAAATGAATAGGTGAGTGGGTGGGTGGATGGGAGGGCAAGTGAATAGCTCACATGTGTAATAGTATTAACCCTTTCCTTATTAAATGTGGATAAAAGAGTTGCACTGGATTATGTCTAAATGTTACTCCCCTCCCTGCAAATATTTCTATATTCTGATGTAGCATATTTCTACCCTTCAAGATTGCAATTTGGGGAATTTATTTCCACCCTTTAAGCTTCACCAGTGCAGGGTAAACTATAATTAAAACAGTGCTGTTTTCTTTAACTGCTTTTTCTTTTTTTCAAAGCAGAAAGATCTTTCACACTGATTGTTTCATGTTTCTGAGAAAAACACTAACAGCTTCAGGAATGAATACAGAGTATCCATCCACTGTCATATTACGTCTTATCTGCAAATAAAATATATTTCGTGGTTATTATTTTTTATTGTTGCTGTATTCAATGAAATCCTGATGTTTCAGACTTTCATTGCCAGCAATTCTCAGCACAGTCATATACAGCTGAATCAAGGCATCGAGATGGAATAGGAAGAGCCAGTGAGGCATCCAGCAGCGTGGCTTAGCTAAAAAAGCAGCAGCTCCCTGGGGTGTGCGCTTCTCATAGCGGAGGACTGGAGGCCAAGAGGCCACGCCAAATCATGCAAGCACATTCCAAGCCTCTGTTGGGATGAGGCTGAGGTCATGTCCACTCACATTCCATTGGCCAAAACAAATTTCAGGCTAAGCCCAGAATCCACAGGGCAGGGCCGTACACTGGTCTCCTGCTGGGGAAGGGAAGAGTAAGCATTTGTTGGATGATAATACAAGTTATCACAGGGGGTCATTCAAAAGTTAACCCCTGATGGGTAAAAAGAATAAGAAAAATGAGTTACTACTTTTTGAGTACGTCCTATGTCCCAGCTGCTTTATATATACTATTTTTTTAATTTTCACCACACACTGTAAGGTGAGAGCTGTCATGCTCACATTATGTCTGAGAAAGCTACAGATAAAAGGGAGAAGATAACTAGTGCAATGTCACTAAGTCCACACCAAACATAGATGTCAAGCTAGTTCCAGCAGCCAATCTAATTGCCGGTGAGCGCTTTCAGTTTATTAGGGTACTCAGCCTCACTGGTCATCTTCTCTGATTTTGCACTTATTTATTTATGCCAATTAAGACCACACTGAAATATTCCTACACAACAAACAGAATAACTATATTTAAAAGACTCAAAATCACCAAGTGTTTGGAACTCCATACACTGCTGGTGGCAATGGAAATTGGCACTTTGGAAAACAATTTGACATTATCTAATAGTCAAATGCATGCTCTATGAAAACCCAGCAAGTCCATTCCTCCTGAATAGTGTGTGTGATGTCAATACCTGGTCTGACAATTAAGTTCGCGAACTTGTTGCAATGATGTTGCTAAACTTTTTTGATATTAGAGGGATTCTTTATTATGAATTTCTATTAACTGGGCAATCATTTAATCAAGTTTACTATTTGGAAGTGCTGAAAAGGCTGAGTAAAAATGTTAGACGAAAACAACCTGAACTTTTCACCAACAATTCGTGGCTCTTGCATCACGACAATGCACCAGCTCACACGGCACTGTCTGTGAGGGAGTTTTTAGTCAGTGAACAAACAACTGTATTGAAACACCCTCCCTACTCACCTGATCTGGCCCCCAATGACTTCTTTCTTTACCCGAAGGTAAAGGAAATATTGAAAGGAAGACATTTTGATGACATTCAGGACATCAAGGGTAATATGACAACAGCTCTGATGGCCATTCCAGAAAAAGAGTTCCAAAATTGGTTTGAAGGGTGGACCAGGTGCTGGTGTCAGTGCATAGCTTCTCACGGGGAGTACTTCAAAGGTGACCGTAGCGATATTCAGCAGTGAGGTGTATAGCACTTTTTCTAGGATGAGTTCAGGAACTTAATTGTCTGAGTTTCATAGTGTCAATGTCAATGTAGACATAACCATAGATACAGATATAGAAACAAAGAGCAATTAAAACAAAACATTATCCACTTGAGGGGACTAAAGAGAAAGGAATGTTATTAGTGTAAGCCAGGCTTCTAAAAGAGCAAGGACATGAAAGTGACATTTAACAAAAAGTTATAGAATACAGAGAAATTCGCTGGTAGGGCTGTGAGTTTTGCAGCACTTGTGGAAGGGTTTGGAGAGTCGGAAGGTAAGGGCGATGGACTCCCACAAGGGACTTAAGAGCTGAGTGGGTGAAGGGACTAGAAAGCTTGCACGCTGGGTGGTGACTCAAGTGAAAGGAATGTATTTTCTATGGTATATTGGGAAAAGATGGGGTATCATTTCTATTTAGAACCTCAGCTGGAATTGCCTGTGGGGTGGTGCTCAGGGCCACAGGGTACAAGGAGATGACAGAGATGGAGACGCCTCCCTGACACACACCCCTTAAATCATGCTGTGGGCAGAGCTGAGGCTGGGAGACTGAGCTTGGTTGTGTCTCTTTGGTACTGTCCATGTGCATTTTTTGGAAACAAAGTCAGGGACTTAAATAAATTGCTGCGAAATTTCATCTTGCTAAGTCAAGCCCATTTTCTCAGCCAGCTGAGGTCTTTTTAATGTTTTAGTTTTTGACTTGCCAACTTCAGACGATGTGTATTGACGTCCCCTACTGGTTGCTCTTTATTTACCCCACCCAGTAAGGGCTTCATCAGCACAGCATCCAGTTAGGTTAGGCCAAAGAAGGCCTCAGCATGAGACAGGTGGAGAAAGAAGTCGGGTAAGCACCCCACAGCCTACCCTGCTGCCACCTTCCCTCCGTGGCTCTGTGGGGCTGTGTTTCTCGAAAGCAACAACTCTCAGGAGGTCCCCACAAAAGGCCCAGGCCCAGCTCTCATAACATTGTCCCTACCCTGCTCTTTGAGACCTGACCATAGAGGTCATCCTAGGATGCAAGGGCCCAATCCCTCAAAACTTTCTGTACCTTCATTTCTTTTAATTGCGTCACCATTGTCACTCCAGGGCCCTAAATGATTCACCCGTGAAAGAAATGATGGCGTGTTAGCACTTGACACGACCACTTCCTTTCCCAGAGTTCTCCAAATGTGGAAGAGTCGTGTTATATTTGGTTCTTCTCTCAGTTGATTGTCTTTGTAACTTTTAGCAAGGCACTTAGGGCAGACGACCTTGATGCCATCTACATCTCAGTGCCCTCTGTGTGAAGTGAGAATATCAACATTCTTCCCCTTCCCTCCACATTTCTCCTCCTCCCACTCCCCCCGTCGCCCATGGACCTGGACTTGCAAAATGTCAATGTTATCAATACCTGTAGTCAGTTCAGTGACCTTAATGGTCTATGTGTGTTTGTTTGTTTGTTTGTTTGCTTTCTATAGGCTTATTCTGAACCTGAATACCAATTAACTGTGATTGTGTGTGGTCGCTATGGAGCTATTTCCACTGAAGGAAGAGCCCAGTGGTGTGGGAGGCTTGTATCTCCTGTTCTTAGGGTCTCCATTTCCCAAAGGAAAATGCCCCCATACGTGTGGTGCAATGAATGATCTTTTCTCATACTCTATCAGTGGCCCAAAATAAATGCCATATTTCAGTTAGTTTCATGTTCGGACCATGACTTGTTTGTGTAGTTTTTTGCTTGTTTTTCTGGGGTTTTAGCCAACATTTTTTTTTCCCTTGTGGGGAAACAGTGTATGCAGTTTCACCACATTTTCAGGTGTATCCAGTAGCTCAATTATCTTGTCTCCTGCAGCATATTATCCCTCCTGGAGTTCACCATCCTCCAGAACTAAAAGAAAGCCATGGAACCTCCCGGCCCTGCCCTCCAGCCACACCCACTGTCCCTGAATCCTGGGGCTCTCCTCCCTAGGCATTCTCCCTTGTTCTGATACATTTTATTCTCCAACAGCTTTCTTCTGTGTAAGAAGTAAACTTTTTGAGTCTTTACATATCCAAAATCTTGATTCTTCTTTCACAGACAATGATCTTTTAGCGAGGCATGATTTCAGGTTCAAAGTCAAAACTCCCTGGATTACATCACTCTCGTCCCAACATTCTGCATTCATGATGCGAGTTCTGATACCAGTCTCTGAAATATTTATTATTGTTCTGAAATTAAATAATATATAGATAAACATTTTTAAAGTCATCCCTTTCAGTCTGAAGACCTGCATTCTTCTTTATCTCTGACTATTTCCTCCTCTTCCTCCTCTTTGTTCTTCTTTGTCTTCTGTATAACTTATATGTAATTTTTTTACCTTCTACGTTTTCTGTTTATTCTTTGAGGAATTCATACTAGTTGGACCTCCTATGTCATCTCTCATTTTTTCTCTCTATTTTCTCTTGTTTTGCTCTCAGTCTAGGGGAATTTCTTAAGCTTTAACTTTGAACACTTTAATTAAATTTTCATTTCAGCCTCTGCACTGTTTCAGGAATTCTTTCTTTTTATTTGCTTTTTCTTTATCATAGCACACTACTCTTATTTTATAGTTTTAATATTTTTTCACATCTCTGAGCATATTAAAATTCTGCCTCATTTCTTTGTTTAAGTTCTCTTCTTAATTACTTCTGTTTCTTTTATTAAGGTTAGTTTTTCCTTTTGTTCACCTTGGTCCTTTTCTTCCATGTTCTGGTTCTTCTGCGTGGCTTGGTTGTCATATATCACTGTCTATCAATGTTTAAAAATGAAAGACCAGGCTGAATATTCTAAACGATTAGAAAGGATTTCCTCTTCTGTTGCCTGAATCCATGTGTTTCCTGATCAGCCTTTTTTCTGGGAGGAAAAACTCCAGCTGAGAGATCTATGTTTCTGGATTATATGGTCTCTGCTTTAGGGTGAGTGGAAGAGGAGTTTCCTGACAGGCGATGGGCCCCCAATCCCAGAAAGAGAGGGTTTTACTGAGCGGCTCCTTCCGGCACTAGCACCCTCAGCTTTCTTAGAGTTTCTTAATTTCCTTAAAGATAGCCACACGTTTTTGTCCCTAAGGACAAACTTCTGTGGCCAGCCTGACGTTTTGTACCAAAGGTGGGGAAGGGGGGAGAAGTTGCCCTCATTTCACATAGACCTTCAGTTAATTCCTTCTCTGCATCTCTACTTCCAACCCCCACCCTCCAACCTGCCTTCTCTGATCCCAGACCCCTATGGCTCTGATAGTCTTAGTACCCACCCCCTACACACACACACACACACACACACACACACACACACACACACCTGTAGCCTCCCCTGGGCTTCCTCTAGCCTGCAGCCTCCATCTCTCTCTCTGTTTCCTCCTCTCAACGTACTCCACAGCCCACTCAGCTTCTCAGAATTCTTGAAATCTCAGACATTTTGAAGGATACCCTTAGAGCCTCTTCACTGTGTGAGCTTATTCCTTCTATTATCTACCCCTTTAATATAACTGTAATGGGCTATTGAAGGCAGAGAGTGAAAGAAATAGATACATGAAAGAATCTACATGAAAGAAATAGATAAACAGTCACCCATGCCCCAGTGGCCTTGGCATGACCATTCCCATCTGCAGGTGGACATAGTCACATCTGGTTGTGATCATGGCACACTATGTTTGTGTATGTCTGTATTTCACATCATATTTTTACATTTTTTTCCCCACAGTGCCATGAAGACTTTGCTTTATCATCTGAATGAATATGAGATTCCCAAGGGAACCTGCACCATCCCCTGCATAGCACACAAGATGTAGGTGTCATTAACCCCATTTTGCACATGAGAAAATTTGAAAGCAAAGTCACAAGTGGTGAGCCAGGAGTGAGAAGCCATGTCGGCCACATTCCAAAGCCTGCTTTCCTTGCTCATGAGATTGTTCTGAGGACTAAATGAGATCAAATATTTGGAGCTCATAGCAAAAGTTTGCCAAATGTAATTACCATTCCAGGTCCCCCTCCTTCATCACAGAGCTACATACCCCAACTTCCTCCTTCCTCTTACAAAAAGGATAAAAGCCACAATGAAAGGTCTAAGGAAAAAGCCACCTCCTTCCCTTAGAGGGCTCAGAGCTCAGTTGGGGGCAGCTGGAGATGCAAATTTTAGTTCAGTTTCACACCAGCAACTTATGCCCAAAAGAAAAGGACTGTAACCCAGACAAGGCCACCTGATAGTTGGTCATTCACTCTCTAATTGCTGAAAGACTTCCATTTGTACATGTTCTGATGGAAATGTTTCCTTGTGTCTTGGAGCCTCCAGCATGAAGAGCCCCAGCACGCTGAGCAGTAACACCAGGGCATCAACGAGGGACACTGGATCCGGCAGGGACACCAGGTTGCCCAGGAGAGGTGCCAAGGAGAGTGAACTGGTAGCATTCCCCACAGTAGAGCTTTAGGGTTGGACAAACCTGGTTCAAATTCTAGCTGTCACTAAGTACCTGTATGAGCAGAAGCAATTACTTTACCTCTCTGTTCCTCAGTTTCCTTTTTTGTAAAATGAGGAACAGGGAAAAGGAAAACAAAACAAAACAAAGCACCACCTACCCTGTCATGTAATGCTGTGATGACAATAACCACATGTGGCAGGGCCTAGCATAGCACCAGGCCTGGCACATTCCAGGTGCTCAAGAAACTGTCACTATCTGTATAATCCAACACCTGCTGTGATCCGTTTCTCTGGAAAATCGCACATCTCCGAAAATATCAGAACCACCCAGGCTGACTAATATGCTGTGTCCTTTTTCCTGACTGATTCTTCTCTGCCTGAGATTCAAGCCGGCCCCTGCCCTGACATTTCTCTGCTGTTTCTCTCTCTCTCTCTCTCTCTCTCTCTCTCTCTCTCTCTCTCTCTCTCTCTCTCTCTCTCTCTCTCTTTCCTTCTTTCCTTTTTTGTGGTCAGAATCTTCTTCGCTCTACTCTTTTCCATAACAGGTTTGATTTTAGAGCTGTCAGCAACACATAAGATTTTGCCTGCGGTCACTTCAAACTATTACAGACCACCTGGTGTTCCTACTGGGTCTATATGCTGTTCCTCTACCTTTAGGGATACAGTTGGTTAGGAAGCTTTCAAAGGCAGACCATTCTGGGTTCTTAAAGATCTGCCCCTGGACGAGATGTGATCATGAGTTAGGGGCCCAAAACTGTAGCTCTTGTTCTCACAGTGTCATCAACTTTGGGCACCCTCCTCTGTGCCTGGCATGCTAAGAGCCAGCCGTTAACAAAATCTACAGGGAAGAGAGATCCAAGATGGTGGACTAGATAAACACTGTGCCTGTGTCCTTCCATAAATACATTAAAATTACAACTAAACTATATAATAACCAACCTGGAGAACCATCTAAAGTCTAGCTAAACAAAAGCCCTATGACTAAAAATATAAAGAAGAAGCTATGTCGAAACTGGTAGGAGGGGCTGCGATGTGGAATGGGCCCCAACCACCCTGTGGCAGTTGGGAATCAGGAGGGCTATCTTGGCCGTAGAGGATTCCCCCCTCCTTGGAAGAGCAAAGATCCTTAGCCCCCCACATGAGGCTCCCCAGTCCAGAGTACTGGTGCCAGGAAAAGGAGCCCCCACATCTGGCAGTGAAAAACAGTGGGGATTCCAACAATCCTGGTGGGATGAAAGGCTTCAGGAAACCCAGACATCCTCTTAAATGCCCTGAGCACAGACTCAGTCACTAGCAGGCACTCACCTTGGACTCTGGCAGAGGGACAGTGACTCAGGAGGCATTGGGGACATAAAAGGGTGCAGACCGAGGTGTGTGGCTTCAGGGGAGGACTGGAGAACAGTTGCCATTTTCCTTGTGTGAGCTTTTCCTCCCAAGCAGCTGGCATACAGTCGCCACATTTCCTGTGTTGAGCCCATCCCTATAGGTCAAATCTGAATCTGATTGGTCTGGTGAGCTCCACAGCTCTGCCCTGCTGATTCACAGGGACCCCACCCAACCCAACTCCCCCAATGCCAGAGCCACTTCCTCTGTGAGGAGCCAACACTCTTTCTTGGAAAACTATCAGAGTCTGGCAGGCCCCCAGTGGTCAGCAGCTGGTTCTGTGTGCTCTGGGACTGCTGCTGAGTAGCTCCAGGCTCAGCACTGTCATCAACCAGAATTCACATTAACCTGGTGACCACAACTCTTCTCACTCTAGTGAGTCCCTGAGACCCTGCAATTTGCATACCACTCAAGGCTCTCTCAGTGGCTGAACCTCAACAGAGACAGCATGTGGCAGCAAGCCTCGGGTGTCCTGGCTTTTTGTAGAGTTATCCCAGGCCCAGTAGTGGTGACAGCTGACTTCAGTTCACGGCAATGACTTTCCCACACATCTCCAAGTTTAGCACAGGCAGCTAACAACTGCAGAGAGCTTTGTAGCTCCTACCAGGTAGTCCCCATACAGTCACAGTCAGTGGCTGACCGGGGCCAGCACCAGAGACCCTCCCAAGGGGGCCCAGAACCAACATACTTGAAAGTTGGCTTCAGACCACAGCAGAACACTGTCCAATTTGCCCCACAAGCTATATACACAAAGGATGATTTCAACAGGCACTAGAGCCCACTGAGGCAGATCTCAGTCAGTGGGGTAAGGCCCCCCACACAGCATCCCATACGCTGTGGATGTGGCCAAACCCCATGACAAGTCAGTCTAAGGGTCAATCCCACCCACTGATGTGCCAAAAGCAATCAAGACTCAACTTCAACAGAAGGGCACACACAACCCACACAGGGAACACTCCTGGAGCACCTAGAGCAGGTGACCAGGGAGATTGTGCCACTGGGCCCCTCAGGGCACCTAGTACATAAGGCTACCTGGGAGCCTGGGAGACATAGAAGATGTACCTACTATGTAGAAACAAACACAGAGAGGCAGCCAAAGTGAGGACACAAAGAAATGTGTCCCAAATGAAAGAACAGGAGAAAAATCCAGAAAAAGAATTAAATGAAATGAAGGTAAGCAACCTACCAGATACAGAATTCAAAACAATGGTTATGAGGATGCTTAAGGAACTTAGCGAGAACTTCAACAAAGAGATAGCAAGCATAAACAGGACATAGAAACAATGAAAAATAACCAGTCAGAAGTGAAGAATACAGTAACTGAAATGAAGAATGCACTAGAAGGAATCTCCAGCAGAGTAGCTAAAGCAAAGGATCAAATCAGAAATTTGGATAACAAGTTAGGAGAAAATACCCAATCAGAACAGCAAAAAGAAAAAGAGAATCAAAAGAAAAAAAAAATGAGAAGGATTTAAGAGACCTCTGGGACATCTCAAGCATAACAACATTCACATCATAGGGGTACCAGAAGGAGAAGAGAGAGAGCAAAAGATTGAGAACCTATTTGAAGAAAGAATGACTGAAAACATTCCTAATCTGGCAAAGGAAGTAGACATCCAAGTCCAGGAAGCTCAAAGAGTCCCAAACAGGCCCACACCTAGACACATTATAATTAAAATGGCAAAGGTTGAAGACAACGAGAGATTCTTAAAAGCAGCAACAGAAAGGCAACTAGTCACTTGTAAGGGCCTTTCCATAAGACTCTCAGCTGATTTCTCAACAGACACTTTATAGGTCAGAAGGGATTGGCACAAAACATTCAATGTGATGAAAAACAAGGACCTACAACCAAGACTACTCTACCCAGCAATGTTATCATATAGAATTGAAGGACAGGTAGAGCTTCACAAACAACAAAAAGCTAAAGGAAGGAGTTAATCTCAACCAAACCAGTATTACAAGGACTGTTAGAGGGACTTCTTTAAGATGGAAAGAAATCAAAATTATGAATAATAAAATGGCAATAGCTACATATCTATCAACAATTACTTTCAGTGTAAGTGGATTAAATGCTCCAATCAAAAGATATAGGGTGCCTGAATGGATAAGAAAACAAAACCCTTACATATGCTGCCAACAAAAGACTCACTTCAGATTGAAAGACACACAGATGAAAAGTAAAGGGATGGAAAAAGATATTTCATGAAAATAGAAACAAAAATTAAAAATCTGGGTAGCAATACTTACACTAAACAAAATAGACTTTAAAACAAAGGCTATAAGAAGAGACAATGAAGGACCCAGCTATTCCACTTTAGAGTATTTACCCGAACAAATCCAAATGCTACTTCAAGGGGACGTGTGCATCCCTATGTTCATTGCAGCATTGTTTACAATGGCCAAGATGTGGAAGCAACCTGGGTGTCCATCAATGGATGAATGGATAAAAAAGAGGTGGAACATATATACACTGGAATATTGTTCTGCCATGGAAGAGAATGAGTTCTTGTCATCTGCAGTGGCATGGATGGACCGGAAGGAAGGGTGTTGTGCTGAGTGGACCAAGTCAGACAGAGAAAGACAGATATAATGTGATTTCGCTTATGTATGGAGTCTAAGTACAAAATAAACAAACAAAACAGAAATAAACTCAGAGATACAGAGAACATTTTGAGAGTTGCCAGATGAGAGGAGGACTGGAGTGAATAAAAGGGAAGGGATTAAGAGTTACAAATTAGTTGTTACAAAGTAGTCATGGGGATGTAGGGTTTAGCATAAGGGATACAGTCAATAACAGTGTAATAACTATGTGGGTGTCAGATGGGTACTAGATTTTGGGGGGTAATAGATGGCAGGGGATTGGGCAACGGGTGAAAAAGGTGAAGGCATTAAAAAGTACAAATCGGAAGTTACAAAATAGTCATGGGGATGTAAAGTACAGCACAGGGAATATAATTAATAATATGGTAATAACTACGCATCGTGCCAGGCGGGTACTAGGCTAGTCAGGGGGATCACTTCTTAAATTATATAAATGTCTAATCGCTATGCTATAACACCAGAAATTAATATAGAATAATACTGAATGTCAAAAAAAAAAGACTGGTAGGTGAGATCTATAATAAACATAAAACACTTCTTTTACAGATTTTGTTACCAATTTAAAGCAAAATATTAGAAGTGGAATTCATACCGTGTTTCCCCAAAAATAAGACCAGGTCTTATATTAATTTTTGCTCCAAAAGACACATTAGGGCGTATTTTCAGGGGATGTCTTATTTTTCATGTACAACAATCTACATTTATTCAAATACAGTCATGTCATCCTCTTCTGGAACATCGTCATAAGGTACTAAATGCATCCGTTTGGCTGATGATCTTAACTGGGGCTTATTTTCAGGGTAGGTCTTATTATCCGCGAAACACAGTAAATGGTAAATTCAATATATGATATATATGAAACAATGTGAAACAATATGATATATATATGAAACAATGTGAAAAGTAATTTCAAGTTCTAATCCACAGAAAATCAATGGGATTCCAGGTCTGGGTCCAAAAATATACAAGAGGAACTGGATCATCTCAATTAACAAAAAACAAGGCAACTACTGAGTTCTAATCAAAAGGACTTAAGAATCTACTACAGGAGCTTTTACTAATCATATTAACTTAAGCATAGTGGTACTCAACAAGCAATCAAATCAACCAATAAAAAACTCACTGATTAGGTTTTGAGGTTACCAGGCAACCAAAATATTTTGAAAACTTGAAAGGAAATAATTCAAGCATCTATCCTACTTTTCCTCTACAGGAATTGTAATTAAGTGTAGAAGATAGTCGATCAATGCCTTGTGATAAATGTGTGTGGGGGGAGGTGGGCGGGGGAAGATGGTTGATGAGAGTAAGTTTTACTTTCTAGAAGATTTTCAGCTAGTAGATAAAGTATGATAAACCTAGAATACCACCACTTTGTAAACCCTAATGAAATAATGGATCTCAATAATGATCAATAAATCATGGTTAGAAGAAGCCAATCAATCATAAAAAGAACGTTATGAAGCAAATATAGAAAATTGAATACTGATTGGATATTTGATTATATAAAGAAATTAATGCTATTTTTTTAGGTGGGATATTAGTAATGGTGATTTGTTAAAACAAAACGTCCTTAACCTGTAACAATGCATACTCAAACATTTACAAATGAAATAATATGATGCAGAGGTTTATTTTTTAAATAATTTGAGATAGTAGAAAGAGATTAGGCAAGTGAATGAAACAAGATTAACCGTTTTGGTGAAAATGCCTGAGGGTGGGTAATGTGTACTGAGGGGTTTATTATACAGTTCTTCCTATTTTATAAAATGTATGTTTGAAGTTTCCTATAATAAAGATAACAAAATTAAAAAACAAAATCTAGAGGGAAGAGGGCCCAGCCGCTCAGTCCTAGCAAGAAACATTAGGTGTGCTGCCCCTCAGCCCTCTAACCACCTCCCTTCTAGATTCTTCCAGAAAGATCTGCGTGCTGCTGGGAAAGGTCTCTGGCCAAGGCTGCAGAGCCCATGCCACGGTTCTCTCCTTGCTTCCTTGGACCCCACCCTCCCCCTCCTCACTCACAGCTTGTGACAGCTGGTTTTCTCTCTCTACTCCTCTTAAAATATGCAGAGCCACAGTTTGGTTTTCTTAAAAGCTGCCAACTTGCCAAACAGATAAGTCAAACTACGTTTCTGTGCTAATGCACAAGAATGGGGAAAAGGCCCAAGGAGAATATATTTGCAATACACATGAAAAGGTGTTGTTGTCTGTTGTGTATAAAGAGTTCAAATAAATCAACAAGGAAAATATTAACCACCCCTCTGAATGAGGAAACAGCATGAACAAAATATTTACCTAAAAGAACATGCAGTTTATAAATAAGCATGTGACAGTGTATTCAGCCTCACTAGTAACCAAGAAAATGCAAACTCGAATAAATACAAGTGTTTGTCATCAACAGAATTATTATTGATTTAAAATCTAATGCTTAATTCTGGCAAGAGGCTCTGAGATGAGCACTGGTACATCTCATCATTGATTGGACAGAATATAAATTGTTGCAGCCACAACCTGTGAATGCACTCAAGCCTTAAACACACTCCTAACCTTTGATCTAGTAATTCCATTGTTGGAAGATGAGCTAAGAAAAAAATATGAAATGCAGATATGTATGTTCACATGGCTTATCACAGCACTATTTTAAATAGCAAAGAAAAGGAAACAACTTAGTAATTATAACAAATTAAAGAGCTTTTGTACTTTCATATGGGAAAATGGTTGTGACATAAAGTTTAGTAGCAAAAACTCAACACTTAAAATCATACATTTGGTTAAATCTCAGTAGTAGAAAGCAAATGTCCAAAATGCACAAGACAGACTAGAAATAAACATACCGTAATGTACTAGAGATCATAAGCAGTTGTCAGGGTTTGGGCTTTTTCTTCTCTCCAGCCTAATTTTTTTACACAAAGAGCATCAATTACTTTGATGAAGGTCAAAACTTTTAATTAGAAATTTTAGAGAACCAAGTAAAATGTACCCACCTCACCCTGTAAGAACTCACAGCCAGGAGACAGAGACTGCAACAGGGACTCCAAGCCTCCTCCCAAGAAGGGGGCAGCACTGAGTGTGTTAGTTTGGGGTGGGGATAAAAGCAGGCAGGGGCACCCTCCCATGGGGAGCTCCTGCCCTATGTAGTGCTGGAAAGGAGGAGGAAGTTCCCCTCCCGGACTCCATCACACCCACTCACACCTTGGAGGGCTCCGCAGCTGACATCAGCAGTCGTGACCTACAGGCAACACACAGCCTGCCAGAACACAGTCCCAATCCTGGCTGCACTACCTTGGACAAGTTCTTGTCACTGCTGCCAATCTCAGTTTCCTCACCTTTCAAATGGGCCCTTGACAATATCCTCTCTGAGGGTATTTATGGGAATTAAATGAGATAACAGTTTTATTGTTACAAGATATACAAGGTCTGAAAATGAAGTTCACGAACTTGCCATCATGTGCTTCATTGGCAGCACTGTACAAACAGCACGGCAAGGTTTCCTAACCTTGGTCTATCAGTGTCTCACAGGTGTGTTCACGTCGACGTGTGGAGGTGTCTTGCTGAGTGGCGTTCATTATTGTTGATACCGTGTTTTTGCGTGCCATCGTGAGAATGTCTGAGCTTAAATTAGAGCAACGAACAAACATGAAATTCCTTGTTAAATTTGGCAAGAGTGGAAGTGAAATCAGAGACATGTTAGTCCCAGTTAATGGGGATAATGCCATGAAGAAAACGGCAGCATACAAATGGATTAAACGTTTTTCTGAGGGGAGATAACAAGTCACTGATGAAGAGATCAGCACGGTCAGTAACAAGCAGAACTGACAAAACCACTGCAAAAATTCATCGAAAAGTGTGTGAAAATCATCGGCTGACTGTGAGAAGCACAGCAGACCAAATAAACATCAATAGAGAAACAGGAAAATCTTAACTGAAAATCTTGGCATGAGAAAGGTGTGTGCAAAAATGGTCCTGAAGGAGCTAACGAATGAACAAATGCAAAGGAGAGCCGAAGTTTTCCAGGACTTTTTGGAGAGGCAAGACGATGTTTTGGGCCGTGTTTTCACTGTTGATGAAAAATGGGTGTACCAATACGACCCTGAAACAAAGAGTCAAAGTGCACAATGGAAGTCAATCAATTCTCTATGACTAAAAACATTCCACCAGTCCAAATCAGGAGTCAAAACAATGTTGTTAAACTTTTTTGATACCAGAGGGATTATTCATTATGAATTTGTACTCACTGGACAAACAGTTAACCAAGTTTACTATTTGGAAGTGCTGAAAAGGCTGAATGAAAAAGTTAGGTGAAATTACCTGAAGTTTTCTCCAACAATTCATGGCTTTTGCATCATGACAATACACTAGCTCATAGGACACTGTCTGTGAGGGAGTTTTTAGCCAGTAAACAAATAACTGTATTGGAACACACTCTCTACTCACCTGCTCTGGCCCCCAATGTGTTCCTTCTTTACCTGAAGGTAAAGGAAATATTGAAAGAAAGACATTTTGATGGTATTCAGGACATCAAGGGTAATACGATGACAGCTCTGATGGACATTCCAGAGAAAGAGTTCCAAAATTGCTTTGAAGGGTGGACTAGGTCCTGGAGTTGGAGCACAGCTTCCCATGGTGAGTACTTGGAAGGTGAGTGTAGTGATATTCAGCAATGAGGTATGTAGCACTTTTTCTAGGATGAGTTCACTAACTTAATTGGCAGACTTCGTTGTTGAGTTCTTTCTAATCCATTAATAAATATCCAACACATAAACACACTAATAGGACATTTCTGTGACTTAATATCAGATAAACAGAATCTAATTTTTCATATAATTATTTTACCTTCTTAAAATAGCCCTCATTTCTTTAAAATTAGACACTTCTTCCATGGTTAATCTTCTAAAATATATCAAATGTTTCCCTGCTAGCTAAATGACTACTCATTATTAAACATTATTTACCTTCCTTTCAGAATGGCCTGGGGTTCTTACTGTAAACCAGGGGTGCCCCTGGTGGGGAGGGGACCATATTATGATGTCATTAACTCCAATGTGCTGGGTAAGACATTGTATTATGTCATTAATTATTAGCTATCCAATGTGTTACTAACAACAACCTAATTTTGCAGATTGCTCCAACTTCATAGATGAAAAAACAGAGCCTCAGAGAAGTTAAGTAAAATGCTGAAAGCTACCTAGCTGGAACACAGTGAAGACGCAAACCCAGATGGAACCCCAACGCCTTGGCTCCTTGACTGCCCTGGCACCGTCACACCCTCCTCTCATGGCCAGAGCCCTGATGCTTTGGTGTATAATAAATGCTACTTTGCTCTTATATCTGACCTTTATAGTTTGTCAAGCTTTCTACCCTGACTGTTTAGTTAGTTCCTTAATGCGTTTTTTGGCTTGCTCTCTATAAGGAATTCTTGTTATGTTGTGGTGCTTTTAACCTGTCCTAGTCCGAGAAATTAAATAAGCAAATGTCTTATGATTATGTCTAAAGGCCAGTGGGCTGTAATTGAGTCTCTGAGAAGTCCTCCTGTAAGTGAGGTATGACGACCCGTGGACTTGTTCTTTGGTCACCTGGAGGGTCTTTCAGCTTTCTTCCAGCTCCCAACTGCATTGCAGATAACTGAAGTTGTTTAATTTATGAACTCTGACACAAGGGATACAGACCTATATGTACTACAGACCTATATGTATTACAGACCTATGTGTATTATGTATTTGTATATGTGTTTGTACTCGTATATGTATTTGTAATACAGACCTATATGTATTACAAAACAAAACGTTAAACTGTTAGAGTAACTATTAGTAGCTTCTATTAAATGGCTTTCCTGCCCACTGTTATTTTAGAGATGTTGCCTGTGTAAAACTCTGGAATGTGTTCTTGTCTCCACGTTATAGACAAGGAAATCAAGACTCAAAAGTGTCCACACCTGGCCAAAGACATTCTGCAAGTAGTTTACTTGAAGTCAACATGTACATGGCCAGTATGAAAGTTTTACTAAAGACTTCCAAGCAATGTGAGGTTCTTCATCATTGAACTAAAGAGAATTATGAAACTTTCCTGTGTCGCACAGGCAGCCCTAATAATGAGTGATGCCTGGAATGGGTCCAGCCAGTGTGGAGCTGGCAGGGCGGCTGCATCACACACCTCCAGGGGGCAGCCTCTTACTCTATTCAGTGTGGATTCTACTGCCATCTGTATACACTATGTGCAGACAGCTAGCACGGTGCCCTGGGACTGCAACAAAGCAGCCTTATTGGGAGAAAGGAAGGGGGTGGGGGGTGGTTCGGGCAATAGAAAGCCCCACAGGGAGAATCAGTCCTCAGATTTGGCAAGTAAAGGGTGTCTCCTGGGGCTGCGATTTAATACAAAGGTGAAGTGGTCTCAGCTCCCTGCCTTTCTGGGGGTGGGGGTTATAAGGCTACATTTAACACAACATTCCTTGCGGGGATGTGGGTAGACTCCGTTTAAATAACCAGAGTGTCAAAATAAAAGTCCAGTGTTTAGTTGTCTAAGTAAAGTGAATTCTCCAGAAACTCCACTATGTCTGGAAGCCTCAGACAAAAGTGATCCAAATAAATCGCACGGCCTTTGTCCAGAAATCCTTTTTTCTAAGAATCTTTCCCAAACATTAGCCCATGAATCTGGACAGCGCCCCTGAGGGGCCAGCAAGGGAGGAACTCTTCTCAGGCCACAAATGCCCTGGACTCTGAGAGGCCACACCACTTGAGTGGCAGAGCAGCCAGCCAAGATTCAAACGCAGGTCTGTCCCTACTTGGTCACCGTCCCAGACACTGCCTGTGCAGGCCTTCATGTCACATCTGGGAGTTTTTCAGTCTTATACACAGGGGAATTCTCAACCACAACCTCTGTATCTGGTAACTACAGATGGACGCAGAAACATTAGTTAGAAAAATGTGATTCTTGCGCAGGAAAGTTGGAGCACGGAAGAGTTCAGATGTGGGCGGGTGTGTGTTTAAAAAAAAAAAAAAAGGGTGGAACCCCCACCACCAGCAGCCAAGTCTGCAGAAAAAAATAAATGAAGTCTGCCTATCTGGGGCCGGAGCCCCTCCCCTAGGCCCGCGCGGAGGAGTGTGACCCAGGGGCCTCTTCCTCCCGCCGGTGAGGGTCAGGAGCAGGCCCGTGTGACCCTCGCAGAGATCCGCCGGCCCCTCGGCCCCTGCTCGGCCGCGCCGGGCACCGTTGGCGATGAGCAGCCCCAACCCAACGCCGCCAACCACCCACCGTGAGTACCAAGCGCGGGGAGGGATCCGCGGGGCCCGGGTCCAACTCCAGGGCCGGACAAACAGGGATGCAGGGGCCGAGCCGCGGCCAAGGACACGGGGCTGTGGCTGTGTCCTGCTTCTGTGGATGAAGTGCCCGCGGGGCTCAAGCCATGACACCGGTGCTGTCCCAGGGCTCGCGGTGCCTCGGTTGGGCGGGGTCCCCTTCTGGCGGCGGGAGGGACCCTGCGCCCCCTCCGCTGACCCTGGTGCGCGGGGCTCCGCGCGCTGTGCCAGACCCTGGAGCGCAGGATGTGCCTGGAGAGGCCTGAAGGCGCTCCCGCCTCGCGTCTGCTCGCTGTTTCTTTGCGTGCTGGTCGGGAAGTGTCTGTGGCAAGAACTTTCTCCTAAGAATACATAAAGGACCTACAACTAGGAGGAGAGGCAGAGCGTTAAGCAGCCCAGAAAGAACTTGACAAGCTGTTTCCAGGCCGCCTGGGCAGGGAGGACAGGGCGCATTCGGAGAAAACTCCGGGTCCACTCCACCCTCCCTGTACTTGCTCTCACGTCCTGTCTGGTGTGGGACGGGACACACCGATGATCGGTGAAGGGAGCGCTCGCCTTGACCATTGGGGCTTTGTAATTCCTCAAGGCCTGTTTTCTTTCTTTTCGAAAGTTTTATTGCTGACAGGAAATCCCACACCCTGAGAGAGGCGTTGCGAGTATATTCAGAAATATTGCTGCCCTCCCTCCACCACCCTTTTTCTGCCATTGGGCTTTGCAATCAAAACCTAAACTTTTACTTTAAAAAAATAAGGAATATATATCCCTCTTTCCCCCAGCCTAGGCAAAGTCACTAGAAACCGGGAGGAGACAGTTTAAGTCTATAATGTAATCCCGTTAAGTAATTAATATGGTAATAATATGGGTATGGGAGACACCCACTGGTTTTAAAATCTAGGTGGTCATGAGGCCTTGGGAGTGAGCTGGAGCATGGATGAGCATGGCGAGGTCTCTGTGTACTGTGTGCCTCTGTGTGCACTGGGCTCAGCTGGGTCTGGGTATGCACAGGCTGGCGTCACAGAGTGAGGACATCACTGCTTGCTCTGGGCTCATGGGTGCCACTTACTAGCCAAAGACCTGAGGCAAGCCAGCCTCGCTTAGCTGCAGTTTCATCATCCAAACTGGGAACAAGAGGATATTCCTCTCTGGTTGTGAGAATTCAGTGTGTATAAATGGTTCAGCACAGACGTGGACACATACTAAGTGCTAGATAAATGTCAGACATCTTTGTTCATTTTCCATGGGATTGTGGATCTGTGAGTTCATGTGTGTTAATGTTTTTACATGTGTGTATCTGTGTGTATGAGTCAAGACACTCGTGAGCTCGTGTGTGGTGTGTGTATAGGGCCAGGGTTGAGGGGACGGAGCTGCTGCAGTCACTCTAATTCGGGCACTGAGGAGGGGCAGACCTGCAGCCATCCTCAGTCTGGAGAGGCCTGCTTGCCAGCCCCAGAGCCTTGCCACTGCCCCCTCCCCCAGCAGTTCTCTAGGATTCAAGTTTCAGACCTTGACCAATGACTGCAAGCACCGCCCTTCTGGAACTAATGGGGATGCAGTCCTTATTTGCATACCATTCCAGATGACCCTTAGGACTTGATTTATGGCAGGATCTCTGCTGCGGGAGAACCCTGGGGCCTGTTTGTGGCTGCTAACTCAGGCAGGATGTGTCAGTTTACAGAGGTGTTCCTCAGAACCAGAGGGTAGAGTGGAGAGGACCTGCTGCACCCTTGAGGCCAGGCCTGCCCTACCCTGCTGGGCTCAGCCGACTCCCATAAGCCCTAATGCCACAGTTTTTGCGAATGAGTCATGCAGAAATCCATTGCCTTGCCCTTGGATAGAAGAGGTCAATGCTCAGTGAGGAGATGGCTAAGTTTGGGAGCTTTATATAGAATTTGCCACCTCTGACAGAGCAGATAGGATCGCATCAAGTGCCAAATGAAATTCCATCTCAGCCATTGCCCAGCCTCTCCAGATATCAGTGGAGTAGGGAATCATAGCATCTGGGCTTTCCAAGGTTGCCATGCTGGACAGTTATTTCTGGGGACTCGCAGTACGCCCTGGGAAAGAGGCCTGTGTATCTGCAGTGGGAGCACATCAGCCCATCTACCACGTGTAGGAAGAGGACCCTCACCAGCCGGGGCGGGGTGGGGAGAGGTTGGCAAGTCAAGTCTGTTTGCCTCTTTGGGTGGCAGATGGCCTTCTGAAGCCCCAACCAAAACACCTTCTTAGAGACTGAGTGAACACAATGGGCCCAACAAGCACAGGCTGAAAACAAATTTTAACAATGAATGAAGAGTTAATAATAGGAAAGAGGAAGACACCTTCTGCCCATGTCGAGGGCAGTTACTTTATTGATCTATGAGAACCCTCCTAGAAGTATTGTATGCATATACAATTACTTTTATTTTACAAAATGAAACTTATTCTATGTATTCTACTTCATCTTGTTTTTTTCTTAAGAATATATCTTAAAGAGTATAAGCTATTACTATAGGTAGAGTAACTCCCCATTCTCAGGGCTGCATACCGTGTTTCCCTGAAAATAAGACCTAACCGGAAGATAAGCCCTAGCATGGTTTTTCAGGATGACATCCCCTGAACATAAGCTCTAATGCATCTTTTGGAGCAACAATTATTATGAGACCTGGTCTTATTTTTGGTAGTATGGATTATGTGAATACGTGAATGAATTGGTTATTTTCTTTAACCAATGCCTTCCTCGAATGGACATTTAGGTTGTATACAGTCTTTATTTAATTTTTTTCTAACCAGACACAGTGCTGTCATGACAGCCCTTGTACGTAGAGTTTTTACATGCATGTATTGTATACTTTTAGGATAAATCCCCCCTCTCCTCAGAATTTAACTTCTGGGACAGAGTGTGTGCATTTGAAATGTTAATAGATACTGAAAAATTGCCCACTAACAGGTCACACGATTTCTAACACGCGCCAATGGAAGTTACCATTTTCCCACATCCTCACACTGTGCAGGGGTGAAGGGGTGTTGTTTTTATATTGGCCAATCTGATGAGTAAAACATGTTGCAACTTTTGAGTGTGTCTCTATTATTACAAATGAGGTTGTGCAGATTTTCAGACCTCCAGCAGATAGTATTTCTGTTTCTGGAAGAACCTCCTTAGGGCCTTTGCCCATTTCCTGTCAGGTCCCTGCCCCCAATGAGGAAACATGCCCCAGAAATGAATGCCCATCCCTCCCTCATGACACGCTAGAGGCAGAGCCGGGACCAGAGTCCTGCACGTGTGGTGGAGTCAGTTCTGGGTCTGATCCCACCTCCGACACTTACAGGCTTTGGGGAGTACACAATGCCTCAGGGCCTCAGTTTTCTCATCTGTACGTGGGAGTAATAAAGCTAGTTCACAGGAATCACGTGATGAACAAGAGAATAAAGGTTTGGCACCATGCCCAGCAGTAGTGGTATCTGTGGCTGTTATTAACAGACTTTATCAGCGCAAACCTGGCCTCCAGGTGCTGGTAATCCCCTAGTCTCCCTTGCAGACAGCTGCTGTTTTGTTTTTGATAATGTAACAACAATGACAGCAGCAGCTCCTATGTGGCAAGCCTGTGGTGGGCCTTGAATGGGCCGTTGTTCACAGCCTGGTCTCACAAGCAGTTTCTTACCTGCTCTCAGGGTTATGCCCTCCCAGGGCTCCCAAGTAGTAAGGCCACAGCCAGGCTGCAGACGCCAGAGCCACAAAGGCCGAGCTGAGGGGGGTATGTGGGCCTGCTCTCCGTGTGTACCAGGTGTCGCATTCTGCGGCCCTCTCACCATGGGAGCTGTGCCTGGGAAATCACAGCTGTAGCTTTGCACACAGAGGGACTGCATGTCACACAGACACTCAGAACCTACCAGACAACCCCATGGCTTTTCAGCCAGGCCTGTGGTCCAGCCTTGGTCTGCCACTGCCTGCCATCACTCCCTTTTCTGTGGGCAGCCCAAAGCCACGCTGGGCCAGCTGCACCCTGCCTTCCGCAGCTGGCCCAGGCTGCCCCTGGAGCCTCCTCTCTTGGCCCCGCCTCACATCCCACCACTCTCCAGCTTCACTTTCACCGCCTGCTTCACGACCGCCTGCTTCACAACCCCTGGACTCTCTGGATACCTCCTCCCCCACTTACACACATGCACACACGTGCACTGTCCGTCTGGTTCATGCCTGCTTATCACTTTAGGCGTAGTTTATGCACTCCCACCTCCTTGGGCCCTCCCGACACTAGAAAACCACCCATTGGGGCCCTTGGAACACTTTCCAGCCCTGACAGATTCCTGGATCTGGCCCCTTCTCAGAATTCTGACCTCTCAAGGGTCTCCATGACCACCACCACCCCGTCCCTCCCGTCCCCCCGCTTGGGGGCTGGCACAGAGAGATGCTCAGGGAGTAACTCAGAAATAAAGGGATGGCTGCACCAACGACCCAAAGTCCGATGCTCCCAGGCCTGTATCCATTCCAAGTGCCAAAGTGACACTAAAAATCATGCACTCAGTAGCTCTTCATCCGGAACTTGGCATATATATATGGATGTCAGTAAATAATAAATTAAAATACACAGAAAGTTCAAACCAAAACAGATTCTAGAAACACAACTGACGGGCCCTGGCAGTCAGCACCTAGCTCTCCTTCCCACCCAACGTTGAGTCCCGTTTCATATTCTCCCTCCTTCCCCTTCCCTCCCTGCCCGCCTCACCACCCCCATCTTTGCCTAGGGTTTTCTTCAGATCCTTACGTAATCTGAACTTCGAAGGGACTGCTGGCTCCTGCCCTTAGTTATTATAAATTATAACTGTGATACATTCTTCCAGAACAAATGTTAGTGTGCAAATCTTAGCCTGGCAGATACTGACAAGAGCTTGTTTCCTCTGGTGCCCAGGGAGCTGGGTCCAGCACAGGTGGTAGGTTCAGCAGGGTCCTTAGGACTCCCCCTCAGCCACCCTTGCAGCAATAGACAGCCTGCGTGGTTATCGCCACCTCACTGATCAGCCACTGGGTTTGGGTGGACAGGCCTGCCCTACCGGGTGGACAGAGGCTGAGCAGAACCTGCTGCCACCTGCCCGGCTCTGAAGCCCTGCCCTTCCTCTGGCCGGACGTCTTCATCAGCTCTCATTAATGACTCTTGAAGATGGACAAATTGCAGGAGGCTCAATGTGGACAACTCTGAGAGGTAAAACTCCAAAGGATCCAGTCATGGGGGTTGAGAGGGCTCCACAGTATTGTGAGATTTACCTCTTGGAACTTGACCATGTTCCCACAATACATATCAGAGAAACCAGCTTTCAGCAGGAGCTGGGGAAAGGAACCATTTGCACTTACACCAGAGCAGCTGTTCCTAACAAGTGCTGCACTCAGGGAAACTAGTTAGCCAGAGCCTAAGCTGCTGGGGTATGGTATTACCAGAGCCTAACAGACCTGGGGAAAAGAGAAACACCCAACACCAAATACCCAACACCTGTACCCATCTGTCCTACCTAAGGGAGAGACGAAAACTGAGAAGCACTTGTGAAGCGCACAGTCCGGAGGCACATGCTCACTAAAGACAGAGAGAGAACTAACTGATCCCGGGGCTGTGGAGTGCGTCCCCTCCCCCACCCTCCACCACATCACAGCAGCTCCTTTCACCCAAGGCATCATCTCTGGCTGTCAGAAAACTTTCAAGGCATACCTAAAGCAAACAGCACGATGTGAAGAGACAGAGCAAGCCTCAGAACCAGACATGGCAGGGATGTTGGGATCATGGGACAGAATTTAAAACAAGTATGATGAGTAACCCTTTGTGACACCGTTATATTCTCTCTTGTTTCTGTTTCTCTAGCAAACTCCTAGAAGTTAAAGCCATACCTCCCTTCTCTTACTGCCAGAACGTTGTGGCCAAATACTGTATGGGGCTCAGAGGACACACCCCCTGACCCCTGCCAGGTGTCTGAAGGAAGCTGGGACTTCAGGCCATTTGAGAGGGGTGAGCCCTTGGGCAAGGCTGCCCGGTGAGCTCATTGCACCTGTCACATCCTGGTGGAGGCGTTTTATTTCTACTTTGAGTGTGGCCTACTGACTGGCACATCACTTGCAGAGAGCACAGCTAGGACCCCTCGCCCCCCTTCTCCTGCATGCAGTGCACGTTTTTATGAGGCTTTAACTGTGCAGCTGCCTGCTGACCCCAGCGCTGCCATGTTTCCCCCTTGGACCCTGGAAAGGAGAATCTTCACATTTTGTCGGTAGCTGTGGGCACATGCATTCTCAGCAGAGCCTTAAAGAGAAGGAAATTATGGTTTGCCAGATCTAAACCAGATAAAGCACCCATGTCTGCCTTTTGTGTTGGGCCTTTTGTGTTGGGCCCCAGTCTGTGGCTTCTGTGTTCACTGGGCAGAAAAGTCTACTGACTCTGAAATGGCACTTTCTCTTAAGATGCTCGTCCAACACTCTCTTTAGAACCTTACACACAGCCTTTAGCAAGTAGAGACTTCAAGTTCAGGTTCCTCTTTCTGTATTTTTTGAGCCATTTAGCCCAGATACACTTTGCATCAATTTGTGAGTAATAAGGAGGTTAGAATACCAGCTTTAGAGTTCAAGGATTTGGGTTTGCACATGGACCCGCTCTGACCTGGCTGTGGCCTTGAACACATTGCCTGGCCTCTCTGCCTCTCAGGTCATCATCCAGGACAGGGCTGGCTCCATGGTGGTGCAACTTTTGCCGTCACGCCGAGCCCCACCCTCAGAGGGCCCCACATTCATTAGGTTTAATGCTGTGCTGTTGTCATCTTAAAATTCTTAAGTTTTGAACAAGGGGCCCCACATTTTCATTTTGCACTGGGCCCCACAAATTCTATAGCTAGTCGTGGCTGGGTCATTGGGAATAATAATTATTTCTCCCTCAGGGTTTGCTCTCAGGGTTAAATGTATTATAATAGATAAAGTTCTTAGCAGAGTCCTGGCACATATTCATCACTGCTGCTCACTGAGTCTTGAGTGTGTCCTAAATTAGTGCCAGCTCCCTGCCGCTGCCCAGCTCCTCCTCGTTCCAAGGTCTTATCTCTGCCCATTTGCCGCCGAAAATAGTACCCAAGGACAGGATGGCACAGTCTGCCCAGGTCCTGGAGCCCTGTCAAGGCCCTCTGACCCAGTAGGGGAGCCATCCTGCAAAGCTGGGAAGCTGTTCCCTCCTGAGCTACGAGAGCTGCCTCCCACACACCTGCCCCTTCATGTTTCTATCAGAGTGGGCGCAATATGTGGAGAGCAGCCTAGAAAACACAGTTTCCTTACATAATACTCTGGGAAGGCCATCCTTGCTTCCCCAGCCTCACCTGAATGAACACCAGCCCCATAGCAAAAGGGGTTTCACTGTTTCATTCTCCATGAGGAAGAAAAGGCTTTTTAAAAACACTGAATGAATGAGAAGTTCCAACCTGTAGACAAAGCCTGACCTACAGAGAGAGCGCTGTGGGTCCCAGACTCACCTGCATCCCGCCCCCATTCCAGTGTGAGACCGCCCTGCCTCGGAGTTCCCCTTGGCCCAGCCCACTGATGTCTGCCCATCCAGTGCCCCTTATGTACCCTAACCTGTGCATTTGTGGGGCCCCCTTCCCTTCCCGCCTGGCCCTCACGTGCTCGATCTTTCAACGTCTTCTCTCACAGTCACAGCTTTCTTTTCCTTGGTGCTGTCATTGACCGAGTTCACTGCAGGGAACTCAGGGCTCTGTAATACTGGGCCCTCTTTCTCCTGGGAGGGTTCCTTCCCCCTCTTCCAGGCCTGCACCCATGCCTGAGCTCCTTTCGGGAACTTGGGCCATGCCTCCTGTGACTATGCCCTGGGACTGACTTGTCATTTGCATTGCTGTCCTTAAGTTCGTCTATTAGTGAATTAATTTCAGCTATGACTGGAAAACTGGAGTACTCCTTTTTCTTTTCTTTTTTTGTTAATTTCACAATCTCTCTTTTTTTTCCCCCTCCTTTTCTACAAATTCTCTAAATTACCCTGACCCACTCTCCTCTTTTGGTTATTCTGTTGCTGACTCAAAGCTTCATTTTGAATAAGTTATCTCATTTCACCCCTAGCAGCCCTGAGGGAGGTATTTTTATCTCCATTTTGCATGTGATGATACTGAAACTTGAGAGGCAACGTGACTTGCTGAGAGCTACAGCTGAGCCCTCATGCTCATGTCACAGACTGAGGGTTTTTCTAGGAAGGGCTCAGCCAAGCTCGACTTGCACATTGGGCACAGTGCTTTTAGGGACCCACAAAAGCGTCGGCTTCTTTTAAACACCAAAGGAAAAAAATGAACTTTTAAGACTAAACGTTACATTTGTCTTTACACCAATGCCACTATAAAAAACAATTTGTAAAGGAGAAGGGACCCATGAAGTCCCCACTGTGGCCCTGTCTCAGCCCGTCCAAGGCTAAGGGCTGGTACCTGCTGGTCCCTGCACTGCCAGCCTCCCACCCGACTGCTGTGTTCTAGGTGCTCTGACACGCCTCTGCTTGGCTGCCCTACCTCACATCCTCACCCTGCTCCCCTGGCAGGACCCTGGGCTGGGCAGCTGCAGTGGCTGCCTCTGTGCCTGCCTTCACCTCTGCTCTCGGGAGATGTACAGAATCAAAAGTAAATGCTTGAGGATACCCAAGACTCACTCTGCCTGTCTCTACCTCTATTTCTATCTCTAGCACTCTCTTATTCGCTTAGCTTTTTAAGCCAGGACGTTAGGCTGCGCTTCACTTGACAGTAAGTTTTCTTTGCCCTGTTTCATTACTCCCGAGACAATTCTTATTCCTTGTAGAATTATACATAAAGACCAGGAGGAAGGATGTAGGAAGATTCTCTCTAGAGCAGGGTGACTTTCTGATACTCGTGGAACAGCCAGGTGACAGCTGAGAGGTCGCTCAGGGAAAGATCTAGGCGGAGATAAAGATGGGGACCTCAGTATAAAGAGGGCCAACCCGGGGAGGCGCCCACAAGGAGCCATGAAGAACCTGGCTGGGGTCGCACTGCTCACTCAGGACGGGGGCAGAGGCTATGATGTGGGTTTTCGCACAGGTACAAAGAGGCAGGAGGTGAATAGAACTTGGGAGGGCCCGCTCTGTGTTACTCCACACCCGGGAGGATGTACATGGTACTTCGCTTAACCTGAAGGTGTCACATGGATGTGATTATTAATGCCAGTTTAGAAACACGGAGAGTGAGGGTCAAAGAGGACATTTCCTAAGCCTCACTGTGTATCACTGGCACTGTCCAGCCTTGAGCCAGGTATGTCCCTCTACCTGAGACTTGGCAGCCGTCATGTTGGGAAGGGCTTGCCCATATGTCCCTTTGCCTGTGTGCCCAGCTCCAGGCAGCCCTGAGGTCACTCATCCCCCCGCCTGAGAAGAAAAGGCCCTTCTTTATCCACCCGACCCTGGGCCACTTGTGCTGGCTCTGCCTTCTCTGCCCGCCCCCACCTGGTGGCCTAGCAGCTGGTAATAAAATGCTCATGGTGGCCCACAAGGGCACAGCTGTGACTGTGTGAGTCCTGCCAGCCATGGCCAACCCACACATAGGTCCCACTCTCCCCGGCCAGTGGGCAGCTGCCTTCAGGTTCACCACAAGGGCACTGGGAGAGAATAATGCCCCCACCAACTCCTGGAATGCCTCCACCACAGGGCCTCCCCTGAGCTGAAAGCCTTGTCTTTTGTTGAAACTTCACAAGCTGTGGGACCATCACTGCGTTGTGTGTTATACTCTGCTAAGCACTTTCAAATCGGTTTTGTTTCTTCATTCAAGGGGTCTTACTCTCCCTCTTTGACAGGGAAGTAAAGTGAAGTTCAGAGAAGTTACAGGACTTGTAAGAATTCACACAGCCAGGTGTAAGAGATGGAGCAAGGCTGGGACGCAGGTCTGCTACCTATTGGAGTGCACTGCTTGTGTCACAGAAACTCATTCATCAAATTCTTAAGCAGGGGACAGGATAGGGGGTGATGCTGAGGTGGTGGGACTGCATAGTCACTGAAAGGAAGGAACCGATGCTCAGCCTACTTTACGCTGTGCCTTGCCCTCCCTCCCTGCCCTCCACACACACACACACACACACACACACACACACGCACACACATGCTTCTTAGCACCTCCTTGCATTTCTCAGTGACAGACTGGTGTCACCCCATGTTCAAGCAGAGCAGCGTTCTCTCGGGCGTCAGGTCCTACGGACCAGAGATAACAGGAAACACAAGGAGGAGCTGCTGCCTACGGCATCTCTGGTCTTGGGCATGCTTTTAGAACTTGCTTCTACACCATCATTTTTCAGGCACCGGTCCCATCTGTGCCTTAGTGTAGAATGGCTATTGGCACTGTGTTCTGCTTCTTAAAGCCGCTCTGTCTGTGACCTTAGGTCAGTGTGTTGTTCAGGCCAGACCCCTTTAACCCACGTGGCAGACAGGGGCACACAGTTTGGGATCATTCAGTAAGGTCGTTTGGGTTATTTGGGGGCTGCGTTCAGCGTCGCCTCTCCCATGCCTTCCCTACTGAACCCACCCCAAGTTTTTAACAAAGACACCAATCTAGTAACAAGTCTATTAGTAAAGGCAACCGTCCCTCTGGCAGGTTATCTGTGCAGCAGCACAATCACGTACCACTAGTTAAATTCTGCGCCAGTTTCCAGATGTGACCCTTAAAGATGCCCCTCTTCACACCCAGCCTGTTATTACATGACCTGGGGTCCTTTATAAGTCCTAAGTCTTCAGGGAACCCTTGGGTAGCAGGTGACACAAGCCATTTCTTTCCATTTCTGGTCTCTTCAGTCCAGTGTGCCACCTCTGGATCTCCACGACCAAGCCTGATGCACTTTGATTTTAATCCAGTGAGCACCTTCTTTGTGCTAGGCCACACAGCAGACACGGGGACACACCTTGTCTTCAAAGGGTCTTCAGCCTCCAGGGGCGGCGGGGTAAAACCCGAGAACATCAGTGGGCAAAGGTAGTCAAAACACCCTCAGAGCCACTGGGCCCTCCAGGCCAGTGACCACACCTGGCTCAGATGCAGGTAACAGTGCTGGCGCCTCTGCAATGAAGGCCATGTATCCCTGAACCTCCGAAAGAAGTGCCTTCCCACCTAGGGTCCCCACCCCGAAAACTATACACAAGAAACGGTCACAGCCACAAATTTCCACTGCAGTTATCTTCATCAGAAATGACATTTCTACAAAATAAATTTGTAGCTGAGGTCTGAAAATACGAAAGGTAAAACCTGCTGTGATACAGTTGTGCTGGAGGTGAGAGGTCTGGTGACCGCACCCGAGTGTCCCTTTGGATGGTTCACTCTTAAGTGGACATCTCTGGACGCTGAAGGCTTTATGTAGCCAAGTTTGCAAACTTCTGGCGCCTTCCAGAATGGTTAGCTGATGCCCAATCACTATTTGTTTTATGTCACTGGTGGTACTATGGGGCTTGGATCGCAGAGGATCCTTCCACACTAGACATTTCCATCACATGAAGCCATCAAATGCTCTCACTATGGTGAAATGTTTGCCTACAGCCAGACCGCAGTGTACATACAGCTGTCAATCACTTTACCAATTAATTCCGTAAGAAAAGTTCTTATCAAACTTAGAGAATACTCAGACTCCGTGAAGAAAGTCTGAAAAGTTGGAAAGGAAACTGAAAGGAAAATTCTATTATGAAGCCAGTTTATCCACAAGTGTTTCCTAACCACCATATACACCCTGGTTCATCAATAGAAACACGTAGTGTTACAGTGCACCCATCCTGTCTGCTGTCCTAGGGACTGAGAAGCGAAGTATACAACAAGATCCCTCCCTCAGAGCATTGTTGGGCTCATGGGGCAGCAAGATACACACCATGACAGCAACAAAAGAAAGCATCCAGGCCTCCTAGTGAGAAATTTCTTATCCAGTGATTTCAGGTTTCACACTGAATCGCCTGTGTGTTGTTGTGATGATTCACTGAAACAGCTAAATGGATATCCAGATGTTTAAAGAATAACTTCAGGTAATATCACCTGCCAAATGTAAATCGATAACTATATTAGCTAATATTGATAGCTAATATTATTAAATTATGGTAATTTCTCCTCAACTAGATATAGTTTTATCTTGTAGAACTAAGATTTTGTGCTGAAGAAGTTATCTACCAGTGATCAGTGCTGCTTGCCAAGAATATCCTAACTCTGGAGAATGACCTAATTAGAGACAAGATGCAAGGACGTGAAAATAAAAGTACACCATTACATGTACACCATTACAACGGGCTGGCCTGTCACTTGTGCCAAGGAAATGTTATCCAGTAGCAGTCATTCATCATTACCTATCCTCCCTGCCTGTGAGGTGTGTCTGCAGGTCTTACCTTCCATCTTTAGGACACAGGACTCGGTTGTGAGCAGCAAGGCTATGATTTGAACTCAGGTGGTCCAACCCCTTAGCCATCTTTGAACCCCTGCACACCCCCACCTTTCATACACATAGGAGCTGGGAAGGTTCGAAGGAAAAAGTTTCCTTTCATAGGAGCATTGAGAGAAAAATTGGTTCAAATGGGCTTTTTAACTACATTTATTTATTTATGCCAGGCTTTGGTAGTTACCCCTAGGTTATTTCCTATTTAAGAATGGTGGAGCTTCTGAAAAGACCTTGTGGAGCATGCTATTTTAAAACAACTCATTTGAGTGAAGTAATGTTTGTTACTCACTAAGAAAACAAACAATGCTGGAGAAAGTCAAAATAGATCTTTGAGGACGCTAGTGAAAGGCAGGTAAGACCCATGGTTTTCCTTCACAGCTCAGACACCCTATGAGGCTGTGTTTCCCAGTCAGGGGCACTTCTGGACCACGTACTTCCTCGGCTTTGATCTCCGCCACCCAACTCTTCACTGTCCTTGAATCCCTCTGTTTCTAGGGTGGTGCTTTTAATAAAAGCTGCCTCTGAGGCTGTATACCCCGGAGGCACAATTATCTGAGTTCCTGGCTGTTTCTTGCCTTCTTCATCCCTTGGCTGTGAGAACAGAGGCTTACTGTCTGGGAGGATAAAAGGCTGACCTCTCACTGCCCTGCCTCCTGCCCCCAGGTCCTGGTGGTTCTTTGAGCTCCCATGAGTGGGGCCCTCCCTCAGGAGAAATGAGCACAGGGTGGCATTCTCCTCAGCCTCAGTTCATGATGTCTTTTCTGAGCCAACAACCTTCATTCGGGGACCCTTGTCTGCTGCAGAATGCTGCCCAGATCTCCTCCAGCCTCCTTGGACCAAACCCATAGGATAGCCGGGCGGTGGCCATCTGGATAGGCCATTGGTCCTGTTTGGGACCCGGCATCCCAGAGTTCAGGATTCCCTGGAGAATCCCTGTGACAGGGCCTTACCCATCAGTGTGGTCGGCCACAGAAGTCAAAGGGTCCCAGGCCACAGCCCTCACCAGCAGAGATGACCTCGACCCTGCACAAGGTTTAAGTCAGAGGCAAGACTCACGCAGGCTACCTCATCAGCTACTGCGTTGATTCTACCAGCGAGGGTGACCTAGATATAGGGATTTCACCCACGTTGGCCTCCACAACCTGGTACCTGTGTCCTCATCACCTCCCTGTCGGGTGTTCAAAGCGCAGTGAGCCCCGGGTGCAGTCAGGCTCTGTGACCCATAGCCGGTGGCCACTGCCGTGGAGAGTGTACCTGCGTTCTAACACCTGAGCACCACGTGGGTTGGAAGTATAGGCTTCAGGTATGACAGACCTGTACTGAAGGTGCATATAGGCCACTCAGGGCTCGGACTCCTTGGGCACCTTACATGAGGAAGGTGTAGGTGAAGGCCAAGGCGTAGCATGGGGCAAGCCGCAGCAAATATTAGCCTGAAAGGGACGAGAGAGACTCAGTGACACGGAGACTTAAACCAGGGCCTGCAAACTAAGGCCCACGGGTCCAATTCAGCCTGTGGCCTGCTTTTATAAATAAAGTTTTACTGGAACACAGATGCACCCATTTGTTTACATGTGTCCGTGGCTATTTTCATGCAATAATCTCCGGGTTATAACAGAAACCATATGGCCAACAAAGCCTAAACTACTTGCCACGTGGCCTTTTACCAAAAAATCTTTGCCGGACTTCTGACTTAAACCAACAAGAGAATCTCTCGTGGCTTAACTTCTGGGCCTAGAGCCCACCTGGCTCCCATCGCACCTCTCTCTGGGGACACCACAGCTGCAGGATGGACAAGCGTGGAAGAAAGAACTTAGCTGAAGTCAGGAACCAGACAGCAGCCAGTGAGGCCCACTCAGCCAGTCCTGGCTAACTGGGGCATGCATGAAGCACCTGGCTTCCGTTACCTGGTCTGCCCAGGCTGCCAAAGGAAGGGTCCCTCTTGTAGTCTCTTCTCTTGCCTTCATATCACTCCCTCTATAAATACAGTCTGCTTCCCAGCAGACAAGCTTCACCTCAACAGGGCAGGTGCAGGAAGAACGGCCACACACACATCAGACTGGCTCTCACTGGACCTGCAGCTGGAGAGCCAGCCAGCTCACCCCCGCCTTCAGAGAGCAGCGCTTCTCACCCAGGGCCCAGGCCGGGAGGTGTGCACTGCACCTCACCTACTGAGACCTCCCTGTCTTCTTAGGTTTGGAAATGGAGATTCCAAACCTAGGAAGGAAGTGTGTCCACAGTTCACCAGTTATAAAATGGTGGGTTCTGAGTTCAACTGTGATCTTCCTGCATCTACAGGGAGACGTTCCTGTTCTTTGCCTCTGCCACCGGCACCAGCAAGCTTGTAGCCCAGGAGTCACAGTCCATGCACATGTATTGAGTATCTACTGTGCGTCAGGCCCTGGCTGAGGCCCTGGGGATGTGACATGGACAAACCAGCAGCAGTCCAAAGTGGAGTTCACATTCTGGTGGGGATGGACAGATGGACACAAGATGCGTGGGTAGAGTGCTCCGTTGTCAGATGGTGCTAAGTGCTGTGGAAGATAGTCGAGCCAGGAAAGGAGATAGAGAAGGCCAAGGGGTGAGAGGGGGTGTCATTTAAAGAGCATGGCCAGAGAAGTCCGTGGGGGAGGTGATATTTGAGAAAGACCTAAATGAAACCAGGGAGCAAACACGGGGATATCTGAGAGAAGAGCGAGGAGGCAGAGCATAGCAAGTGTAAAGACCCTGAGGCGGGAGCAGGCCTGGCCTAATCAGGAATACCCAGGAGGCCAGTGTGGCTGGGAGAGAAGGGCGGGGAGTAGAAACTAGGAGATGAAATCAAACAGGTGAGGTGGCAGAGAGACAATGGAACGATCTGCCAGCACCTGCTGTAGCTGCTGGAAGTCCACCATGTTCCTGAGTCCTGGGGCCTCCAAGCCCACTGCTAGAATGCTAGAATGAGGCTCATGACCCTGAGAGAAGAGCCCTTCGGCATCTTAGCTAATTCTCTAGCAAGGGGCTAAGAGCAGGGCCCTGGGCCAGAGTGCCTTGTGGTGGGAGCTGAGAGGGAAGGACGAGGATGGTGGAAGACGCCTGAGGAGTGCCTGCAATGCAGGGGTTGGGGCAGGAAGGACTTCGTCAAGGGCCCAGTTTGTTCTCAGTGGTGTGAGAACTAAAAGCAGCCTTCGTTGTGTGTACACACACATGCACGCACACCAGCTTTCACAAGGCCCTCTGACATTGCTAGCTGTACCTTCTGGGTGAAGCTTTTCTGCAGGACAGGGCCGGGCTCTCCAGGGAATGCGTGTGAGTGCAGGACCCAGTCTCCAACACCTGCCGTCCACAGGCCCCTCAAGGAGCAGCTAGGAGTGTGACTGAGGACACATGAGAAGCCCTCCGAGGGCCAGAGGGATGTGCACTGATGCCTCACTGGTGTTCTGGGCCCATGTGAGGCGGGTGCCAGCCCAGCAGAGAGCCCGGAGCAGTGTCCTTCCCCACCAGGGTGCAGAGGTTGGCCCAGTGGTGTGGAGAAGAGAACATGGAAAGGGTGTGGAGAAGGTTGGTCTTGGCTTGCAAGCTGCCACCTGCCAGAGAAGGGATGTCCCCACACCACGCTCAGCTTCACCCAGTCTTCCCTGGCAGAAGAAAGCACAGCACAGAAATACAGGCTCCCCTCAAAATTAGAGGTGAAGAGACCAGCTCAGGCTCCTAGAGCTCAGGTTAGACCCCAGGATGCCACCACCTCAGTCTGTCCCCCACCCACCTGTCAGAGGTGACAATTGAGAGGACTTGCCCCGCCCTGGGGGAAGTCCAGTGAGCAGTCAGGTCCATCAGACTGAGGGTGTTGGGAGGGTGTTTTCACCTGCTCTACAGGTATTTGCACGCCATTCTGCGTAGTGTGATGAGCAGCCTTGGGGAAGACCAGTCAGGAGACCAAAAGCACTTAAGCATGGCATAGCAGGTCATACTGAGGCCTCCTCCCCTTAGGTAATGTGACCCCAGGGTGAGAATCCAGTTGCTACTTGAGTGACTGACTTCTCACCTCCTCTCGATGGCGCTGGCGCTGGCGCTGCGGAAGCTTGGCCACCTGCCCATCTGTGTGTACTTGGAGTCACTCGCATTCACACTTCTTATCTCTGTCCGTCCTCACCACAGGCTGGTGCAGGGGAGAGCAGAGGGGTGGAGAGGGCGTTGGCATTTACTGAGCTCTCTCTGTGCCATGGCGCCAGGGGGACTCCCGGGCCCCCAGAAGGAGTGTGCTATTTTACACCTGCTGAGAAGAGAGTCTGGGCCCTCATACAGCTGGGTGTCTGTCCTCAGTGTCCCCGGGAAAGGTATGACTAACCGTCCCTAGGCCACACCAACAGCAAATGGCAGCTCCAGCTCTTTAATTCAGGAGTCACCTGTAGGCAGACAGTGTCCTCTCAATGGTGCCATGTGTTTTGTGTGCTACAGCTTGAAGGTGACAAATGGCTTCAGGCTTAAGCACTGCCTGCCCCCATCCCCAACACACGCGCACACACGCACGCACGCACGCACGCCGAGGAGATCTGAATGTCGGTGCCCTTAGAGAACCAGCCATTGATTTCCGCTCAGGCCTCTGTGAGCTTCAACCCCACATTTGTGGGTCCCACTCCCCGAGGGGGTGCGTGGGGTGCCTTGTCCTGGGCCCTGTCTGCAGCAGCTGCGTACAGATCTTTGCCTCAGGCAGTTGGCCAGTTTGTCTGTGTCTACGTGCAAGGGCATTATTCTGCAGGGGGCCTTTTTCCCTCCCTTTCATTCACACTGATGGAAATGGCTCCTTCACCCAGGCTTGCCTCTGATAAGACTCCCAGCGGTAGAGAAAACAGAGCTCAGCCGCTTATCAGGCAGTTACAGGGGAGCCTGGGGCCCACACTGGGCCAGCCTGGTGCTGATAACGTGGGCCTGGGCCCAGCCACTCACCAGCTGCTTTCTCAGACCTGTCTGCAGGGCCCACCCCTAGAAATAGAGGCAGTGAGGTCCAGGGAGCTTCTTTGCTTTGTTAGACACCAAAGCAGACTTCCGGTGACCACAGGCAATAGGACCTTATGGGGAACAATTGGGGACAAAGATTTGGCAAGGAGGGTGGATGGAGACAGCAACTCTAGAGAGGCCGTAGGGATCCAAACATGGCAGTGGGAGCTGTGCCTCCCACATGTGTCAGGACTAGGTGTGTGGTTTGAGCCCGCTCAAAATTTCCTGTGAGACAGGTACTACTGCTCCCATCTTATGGGTAGGACACTGAGACTAGGAAAGAGAAGGTGCCGGGTGTTTTGTCTAATGTGTGATCAGGTTTGAAGCCAGGTTTGCTGGCCTCAAGAGCTCAGCTGCCTTCCTCCCTCCTGGGAGGTTTGATTGGAAGGAGACCAAAGAGCTCACCACCGCCCCACCTGTACCCCCACACTACACGTACCCCATATGAAAACAGAAATTCTCCGTTCAAAAGTTAACTTCTTTTCCCTTAAGCTTGCGTCACTGTTAAACTTCCTGTCTTTATGGTAGGATAGATTGGGTTAGTAGGCTGTGTTTGAGCAAGTGTCTTGGCCTCTCTGACCTTAGTTGTCAAGTCTGTAAAGCGGGCTGGCCGTCTCTGCCTCAGAGCCGCTGTGCCCAGTGCCCCTGGGAACCACCGGACTCCACAGGTGGAGAGCCCATCACCACTGCTTGCCCCCAGGACTCCATCCCCTGTTCAGCCGCACCCTGGGAGGCAGGGAAGGGCCAGACATGGCAGTGGGGCATCAGTGGACCCTTGGGTCCAGGTCTGGATTTGAATCCTGGCTCTGTCCTTGGCAAGCGATGTTATCTCTGAGTCTGAATCTTTTCCTGTACAAAGAGGGGATGGAAGTGACTGCTGGCAAGGCTGTTTAGGGATTTCAACCAATGGGAGGTATGACGGACTTGTAGCTGTCCCACGAGAGCAGGTTTTGGTGAGAAGCATCATCAGAGTGATAAGATTCAGGGGAAGCCTGAGACAGAGCGACCCATAAAAAGCAGCCAGAGTGAGCCCAGTGACTTCCTGGAGGCCCTCTGCCCAATGTCTCATGCATATAGATTCATACAGAGCCCAAGGGCCCTCTAGACAAGGACAAGACAGCAGCCTTCCACACAGGGCAGGGCAGGAGGGTATGGGGGCACCGGGGCCCAGTGACTGGAACCTGCCCTGGAAGGTGCTGCCACACAGGAGGTGGCCCGCAGGCTGGGTGCGGAGGAGTGAGGCCTGCCTTCAGAAGACCTGCGGGAGACCAAAGCAGCTCCTCAGAGCAGATAGACATTACAGGACAGGCTGGCAGCACGGCCAGGAGGAGCAGCTCCTCACTCAAATACCCAGCAGCGCTGTGCAGGTGCTCTACCTGAGATGGAGACTGAGCTCCAGGCCTGCGATTTCAACTGAAATATTGAGAAATGAGCCTCTCCCAGACATCAAGGCTGACAAACGCCAGAGAAAGGGCAGTCTGAGGGGCAGGACAGGAGCGCCAGCCAGGATGGCTGCCCAGGTGAGCTGGTGTCAGGGAAGCAGGAGGGAAGCTTCTCAAATCCCTTCCCTGGAATCAGTCAGAGCATCACTGGTCATCATTAGCGTCACAAGACTAGTGTATGTAACAGTTCTCTGAAGTGTGGGGAGATGAATGCGGGAGGTGGTTTTTACTGCCTAGCATCTGATAGGTGCTCAAGCCAGTGGGGTTTAGCAATGCCTGCTTTCATAACTACTGGTCTGGATCTTTCCTGCTGCATTTCACTGAACTGCTGAGAGGAGCTTTCGTGCAGTTAGCTTTTGGTGACCACCTACTGTGTGCTGGCCAACTTGCAAAATGCTGGGACATCAGGAGGAAGATGCCACCGTCTTCCCTGCATCCTGATGTGTTTGATGAGTCTGTACACAGTGACAGGAGGTCACTACTTCTGGGAGGTCAGAACAGACATGCCCTGTGGGTGGAGCTGGACCAGTGTGGATTGATGTGTGGACATTGACCAGGCAGGCCAGGAGTGGGCATTTCAGCAGAAGGAACAGCATGAGCCAGCACCCAGGGATGTAAAATAGAATCAGAGTCCGTGTGACCTCCAAGGGGCTCCCATAGGACAGGCGGGATGTGGATGTGCGAGATGGTAATGTGGGATTCTGGCTGGCTGTGCCTGTGGCTTTGGTTCAGGCCCCGAAGACCCCAGTGCTGTCCTCTGGGTGTGTCCCCTCCAAGAAACTCTCAGTTTATCTTGTGAGTTGACAAAAGAACTGAACAGTCTGTGGAGCTGCCATGCAATTTTTGGGACATAATGATACTTAAAAAAAAATGGTGCTTATCTGAAATTGAATTATAACTGGAGTCCTGCATTTTATCTGGCACCCCTAGGAGGATGGGACCTGGGCATGTGTGTTTTTGAAAGGGTACCATGTGATTCTAACGTACAGCCAGAGCTGAGAGTCATGAGCTAGAGGCTCCTGCTGCGGCAGCGAGCGAGTCCACCCACCAAGTCCCACACCAGGCCCCAGCTGCAAAGACTTCTACAGAGATGGAACATTCCTAGTCTTAAAAAGCCTCCCCAGGGAAGCTTTTGAGATTTCCTTCTCACTCATCCTTTCTATCCATCTCACGAATACCTCCTCCAATGATTAAAAACCTATTTTTTTAATGTAAATTTTAAAATCTGAAACACATCTTAGTTTTTCAATAATTTAAAAATTACTTTAAATAATTGTGTAATTGTGGAAGTAATTCAATACCCGGACATATTCAAATACAAAATAATAGATCATTATTCATAACCCTCCTGTCCCTTCCATCACACCGATGTCTCCTTCATCAACTTGAACTTCAAGTTCTCTAACCCTGACGTCCCCGGCCTTGTGGGTGTGCCTTCCTGGACCGCCCCCCTCACACCCATACCTCCATCTCTCAGTCCTGTTGGTCTCTCGTTGTGTCGTGCTGACCCTTTCTTGGGAGCTCCCAAGTGTTCTTACGAACGTGGAGGAGAGAAGCCTCTCCTTTACTTCATCCCCGTGTCATTTCAGAATTTCTAAAGAATCCCTCTTTCTGTGATCTCTCACTGCTCATTGATCACAAGGGAAGACCCAGCTTCTCTAACCTGATCTTGAAGACTCTTCATTGCCCATTACTCACCAAGCAGATTAATAATAAAGCTTACTAGTGATATTGAATGTCGTAGTGTCAGTAGAAGAAGTCATACGACAAGGAAAAGGAAGAGAGGAGAATAAACTCAAGATATGTGCTGGATTTAGTCATTCACCTTTTTTGTTGTTCTTCCTTCTCCTAAAACTGTAGCTTTTACACTTCCCCAAACACAATTCAAAATAGTTATTTGAAAGGTGTGAAATAAAAAAAAACTGCATTTGTTTCAATATAAAATCATTCATATTAAAAAGAAAATTATTTGAAATCTGTTAGACCATCTGGCTTATCCAGAAGTCCTTAATCCCAATCATTCAAACAGACCCAACCCTACAGCTGGCAAGTGTCTTTTTTGCTAACTGTTTTCACTGTTACTTGGTTTGCTTAAGAAGTTAGCACACCAGTCTGACAGAATGGAAAATCGTGTTTGTACTTACCCTTCTCCCAATAAGGCTATGAGTTAGATTTCAAACCCACTTTTGAAGTGCTGAGGTCACTGAGCAGATGGGCAAAGCATCCGTTTGCACTGAGTGCTCTTAAGAGCAGGGTAAGCCGTTTCACCATCGCTGTGGCCATTAAACACCAACCAGTTATCAGACTTGAACCATGCCACCTACAGAATCCTGAGGTGAAAAAGTCTAAGTTTGTTGGCTTTCTTTGATTAGTCTCCAGGGCATTTATCACTTTCTATGAAAGAAACATTTAATTTAGATGACAGTTGATTTGTGTCATGGGATTTCAACCAATGGAAGGAAGAGCTATGTATGTGTTTATGGTTTCTTTGCTTTTGAAATATTAATGTTGGAGAAGATTCAATCACAAGACCTGAACTGGGGGGCTGGGGAGACGGAGCAGCAGCGTGCCAGGGTGATGGATTGGGACATGCTATAGAGTATCTCCATGGGCCGGGAAAATAGGGGAGGCTGGGGTGGAGTGGTGGTGGGGCGGAGGGAGTGAAGAGAAACAGCTTTTCCTCCCTAAGCGCAAAGACAGCACAGGGGCTTGAACCAGGAGCAGGCAACTTCCTGGCTCTGTTGCCTAATGCGAAATTAGGTGAATCAGTGACTTCCTGAAGCCCCTTTCCTGTCCTGATACCCAGAGGACAGAGGAGGTCTAACAACACAGAGGGAAGTACTCAGGAAGCCCAGCTGTTCCAGAAGATAAACAAACACTCCCTGCCCCCCAAAGTCACAGGAACTGGCCCCCTGCACCTCTGCACCAGGAATCCTGCATCCAGGGGCTGTGTGTGTGTGTGTGTGTGTGTGTGTGTGTGTGTGTGGTAGTGTATGGAGTGTGTATGTGTGTAGTGTATGGTGTGTGAGGTGTGCAGTGTGTGTGGTGTATGTGTGTGTGAGTGGTCTGGGGGGGTGTTTGTGGTCTGTGTGGTGTGTGTGTTGTGTTTGTGGCATGTGTGTGTATGAGTGGTTTGGGGGGGTGTCTGTGGTATGTGTGGTGTGGGGGGGTATGTGGAGAGTGTATGTGCATATGTGGGGTGTGTGTGTGTGTGTGTGTGTGTGTGTGAAGGAGAGCTACTCTTAAGTCCATGAGGACGCTCAGAAGACTTTTCATGTGTTGAGCACTGCCCGCTGGCAGCCATACGGGTGCATCGTTCTCTACAGATGAGTGAGCTGAGGGTTAGAGGGTCGCAGGGAGCCAGGACTCACACTGGAGCTCTTTGGCGTCACACCCCACATTCCTGATGCCACGCATCTGGAAGTTCCTGGGAGCACTTGAAGACGATTTCTGGAAAGAGCAGCTTGTTGATGTGCATCTGCCCTACTCGTCAGCACTGCCCCAAGCAGTACGCTCCCAGTGTTTAGATCAAAATGCCCCTCTCTTTCTTAGCACCCTTTTCAAACGTGACTCCAGGAGAAAAAAACAAATCACGGTAGTATCCCTCGCAATATCAGCTAACGTGTTGTGTATAAACTCATCCCACACTGTGTGAAGGTACCATCTCATGCCATCCTCAGCCTCCCTTGGAGATGGGCTCACGTAGGCAGAGTGAGGCCCAGCACCCTGCCCAGGAGGGGGAAGGCAGCGTTCCTGAGGTGGCCCCTCACTGGCTGGGAGGAGGACAGAGGACACGTGCTTCCTGCTCCTGTGGCGTTCCTTCCTACAGGAATGCTTCACTGCACCTTTAGCTCTTTGTCCATAAACCGGAGGTCCTGCTGTCTCTGGGTCCATCCGGCCTCCCCTTCACTGTCCTGTGGGGAAGTGTTCTGTCTGTCTTTAGAATGCAAGCACTGAATGCTGTCATCTGGCAGGCTCTACCTGAGGCTTTGAACGGGTATCTGAGGCAGCACAGGTCCCCTGCCACCTCCTGCTGCCCCGCCATCCTGCTGGCTTTCCCAGCACGACACAGGGCTCTGCAGATCCTCCCTGTCAAACCCGGTGAAGGAAGGAGAAAAACCTTTTCCGCCTCCTGTTCGCCAAATGATGAGCCTTCTGGAAATCCAATAACAAAGTGTGGCTAACTGAATCCTCATTATTTACACATGCAGCCTGATCGAGGACATTTAGTCATGTAATTAGGTACCTAATTATGCTGAAAATGCAATTATATGATTGTTTAAGTGAATGAAGTCCTCCAGAGAGGTGGTAAGGATTAACACACGCGATCCAGCTAGAGAGCAGGGACCGCAGAGGGCATGTCAATGTGACCCTGGTGGCACAAAGGCCTAGTGGCATGTGCTTGAACCACATGTGTGAGCACACATGCACACGTGTGCATGCACAGTCAGGCATGCACGCACACACACAACACGCACACAGGATGTTGGCTTTACTTCTGTGTCCCCAGGACTCTGCAAAGGCCTGCTGCCTACTAGGGACTTAATAAATGACAGCCATTAATATCATTGGAAGCTCAGCGTACATCTGTGGGGTGACTGTTTAATGGATGAGTTGAGTCAGGGAGGTTATTTATTTAGCATGTGAGATGCAGGTGTCTAGAATAAAATGATAAAAGAGTCAGTTGGGACATGTCAGAGGATTTTTTAATTCAACATCACTTATTCATTCACCGAGCATTGTGTCAACTGTTGAGACATAAAATTCAGTCCTTGCCCTCTAGTATCTCAAAAATTAGTGTGCAACGCGTTTTAAGGGTGAGCTGAACAAGTTGTTCAGCAAACTACAGCCTGCGGACTCCATCCAGCCTGGAGCCTGTTTGGGTACAGTCAGCTAGCTAAGAATGGTTTTTATATTTTTAAAGGGTTGTAAAAACAGACACACCAACAAACAAATAACAAGGAAGAATATACAACAGAGACCATGCATGATCTGCAAAGCCTAAAACATCTGTGAGAAAGCTTGCTGCTCCTGCAGGTATATGGAAAGGAGCACACAGCCCTGTGCACTAGTCAGGGAAGGCTGCTTGGAGAAGATGACATCACCTAACTCCAAGGCCGAGCAGGAGTGTGCAAAGCCTGGAGTCTCTACAGTATTGTGCAGCACCTCCGCCTCCCAGGAGCTTCCTTCCCTCCAGCGGGCCAACACACGAGAAACAACTAAAGACCAATTTAGAGGAGACCTGAAATGAGGGTTGTGAGATTGCTGAGGTTCTGAAATGTCAGGCAATGGAACTTACACTAGATCGTTGGCAGAGGAACCAACCGCCATCTGCCAGATGCAGCTGGCCTGCCCCCAAACACCAAGGCAGTGGGTGGGACAGACAACTCAACGCCTCAGCGCCCTTGTGGCCTCAATGCCAGTAACTTTAGCCCTTGAATCACCAGAGAGTCTGTTCTGGGGACAGAATAACGTAGGAGAGAACAGCACACAGACAATTCGAAGAATGCCCCAAGCCTGTGACACACAGACACCACGGATGCCTGGACACCCAAGACTTCCAGTCATTCCCACCACCCCCACCCTGACCTCCCCTGTACAGCTCAGCTCATCCCCGCTCTCCCAGTCCCTTGGCTCCCTAAAAGCTCTGTCCACTGGGACCGTAGCCCATGCCACCAAACCCCCTTACCTCAGCCTCTTAGAATACCTTCACCCGCTGCTGCCAGTAGAAGCCTGGCTCCCTGAGGTCACTGCTGACCCTCTCAGGTGGTGGCCATTCTTCTCCGCCACTCTGGTACCACTGGGTGCAGAGTGGCGGTGGTGGCCACTTCCAACACCCTGTTACTCCATCATCCTAAAGCCACTTCCTTGTAGAAGCACATGTCATCTTCTCTTCCTGCCATCTCTCTCAAGTATTACCTCCATCACCATCTTGTGCTGTCAACACACACAGGCGACTTACCTCAGTTGCTCCATTTGCCACCAGCCACCAGCTCTTGCAGTCACACACTAGAGCAGGACATTACCTGTGACTTCCACAGTGTCCATTTCAACCATCCTGCTCTCTGACCACTTCTGGCATTTCTAGCTCATGCCCCTGTTGATTCCGCATCTCCACTCCAGCAATTCCTCAGCCCCCTGGATACCCCACATCGAGTGACCTCATCACTCCCCACTGTCCCCCACCCTACATTTCCTCACTTCCTCCCCTGCGCAGCTTAGATTCCATAGTCTATCATTATAATCCCTCTTATGTCCTCAACTCCTGTCAGCAATCCCTAGAAAATATACTCAAATCCCGCCACTCTCATCTCTTCCACTGAAGTCCATCCTCTCTCCTCTGGATTTTACCATGACCCCCGCCCCCACCCCACCTGGTCTCCTTCCTCTACACAGCAGCCAGAGCAGTCAGTCAGTTGATGTCACACTGCTCAGAATCCTCCCATGGCTCCTGTCTACCTCAACGGAATAGCTGAGCTTGGACAGTGCACTCAAGGCCCTCATTATCTCACTTCCGTGAATGCTCTGACTGTATCTTCTATGCCTCACCCACACTCCCGTCACTCCACCACACAGCCTCTGGCTACTCCATAAATCCACTGGGCTGCTCTGTCCCAGGGCCTTTGCATTTGCTGTCCCTTCTGTCAGAAACACTTTTCCAGACATCCAGTACTTCTCTCCATTGCCTTCTTCATGTTCACGACTCTGCAATTCCCACACACGGTCCCTGGCCTCTTTCCTGCTTCACTGTTTCTTGGCACTGTCTAGCATACTACATAGCTTATTTATTTCTCCTTTTAACTGTCTGTATCCCTTCTTTAGACCATAAACTCCAGGAGGACCAGAACTCTCAGCACTTTTGTTTTCTACTGTATCCCCAGGTGGTTTGCTGTTGAATGGACAGGTGTATTCTCTTAACCATTTCTCCTTCTCTCCTAATGGCCCAGGCTTAGGTAAATAAGTACAGACCGCTCCTGTGTACCTGAACTCAGACAGCTGACCATGGCTGGAAACACCCCACTCACACATGCACACACCCAAGCACACTCACACAGACTGGTCCCACCCCAGTGCCATGATCACAAACACAAATTCTCTGTCCAGAAAAGCACTACCTGCCTCTGCTCAGTTCCTTCTCCCTCTCTCCTCTGTCCAAGCACTGGCACTCTGGGGAGGGCTTCCCTTCAGCTTATTTCAATGAAGAAGTAGCATTTGAGACAATAGCAAGTGTGGGAATCCTTTTGAGGAGCTTTGCTGTAAAGGGGAGCAGAGGAAAGTGCCAGCGGTTGGAGGGAGACAAGGCGTCAAGGGAGGTTTTACTTTTAAGTTTGGAGAATAACATGCTGTCAGGGGGGACCTGGAGGGGACAGTTTGATGATACAGTAGGGAGAGGAGACCTCAGCAGTGAGGTCTATGATTGTGTGAGAGGTGATGGAGTCTAGTGCACACACAGGTCCCGGGGGCCACAGGGCAGCTGCGGACAGTGGGGAACCTGTGACTGGGCCACGCAGTGCTGTGGGGTACACAGCACGATCCTCCAAACACCGCTTTCTCTGGTGTCCTCCTGCTTTACTGTTTCTTCTCGGTCTCGGATGCCCAGCCCTCCTCCTCTCCAAGCCCCACCCTCAAGATCCTGGCTCAGCTCTCACTCCTCTTCTCCATTCACGTTCCCTGGGGTCTTGTCACTGCCCATGGCTATGAAAGCCATGAAGACGCTGGAGAACCCCAGCCAGGTCTCCAGGCCTCACCTCTCCCACAGACACTATGTCCAGTGGCCTACACTGCACCTGTCCTTCACATCTAATAGGCTCCCAAGCATGACATGTCCTGCACCCAGCAGTGACCCCCACCTGCACCAGACGTCCTCCCCCAGGCTCCCCTTCCTAGTGAATGGCAACCCCATGCTTCTTGCTCAGGCCAAAACCCTGACACTTACCTTCGCATGCTCCACATTTAATTCATCAGTAAATCCTCTTACCCCCACATTCCAGGCACATCCAGAATCTTACTGTTCCTCGTTCCCTGCACCACCACGGTCCTGGGCCAGGTGCTTGCCTGGACCATGGCTGTAGTGTCTCTCATCCTTATGCAGAGTCTGTCCTCCGTGCAGCAGCCACAGTGATGCACCTCAAACATGCACCGCCCGTACGGCTCCTGCTGGAGGCCCGCCCTGGCCTTCCAGCCCTCTCAGAGTCAGAGCTCACTGCTCACTGTGGCTCCAGGCCACACCTTCCACCCTGTCATGCTCTCATGCACCTCCCAGCACTTGGCCCTTTGTTTGCTCTATTCTGGCCCCATGGTCACAACAAGACTGCCTGACCCAGCCTTCCCCTGGCTGATGTCTTCCCTCCTCTTTCAGATCCCCAGGGCCCATTCCTTCCCTTATTTTCAGCCTGTGTTAGTCCTTTCTGGCTGCTATGACAGAATACTGTAGCCTGGGCAATTTCAATGACAGACATTTATTTCTCACAGTTCCGGAGGCTAGGAAGACCCAGATCAAAGCACCAGCAGATTCAGTATTGGGTGAGGGCCTCTTTCCGGTGCATAGATAGCTGTCTTCTCACTATGTCCTCACGTGGTGGAGGGGGTGAGGAGCTCTCTGGAGTATCTTTTATACGGTCACCAATTCCATTCATGACGACTCCACCCTCATGGCATAATCATCTCGCAATGGTCTCCTGATTCCATCACATTGGGGACTAGGTTTCAACACGTGCACTTTGGGAGGACACAGACATTCAGTCCACAGCACAGCCCAGAAAGTGCCTCTGAGAGGCCCCCCTGATCACCCTCTCTGAGAAAGCACGCCCCTCCTGCCCTTCTCCTTTCTTAATGTCTTTATAGCATTTATCATCACCTGGCCTTACATCATGGAGCCACGTTTTTAACTCACTGTCGCCAGCTCATTCCTCTAAAATGGAAGCCCCCGAGGGCAGGGCTTTGCTTGTCCACTGTTAGATTTCTGTCTTTAAAACAAGCAACACAAGAGGCCACTGGTGAATTTTTGTTGAATGGATAAATCTGGAATGAGCTTTGGAATCAAACCCCATTCCAATCCCATCCATAACCACTGCGTGATCTCTGGCAAGTTACCCAACCTCTCTAGGCCTCAGTTTCCTCAACTGTAAAGTAAGTCATTACGACATCCACCTCAATGATTCTTGTGAGAAATTGGAACAATGCATGCAATTATGAAGACAGCCCCAAAATGGTGGCAATTACATCATTATCCAGACCAGGAAAGCGGGGTTTCAGTGCGAAGAGAGAGCCTCAGGAATAGGGGTCACAAGGGAAGTGGAGGCCAGAGGGGTGGCCCAGGCCTCAGGTATGAATGGCAGAGCAAGCAAAGTCCACACAGATGACCCATGGGCAGGGGCCATGCTTTCATGGGATTCTGGGAAAGGTGACATTCTCTTCAGATAAAGCTTCAGAGGCAGCCAGATGTCCAGGGTCACCCCCAGGGAGAGGCTTTACAAACCTGGCCACTGTTCTATTCTAGGCTAGAGAGATGGTCCTTGGTCCCCACACGCCTCCCCACCCTGAACTCAGTACTGGGGAGAGCACCACTAGCTCATCTCCAGGTCAGGCATTCTATCTGGGCCTACACATCTCACTAAGAGCACAGCCTCTCCTTACAGAAATATCTTCCTATCACACCTGGATGTTGCCCACCATGTACGTGCTGTGACACAACAAACCTGAGAAGCTCACAGTCCTGCCAAGTGTGCCAGGGCTATGCCTTAGAGAATCACCAGGGTGGTCTTGCCACGGCTGCACAACACAGAAGGCTGTGTGTGTGTGTGTGTGTGTGTGTGTGTGTGTGTGTGTGTTCATGGACATGTGTGTGTACATGCATGCATGCGTGTGTGACTGTGTGTGCATGAGAGAGAGAGAGAGATGTGGAATGGGTCTTTTCTAATGTAGGAATTCAGTGAAAGACTCAAAGCTAAGGAAAACGAGCAATAAATACACTCACATTCAAAACACACCCTAGACACATACTAAGTGGAGTTCATGCTGGCACAAATGAGGTCACCCACAAGCTGTCATCTCAGGGAGCCAGACAGCTGCCACCCAGGGCATCCCTTAAGGCAGTTGTGGGAGAAGACAGTGTTGCATTGTTCCTGCCTCTCCAAGTTGCTCTGTGCCTCTTTGCACCCAAAGCCGAGTGAGAAGGGCCTGAGGGAGCCCCCAGAGCAATCAGGGCTGCTGCCCAAGAGATCCTGGCCCCCCATTCAAGGGGAGCTGTGCTGCATGGGAATTCCTGGGAGGAGGTGTCGTGGGTTCTCAGGCACTTGCCAGAAAACTGGGTCAGGGCAGCAGCTGCACACCCTAAACAGTTCCAATTGCTCAGGGCCAGGCCCAAAGGAGTCGGGCATGAACCATCTTCAGAGCACCCCCCTCGAGAGATTCCCATCCAGGCTGAGCAGGGGGCCGGTGAGGGATTGAGCAGCTGGAGGCCTTCCTGGGTCAGGGACAGTGCAGGGTGGGCATTCCTATGCCAGTTCTTCCCTGAGCCACCACTGTGCCCTCAGAAAGAGCCTGTACACCAAAAGCCCTCCTGCCTAGATGAAACAGCCATGTCACAATTTCAACAGAAAGAAGATTCCCCTCTCTTGGCATCCCCTTCCCACTGCAGCTTAAGAGGGGCCTGAGCTCAGAGCTGGCCAGGAGGGAAAAGTGAGGAGAGGAGAGCTGGCTGGGAGTGGGCCCTTTCCCTGCAGGGCGGGCTGAGCACAAGGGGGGAGCCTTATTCTTCAATTTCATTTTATTGTGGTAAGAACACAACATGAGATCTGTCTTCTTAATGACTGTTTCAGTGTACAATACTTTATATTTTACTATGGGTACGACGTTGTACAGCAGATCTCCAGGGCTATTTGTCTTGCTTAACGGAAACTCTGGACCCTTCGATTAGCAACTCTCCTTACCCCTTACCCCAGCCCCTGACCACCCCGTCCCACTCTTTGATTCTATGAATTTGACTATTATAGATTCCTTCTATGAGTAGACTCATGCAACATTTGTCTTTCTATGACTAGTTTATTTCACTTAAGAGCTATAAAATGGATGTGAGGCCGAAGATTTTCTTTTGACTAGGCTTTTGTCTTCCCGAAAGAAACTGGAAAGTGATAGAATTCACCCACCAAGCAGCCCCTGCCAAGGGCAAACACACAGAACGTGTTTAACAGCATGGAGGAGAGGAGAGAAGCTGTTCCCCATTGCAGGGCCTCTTCCTCTTCCTCAGCTGCCTCCCCTGCCTCAGAGCCCTCCACTCTACCCCTGCTCGTCTTGGTGCCTCCCTGCTGCAGGCATGACTGCAGGAGACCAGGACGGAACTGAAACTGCGAACGAGTAGTTGCTCTGAATATCTATGTGCTTAACTTGATGAGGGGGTGTATAAAATTAACTTGCTAACAAAGCCTTGCTATAATCCATTTGTATCCCATTTTCCTCCAAAACAACATGAAAAGTAGTGGTGGCAGCCCCAGGCCAGTGTGTGGAGCTCTGGTAGACAGATAACGTTACTAAGACAAGGGCCAGATGGAAAGCTGGGTCCCCGGGACACGGGGAAAAAAGCTAGACTCAAGGCTGGATTGATACCCCCAGGGAAGCTGTGGACATGGTGTACGGCTGTGATCAGGAGGGCTGTAGCACAATGGAAGAACCAGGCCAGGATGGCCAGGATGAGTGTTCAAGGTCATTTCCAAATCAAAGCTGTTATGAACCCAGCCACGGATAAAAACCCAGCCACATGCTCACTACAATGTTAGCAATAGATTATTTCAACTCCTCTAACCCTACTCCCACAGTCATTTGGGAAGAGAAGACATTCTCTGACCTTGAGGTGCAATCCCGACTATCCTGAGCTTACAGCGTTGGCTTTCACAGAAAATAAGGATCTTTCCAGCCTGAGTTCTCTGACACCCACTCAGCTTAGTGCACCTCTCTGCAAGGCACACCCAGAGATCATTGCTTCAAGAGGCCAAACCCAGCAACTTCTTTATAAATACGGAAATAGACACAGATTCCAAAAGTGCAGGGCAAAATCATTGATGGGAAATTTATTATACCTTGGAAAAAAGAAAGAAGCAAGGGATATGTATATGGGGGCAGAAGAAACTTTTCTTTTGGCTGGTCTAATAATTAAATCTACATGAGAAATTAACAAGAGAAAGTAACCAAATTTAATTACAGATGTATGTATGGGAACCCCACATACGTGAGAGAGTCAGAGGCACCGTATACATGAGAGGTTCAGAGACAGAAAGGGAAAATGAGGTATGTGAGCATATATATGACACTGAGCTCGGGATGAGATAAGGCACCTTGGGATTTCAGAGGGGAGGAAGTCATTGCAATTAAGGGAAAAGCCCCTAATTTAAATTTTTCTAAGTAGTTAACGGGGAGGCAGAAGTTTCTCTTGAGCCTGCAGGGTCTTGATTGCCTTTAGCTCAGAAATAATCTGCATAGCACAAAGGCACATCTTGGAGTGACTCATTCTAAACCCCTACATGGATGAGGATGAAGAAATCAAAGATGGCCACAGGGATAAAGAAAAAGGAAGAGATGAGGGAGATGAGGAAACAGGAGGCCAAGGGGAGAAACTGAGTCTGTGCATTTCCATTATAAGGTTCTTTCCCCTGAGACTGAAATCAGAAGGACAACTGAGGCCTCCCTTTAGAGAATTCTGGCCAGAGGACTCTCAACCACTGTAGGAAGAGAGAGGGACCTTTCCAGTGTCTGTAGGAAGATACTGAAGCCCAGGGACCCTTGAGAAGCCAGCTGAGCAGGACGCCATGATGACCTGAAGGAGCTCCAGAGAAGCAAAACTGTAGCCAGCAGCCCAGTATTCTCTCATATGCACGTCGGGCCTGGTCCCTGAGAGGCCAGAGCCTCCCTTGGTCTCCACCTGCAGAAACAAGCGCCTAAATGCGGACGTCTAGAGTCAGGCCACAGCTACTTCTTCATCCGCAAGGGTAGCCCCGGAGACGGATGAGAGGAGCTCTGGTCACTGAGTGCACCAGCTCTTTCCCCGCTGTGAACTTCATTTCTGGAATTGAAAACATCTGCTTGGAGTGTCTCTTTACCAGGTCAAGCAAAGGGTGTGGGAACACGAGATTCAGGTCATTCAGAGAATGTGGCTACAGTCCCACTGTCCAGCGACAGCTCAGGTGACTTGTGGGGGGCAGGGGGATCATCGACACCCAACAGGGTGGGCTGTGGGGCAGGCAAGGCAGGCAGGGAGGGACCTGCATGGACTTCTAGTCTGAGGTCAGTTCTGAGAGCCGGTTCTGGAGACCCACTCCCACTCCTTGTCTTTAAAAGTGACACATGTTTATTGTAGATGGTTTGGAAAGTACATAAAACTGTACCTTCCAAGAAAATAATGCCACCATGACCCCTATTCCCCACCCACAAGCCACCACCTCGACATCTTAAGTGTAATTCCTTTCATTCCTTTTTCTAAGACTTCAAAATAATTAACATAATTTGTATTTACAGGATCCTATTCCTTTCCCTGAAATCACACTGTAAGCGTTTCCTCTCGTCACTAAGAATCGTCATGCGTCGCTTCAATAACTGCATAATGTTTTATCATATGGGCATATCATAATTTACATAATCAATTCCCTAACGTGGAACATTTAGATTGTTCATTTTCATTTATTTTCCATTTTAAACCGTATTGCAATATGCTTTTCTAAGCGTGAATTTTTGTTTCCATTTCTCTAGGATCAATTACTAGAAATGGAGTTTTTGACACATTTGCCAAATCGTGTATAGGAGCATTAAAGGTGCCCGTTTTTGAGAATCCCACTTTGATGGAGCCCATGCCAACACTGCCAACAATGACAATAAGTAATATCCAAATAGCGACCATGCAGCCACCAGGTGCTCACGCATACAAGGAGCCCACACACTGGCAATGCCACAAAGCCGAGGTGCTAGAGCTGCAGCACTCCCCGAGATGGTCCAGGTGGGGTGCGGAGCTTGGTCTCTCTGCCCCTCACTCCTTCTTCTCATGTCCACTCCACACCTGGTCAATGGAGAATGCACACGTGTGCTCACCTCACAGGTATTCAAGCAGGCACCCAGCTCTGAGCCCGGCAGGTGGGGCTCCCTGTGTGCCCTCATTCTCCGCACATTTAGATGGAGCTTGGGCTGGAAACTGGAGTGCCCAGGGCCTTTTGTGTTCCAGCCACTTTTGGTGGAGCTCGGAGTTGGGAAGCCAAGAAAACACAGATAGGGATATACAGCCCCACTCTTGACTCCTCAAAATATCTCCAAGTATCCATTTACTTTGCCATTTGGGTGCCCTAGATACCTTCCTTTGGAAAAGCACCTCCCTGGGGCACCATCAGAGCCCAGTGACACTGAAATACATCAGCAGTGATTGTCTTTCTTTCTGTAGACTCACTGAAATCACTCAGCATATAAATGGTCATCCCTGAACAGCTCAGAACCCATTCAGAATTTCCAAAGCGCCAGGATGGGGAAATTGTGTTACTGACCCTTCTGAGTCAGAGACCCATACCAAGGTCTTTCTGCCCAGTTCCATTCACGTCAATAGAAAGAGACTGAGTTCAGTAAAGCAGAACAGAAACTTTATTCTTTGGGCAAAAAATAGAGAAGCATGAGTTTATGGTCAAATAGCACGTTCTCCTCAACTGGGAGGAGCCTTCTGCACTTACAGACTGTGGCATGGAATGATTACATTCTTGTAGGCACGCACAGTTATCCTGTTGCACTCGGCCCCTTTGTTCTCATCCCTTTTGCACGTAATGCCCCATCAGCATCTTGGTTTTTGCACTTGGCACCTTGGTCTTTGCGGTTGGAACCCTTTTCAGTTCCTGTAAGCAAGCGTAGCTCGTGACATAGTTTAGGTGTTGAGAAATGTTAGGGTCTTTTAGATGATAAGCAAGGGACAACTGCAGTCCCTGATCAGTCACTGATCAGAGGGCATGTGCTCCTTCAAGATCCTGGCACAGGGCCCCTTGTCCCCTCACCCAGCTCTTCCTGGGGCCAGGCAGAGTCAGCAGAGGTGAAAAATGCTCAGAGTTCACTGTGCCAGCTTTCCAATTATATCAGCTGGCTCCTGAAGAAAGGACACTGAGCTCAGAGTTGTGGTGGCGGCAGCTGTGACTGTCACTGCTTAGTTGCATTGCTGAGGGGGTACCGGGCCCCCCAGTTCTTGCAAAGGAGAGCTGGGTAATAGCACTGGAACTGAGTGTGTGGTCTGCAGCCACTCTTACGGTCACAAGCTCAGGGGTTCTCTGAGGAGAACTCCTGGACCAGCAGTATCCACTAGGAATGTGTTAGAAATGCACACTCTCCGGCCCACTCAGACCTGCTGACTCAGAATCTGACGAGGTGGGGACAGTGGTCCAGTGATCTGTGGCATGACGATTCCCCAGGCAATGCTGAGGCACACTCAAGTTTGAGAACCAGAGCCTTGGATGTCAGCCCACAGGAACCCTATCAAATAGGGGGTTTTCTGTCTCTATTTTGCAGATGAGAAAAAGGGGACTCCAAAGGTGAGGTTATTAGCCTGAGGAATTCCACCTGACACCATAGGTGTAACCCCACCTCACGATGGGGAAGGTGGAGCACGGGTCCGCTTGAGAAGACTAATCAGATTCCTGAGGGTATCGAACTCCTTATTTCTTAGGGCCTTGCCTTGTTGGTACTCAGTGAGGACAAATACGTCAATCTGTTTCCTCTTTTTTCATAAGTCAGTACATTCCTACGAATGCTGCCGTGCTCCCTTTTTTTTTTTACACTCTGGCCCAAGAATGGAGACATAGCATTGTTTCCTTTTACTTAAACCTTATAGCTCAACTGAGGCAGACAGACTGGTCATTGTGTTCAAATAAAGCTGTTTAAAAAAAAGAAAGAAAGGAAAGAAAAACCCTCTGGGACAAAAGCAGGGAGATACCGCTGTGAGAAACCCTGGAACCAGATACTTTGGGTTGTGGGTCACGGCCTCCTCACCTTTCTTTCCAGGCCCCTCAGTGAACATATCCCCAAACAAATGCCTAGATGTGAAACACGCCTGAGCAAGGTTCCAACGTGCACACATGGAAGAGATTCCCTCCCTGACACTGCCTACACTCTGCTTCAGATTGTGGAGTTTCTGCTCTTCCCCAGTTTCCTGACGCTCTCTTATCAAGAGCAGAGAGGCCACATCTCCTTGGCATCTGGCCTCAAGGGCCTCAGCACTTCAACCACCATGCAGTGTTTTGATGTGGCGGGTGTGTTGCAGCCTGCGAGGCTTCGGTGCCCTCCAGGCATCCGTCCCCGTTTCCATGCAGCAGCAGCAGGGAACACGGGAGCATGGCCAAGGAGGAGGAAAGCACGGTTAGATCATTTCACAGGGTGTCAGAGCAGCGTCATTACATTGCACAGCGTTTGGACAGTCCTGGGAATGGGGAGGTTGTTTATAAAGTGACATGCAGCGACAGTGAGGGCAATCATGTTTACCTAGAGACAGGCAGGCACATTCTAACCAAGGTGATCAGATTCTGATAGGCCTTGCCTGGCCAGGTACCACCTTGCCCTGTGAATTCAGTCTGCGAGCCAAGTAAATGGACACATGCTTTTTGCACAGATGGGAAGGGTGGCCGTGCTGGAGGATGCAGGTAGGTTAAGCCCCCCACCCCAGCATCCAACCAGCTGCTGCCTGGAGCCCAGCCCCTGACAGACAGGGACCAGGCATCATAGCAGTTAGGACCAAAAGCTCTGCTGACTACTCCCCCGTGAGCTTTCCCTCCATGTCCTTCTCTTAACACTGTGCTCAGTTCTCCTCTTAGCACTGCTGACCCCAACTCTCGGCAGACCAACCCGGGGACCTCGTCCTCCAGGAAGCCTTTTGTGAGAACATAAGAGAACAACCCTTCCTAAATGTACCCACAGATTCATTTGCATCTGTCCACTGCACAGTAAGCTCCTTGAAGGCAGGAGCCTTGCCTTACCTAGGGAGCACATTGCTGCGACATACTGGGTGCTGGAGAAAGCTTGCTGAAGGAAAGAGCAAACAGAATCATGAGCTTCCTCACGGTTGTAGAATCTGGAAGTCCTGGGGCTGAGTACGACGATTGAGTCCCCGCTACAAAACCCCAGGCACATCTGTATTGCTCATTTTGCCACTTTATCACACAGAGAGTGTTGGCAGTTTAACCTTTCATATAAATAGGTTGTGTCTCCTCAACCGAGTCATAAGCTTTCTGAGGACAGACCCCGTCCTCTGCACTCCCCTTAGAGCCTGGGTCTGGGCAGGTGTTCGCTGCTCAGCCAGCACTGGCTGGCTTGCAAGAGAGGTGGATGGACGGGTAATGAGTTATTTATTTCTTTGGGGGCACTTGTATCCTCGGGCCAATTCTTTTCCAGTTGTAGCGGGCCCGCTACATCTTTTCTGATCACGATAACAACAAACCATCAAAGAAAAGTAAATGTATTTGACCTTTATCCTACCCAAAAGAAAAGTCAGTTAATAAACTTCAAATGTCAAGTGATTTCTACTTCCCTTGCATAAGGAATTTGAGGCCAGACTCTGAAGCAGAAATGAGAAAACTCCAATGCGAGCCAAGGAGAACTTTCCATGACCAAAAAGTTCCTGCCGTCCTCCAATAGCTCTCCTCCTGAACCCAAATCGGACTCACACAAAGGCCTGAGAGCACTTGGTAAGCTGACTTTTCTAAGCAGATCTGTGGGCCTCTTAAAATAGAAGGTTCTCCGTGAGTAGCACAGAGCTTGGCCAATCATCAGGCAAGAGATGTGGCTGCCACTGCACAGCTGTCACGGACACTGTATCACAGCAGGACCTCTCCGAGGATTCCATGACAAACCTGTGTCTCCCTTCATGATCTGAAGACTGAAATAATCCTCTTTCCAGAACACCCCGGCCTCCTAGTATGAAGCCATCTTCACTTTCAGACGCATTCACTCTCCCAGAGTCCTCTGCCCTGCGCCGGAATTCCTGCCCTTTGCTGGACCACTTGGGCGATGGGACACGGGATGTGGACACTCTCTCCACCACCCCTGAGGCTTCTGCTAATGGAAAAGCCACGAGCGGGGAGGAGTGGGAGGTGTGAAGAGGAGCCTTGCAGGAAAAGAAGAGAACTTCCCAGCACAACTCCATCTGAAAACACAAGAGAAGGGATGGTCTTGGTGGCCACAGAGGAGGGTCCATTTTTGTCCCTGGGGTCAGCACCTGACCACTGCTCTGTGTCAACATCTGAGAAACACCACCTCCCGTCCTCTCCCCAGGACGCAGCTGCTGCCACAGTCCTGCATCCTGTTAGCTGTGCCCGAGCTGCCAGCTGGAGCAGAGAAGGTCGCCTACATGAAAGGCAGGCCCTGTGTGCCCTGCCGCCTCCCAGGGACCGCTGCCTTTGAAGAGAGGACAGGCAGCTGGCCACCCTGTGGACCTGCAGCACCAGTAAGGATTAGGCTGCAGCCCAACTGCAGGTTGCACAGGACAAAAGTTGTTCCCAGCCCTGGCAGCCGTTGCTACTGTGCTAGGGAATTTCAGGTTAAAATACAAGCTCTGCCCTTTTGTGGCTCTGAGATTTCAACAAGTTACTTGACCTCGTTGAGCACACATTTTATTCTCTGTAACTTAAAGAAAGGAGAATACTTCCCTTATGCTGGCTTGCTGTGGGATTAAATGAGGGAGCTTGAGTGGCAGTCCCGCCCAGTACCTCCGCCTGGTAAATGCGCCGAGAACCAGCGCGGTGCCCTCTGCCTTCCCCACCTCCAGGACACCTATCGTCACCTCCATAGTCCAAGAACGTTCCTCCCACACCTGGAATTTCCCGAGACTTCCATGAGCGCACTGGCCTGCCTCCCCACTCCTCCCTGCACCCAAGGACGGTGGTGAGTGTAGGAGCAGGACAGCCCTTCCCTCTCTTCTCCCTCTCTGGACCCACGGCTCACGGGAAGCTCCTGTGGTCCCTGCACTTGGCCATCTGGCCTTGGCCCTGACTTTGTGGTGAGGCCTGCACTTGGGTGGTCACATTGGAGATTCAGAAGAACAGAGTTGTCGCAAAACTCAGCCACTTTACTGCCAACACCCACATGAGGTTTCCAGAAATAAACCCAAGTCTAGGTGGTCAATTAATCTATGACAAAGGAGGCAAGACTATGCAATGGGATAAATTCAATCTCTTCAGTAAATGGTGTTGGGAAAAGTGGACAGATACACGCAAAGAAATGAAACAGGACCACTTTCTATATACAAGAAGAAACTCAAAATGGATTACAGACATAAGTATAACACATGAAACCATAAAAGTCTTAGAAGAAAACATAGGCAGTAAACTCTCAGACATTACCCTTAGTAATAGTTTTACTGATATATCTCCTTGGGCAAGGGAAATAAAAGAAAAAAATAAACAGATGGGACTACATCAAACTAAAACGTTTTTGCAAAGCAAAGGAAACCACCAACAAAATGAAAAGACAGCCTACTGATTGGGAGAAGATATTCACCAATGATACATCTGATAATGGGTTAATATCCAAAATATATAAGGAACTCATACATCTTAACACTTATAAAAGAAACAATCCAATTAAAAAATGGGCAGAAGACCTGCGTAGACATATATCCAAAGAGGACACACAGATGGCCAATAGACATATGAAATAATGCTCAATGTCACTAATCATCAGAGAAATGCAAATAAAACCACAATGAGATATCACCTCACTCCTGTCACAATGGCTATCATCGATAAATTAACAAACAACAAGTCTTGGTGAGGATGTGGAGAAAAGGGAACCCTTGTGCACTGTTGGGGTTGCAAATTGGTGCAACCACTATGGAAAACAGTTTGGAAGTTTCTCAAAAAATATAAAATAGAACTACGTTGTGACCCAACAATCCCACTTCTGGGTATTTATCCAAAGAAATCCAAAAAACTAATTTAAAAAGATATATGTACCCCTGTGTTCATTGACACATTATTTACAATAACCAAGTTATGGAAGCAACCTACGTGTTCATTGATAGACGAGTGGATGGAGAAGAGATGATACATATGTACAGTGGAATATTACTCAGCCATAAAAAAGAATGAAATCTTACCAGTTAGTATAACATGGATGAACCTAGAGGGTATAATGCTAAGTCAGACAGAGAAAGAAAAATACTATATGATTTCACTTGTATGCAGAATCTAAAAAGCAAAACAAATGAATAAACAAAACAGAAACAAACTCATAGATACAGAGGACAAATTTGTTGTCACCAGATGGGAGGGGAGTTGGGGGGAAGGGTGAAAAGGTGAAAGGGATTATTAAGAAGTACTAGTTGCCAGTTTTAAAAAATATTCGTGGGGATGTAAAGTATAGGGAATATAGTCAGTAATATTGTAATAACTATATATGGTGTCAGGTGGGTACTAGACTTATCGAGGTGAGCACTTCGTAAGGCAGGTATCTAATAGATATCACTATGCTATACACCTGAAACTAATATAATATTGTATGTCAACTGTAGTCGGAAATAAATTTTAAAAAATAAAATAAAAACAAATAAAATACAGATCTGATAATAAAAAAGAAATGCTTCTTCAGATAGAAAATTCCTAACATCCTGGGTATTTGAGCTTGTATAACCATCCATGCCAATTTAAGGGCTATTCTTTCTTCCTGAGCTGTGAGGTGCTTAGTCATTGAGTAAAGTCCAGAAGAGCAGACTCCGAGTCCATGAATTCTTGTATGTATGCATTTATTCCAATCATGTATTCAGCAAATATTTATTACCTACTATGTGTTGGATGCTAAATGACAGGTTGCATTTGTCCACCCTGGACTGCACAGTCCCCCATCCACTTGAAATTTCCTGCCCCTCCTGCCTCCAGTCTCAGTACAGTGAAAAGCTTCAACTGCCCCGTCACCTGCCTGTCCCTCCGTCCCCCTGCCCAACTCCCGGCGTGTGCCTACTCTCTTTGCTGACTTGAGGCCTCGTTCTGCCCTGTCCCCACCTCCAGGCTGCGTGCTCGCCCCACAGCCCCTAGCCTGGCTGTCCTGAGGTCCTCCAACCTGGAGCCTCTGCTTCACTCCACTACTGTGTTTCCCCAAAAATAAGATCTAACCGGAAAATAAGCCCTAGCATGATTTTTCAGGATGACTTCCCCTGAACATAAGCCCTAATGCATCTTTTGGAGCAAAAATTAATATAAGACCCAGTCTTATTTTCAGGGAAACACGGTACTGTCCCTTGTGACATCAACTGCCTCTTATCAGAAAGAGGCATCTGGCAGTTGCGCTGGGGAGAATGACCTCATTGCACTATGATTAAAGTGGTTTTCTGAGCGGAAATAACTATTATGAAATAGCTCTCTGTTTTAATTGTGTAGTCATTGTAATGGGAACATGGGATTTCCATGTTAACATTGATATTTCCGTGGTCTAATAAATCCTTGCTCTCTCTCGTGTCCCAGAGGAGAGAGGAGGTAACATGCAGGTTCCTGATCTGCTTGAGATCCTAGCCCTCTGGCCAGACCACTGAGCTTCAGAAAAACACACTCAGTAACTTGGAGAGTGCCACGGGCGGCCCTTCCCACAGGGGAGAGGATGCACAGATCTATAGGAACCTCCAGTTGGGAGCCCTCCGGGAGGGGTTTCAAGAGACAGAAAGGAGGTGAGAGCACAGGCTCAGCCCTGGCTGCCATTGGACCGTGTGACTATGGGCATGTCACTCTCTGAGCCTCAGTGTCCTGCCTGTGAAATGGGCTTATAATACCACACACGTCATGGGATTGCTGTGAAGATCACATGATATAACAGATGAATGGCAACTAAAGGGAACACCTGGCCTGCACAGACACTCCACATTCATGGACACTCCACACGTGGTCTGGTTGTACCATTATCATGAGAAAGCTGAGGTCTGAAAGACAGGTGATGCCAGCACTAAACACAACAGTGCAGCCCACCTTCATGCTTCTACAGGAGTCTGTAAAGCACCTACCAGGTGCAGGCACCACTCTCCACAGGAATACAGCAGGGTGTCCATCCCTCACACGCGTGTAGCCCCAGAGATACCATAACTGTGTCTGGCCCCACTGGTGGTTCACCTGTGTTCTCCACCTCCGTCCACAGCCAAGGAGAGCCTGGGCCCAGCTCTGTGACCTGTGGCCAGAGGCCTGTCCACACAACACGCAGTTCCCTGTCCACTCTGGGCCCCCCATTCACAGAGCTGCTCACATGTGTGCAGAAGGTACAGACTCAGCTGAGATAATACTGGTCGGGCAACTTTCTCTCTCAACTTAGGCTCCTCTGTTCTGTTCATAGACACTGACCCCACCATGGACCAAAAGACACTGGATATCGCCATCATTGCAGGTGAGCTGTCCTGGGGCTCTTCAAGCAGCCAGGAGGGTGAGAGGAAACACCAAGGAGAGAACCCGCCTTGGGAGCAGGGGCGTGGCCAGGGCTTTCCCTCTCTCAAAGGTGGTTTCAGATGGGGATTGGAAGAGTCTGGCCCTGTAAAAAACTGTCCAGCACAGTGTCCTAGTGGGTGAGGGTGAGGTGAGAGCAGTGCACTGAGGGCACCCATGTCAGGGCCCTCACAAGGCCGTAGAGCCACAGAAATCAGGAGCTGGAGTTAGAACCACTCTAACGGGGGAGGCGGCGTGGCTGGACAGACCAGGGCTCCCTGGACTCCCCTCTGTCTCCCCATCCCACCTCGTTCCATGTCCTGGACCCATGTCCCCATCCCCCATCCTAAAGCCTGTACTGGCCCCACTGGTCACCATTGGGACCAAACTGCTTTAGGAAGGACTAGATTTGGGAGGTGTAACCTACTGTTTCCTTCTGAGATTCCCACATCTCCCCAGCTCATTAACAGCTCCGGGATTTTACAATTAGATATCAATAAGTAGAGGCAGGCCCTCCAAGACTGCTGCTCAGTTCTGATGTTCTCCAGCTCATTGGAGCCCTGACCACTCCAGTTTCTTACACAATATTATTAACATCGTACGGACAGAAGTGCTGTCCTGAAGGCAGCAGGAAGTTTAGGAAATTGTTCCTTGAAGGTGGGACTTAGTAGGAACAGTTTTAACCTCCCAATATTCTCCAACAGCCTCAAAACCCCCAAATAAACCTACATTCTGAGTCAAGGAAGAGGGCTTGCTCTGTCGCTTTAAAGCAAATGCCTAAACCTGTAACCCGCACTCCTGGGGGCCGCTGTTAGACCTGCTGAAACTCTCCAGTCATCCCCCTCACCCATCGCCCCAAGGCCGTGCCTGACTTGGTCCTACTGAACACGCCCCCAAACCTAATCCTCCAACCCCCACCCCGACTCCTCCTGACTTCAAACAGAAACGAAAAACTAAATGCTCCCCACACCCCACGCCCTTACACTCGTCCTCTAGGATCCCCTCCCTCTTTAATTTTTTGGTGGGCCAACCCCTGCTCCCCTGCAGACTCTTTGAAGACCCTACCTCCCAGGAGCACAGAGGAGCTGGGGCGGGGCCACAAGCAGTAAAACTGCACTTCACCCCAACTGTGCTGGGTGGCCCCAGCTCGGGACGCAGTCCATCGCCTAGTCATTCCCCCTGAGTAGTGCGTGGCAGGCACCTTCCTGGTCTTAGAACATTAAGTCCCGTGCCCCAGGAAACCCATCTGTTGGGATTTTCCTGGTTTTAAAACCGAAAGTCCTGAGTCCCTTGAGCCCCTCAGTTTTAGGCGAACCCACACAGTTGCATTATACAAATTATGCACAGAGGTCTGATTTCCTCAGCGCATTGTGCCTTGTCCCCAACAGGGACCAAGGCCGAGATGCTATTCCAGCCTCAGTCTGCAAAGTGCTGAGTCGGGGGAGGACAGAGAGAAGAGAGAAAGAAGGGGTAACTCAGATGGGCACAGATGAGGGGTGAGCAAACACAGGGCAGGGAGAAGAGAGGCAGGAATGAGCCAGCCCGTCTGGGGTTGGTGTTTGCTGCAGCAACGCGTCTGTCCTGCTCCAACCCATGTGTGTCCTGAAGCCCTGCTCCAGTTCCAGACAGAGCTGTGCCTCTCTTCCCACCTGCAGGCGTGATCGCCGCCGTGGCCTTCGTCCTGATCGGCCTCCTCGTCCTCACGCTACACTACATGTACCGGCATAAGGGCACTTACCACACCAATGAGGCCAAGGGCACGGAGTTTGCTGAGAGCGCGGATATGGCCCTGCAGGGCGACCCAGCCCTCCAGGATGCCGGTGACAGCAGCAGAAAGGAGTACTTTATCTGAGGGGCACCAGGCCTCATCTCCCTCAGCGCCTCCGACCCCACAACTTCACTCTGCCACCTGCACCACCACGCAGACTGCAGGAGCACCCACCTGGGCCCAAGATATGTACCCGGCCTGGGGACACTAGATGCCAGAGAGCTGGGGGGAAAGAGGAGGAATCGAGCCAGAAGAGGCCTCTCCCAGGGACCCAGGGATGCTGTGACCGCCCCGGAAGTCGGTTTTTGCTCTGCCAAAGGGAAAAAGTCTTGGTCCTCCTGGGCGGTGCAGTTTGTCATCAGTGTGATATGACAGCCTATGCTGGGTGTGAGTGGGGTGGGTGAGCCTGGGGGTGGGGCGAACAAGGAAGTGCGTTATCAGTATGCTAACTGGGGACAATGACATCAAATATCAATCCTTAACATTTGGGGGAACAGCAGGTGACGGAACTAAAGGTACTTTTGTCTCCCATTGATCCAGCTCTAAGTGATTGGAAATAATGTAACTGAGTACTTAGCATTACTATAATTGTCGAAGAATAAACGCCGCCCAGGCCGGGCTTTTCACCTGTGTGACTGTGTGTTTCTGATAGTTTACGTGCATGGTGGGACCACACAGTCCCCTTCTGGCTCCATTGTCAGTCCGCAGCCCAGACAGCACAGGGGCTCCTGGGCCCACTGAGGGAGGGAGGAACCCAGGAGTAGAATCCGTTTCCCCACACAGGCACCAGCTTCATGAAACAAATGTAAGCGTGGAATATCACTCTAGAAATAGGTTGCAGCAGCCCCCAGGTCTCTGGCTGAAGCACCGATTCTCTAACGCACAGTATTGGAAAACATGGACCTGTTAAACAAGTATGAGTGAACCCCATCCTTCCTGTAAGAACAATGGTTGGAGCACAGACTGTAGAGCCCCACTTACCGGGTTTGGGCCCTGGCTCTCCTTTCCTAGTCCTGGAACCCCTGTCAACTTGCTTCACCTCTTTCACCTCAAGGTTCTCACTCCTCTAGTGGAGATGCCTCCACGATAGCAACTCTCAGGGTTGATGGCAGGAACAAGTGTGTCCCGTGCTCGGTGACGTCTTCTGACGTGGATAAGTGGTACAGGATGTATAGTGTGCATGTGCTGGTTAGCAAAGTTCCTCATGGCATCACTTCTAAATGCTTCCTGAGCAGTAACCGTAATTTAAAACGAATAGTAGAGAAGGAAGATAAACTTATCAACCATCCTCTTTCATGAGAATCTCTCTCAGACCCCCAGCAGCTCAGCAAACACCCGGAGACCAGCAGCCTCAGGATTAAAGACCACAGCCCGGCTACCAGGAACTCCCTAGGGCTCAGATTTCTGGAGGCTGCACCGTCTACATCTGGGAGTGAGCAAAAGGTCCTCGGTCACTTTCCCTAGATAGATAATAGGCTCCAAACTCAGTCGGGAATAGCCACCAACCAAAGGAGCTGGAAGTCATAGGGCTGTCATGGGAGAGAGAGACACAGAGAAGAGAAGAAGCAGGTGATGGAAGGAACCCAGCCAAAAGGTGAGACCATTCCCTGGGTGATGCAAGCTCGCTGGCCCTCCACTGTCTCATCTATAAAACGAAGGGTTTGGCTCTATCCATATGTCCCAAACTGACTATAGAACGTAGCTTGGCAAAATGGTGGTAAACAGTCCAAACACAAAGGATGCTCCCTATACAAAAAGGTTTGGAAAGTGACATGCTTACAAGTTAAAACCGTGTAAGGCTTTCCAGCATCTTTAGTGTTCCATGTGTGCTGTGACTCGGGGTGGCGGTGGGTAGGGAGATGAATGCAGCATGTGTGTGTCCAGAGATCCCATTTCTTCCCAGAATACCTACCACCAACTTGGGGGCCGAGAGCTCCTCAGGACACATTTGGGAAGTACTAAATGACTTCTAACATCACTTCCCTTTGTGACATCCCTTCAGGTTTTTGAGAATATGTGGATATATGGCCTCGTCTTCAAGGATTATAAGCACAGATCACTGTCCAGAGCAGGTACCCAGAACCCACACATAGACATGCTTTGCTTTAAAAAAGTCTCCAGGGAAAGGATGAGCCTAGAGCCCCTGGGCCTCCCTGAGGGCTAGTGCCTTTGTGGGGAAGAGGAATGGTGGTCACCCCTCCCTCCCTCCCTCCATCCCTCCTTCCCTCCCTCCTTCCCTTTTTCTCTCCCTCCACCCCTCTCTCCCTCCCTCTTTCCTCTGGCCCAGCAGCCCTCTGAACTTACTGCTCTCTGAGAACTGGCTCATGAAAGCCTGGCTCCCTGGCCCCTCACCTCATGTACCTCACCTCTTCCTCACCCTTCTTGCTTACCCAGTGTCCTGGAAAACTGTATGGAAGCACAGCCTGCTCCTGGCCCACTGGGTCCCCAGGCCCATTCAGAGTCAGATGCAGTGTGACTTGAAAGCTTTGGGTTGTCCAAGTTGACCAGTCCAGATACCACCTAGGATGGAGTTGGCATAGACTAACTGCAGAGGCAAGGCTACCACACCAAGGAGTAAAGCAACTTAGCTGATGTGCACATCCGTACACAAGTATGCATACACTCATGCATGCAATACACACTGGTGTGCAAATAAATGGTGCACCTGCCCCTCAGGTCAAGGAGCACTTTCCTCATCTTTGATTCCTCCCCAACAACGCACTGAGGTCTATGCAGCATGCCTGGCACATACACATAACAATGCACACACCAAATCTCCAAGAATTCTGAAGGAGAAAAGAGGAAAGAGGAGAGGAAAGGAAGAGGAGGACATAAAAGGGAAGAGATGGGGAGAAAGGGGACTAGAAGAAGAAGAAAGGGGAACTAGCACACTCTGTGTGAAATCCCAGCCCTTTACACATGGTTCCTCCTTTTATTCTCTCAGTGACACTCGCAGGTGGATGGTCTCATCCTCCCTTCAGACCTGTGGAAACAGATGCTCAGAAAGACTGAAGGGTTTGTTGCAGGTAGGACAGCTTCTAAGGGCCAAGAGACCAGCAGGCTAGAAAGAGGAGGCTCCTTCCTGCCACAGGCTGAGGTGAATCAGCAGGAGGGTATCAGGTGCACCAGGACTCGGGGATGCTAGAATGACCCAGTGCTCGGGCCTGAGCACCCAGGCCAGGTCTCTGCCAGCAGGAGGGCCTGGCCAATGGTGACCTGGGCTCCTGTGTCAACATCCCATTCCAGGGGAGAGCTGGCCTGGGACAGAGGCAGCTCAGAGTGGTGGTTCGTACCCAAGTGGAGTCCTAGACTATTGGCCCTTGGCAGGATGGTTAGCAGAATAAAGGTGGCAAGAGCTTTCAGATCGATCATACCTCATTCACACCTCAAACACTCAGGAACCAGCCACCCGGTCACTCCTATCAAAGAGGAAAATTATTGGCTAGACGACATCATGTCAGAACATCATGGCAGATGACATCATGTCAGAACTGACCCTTCTTGACTGGTTTGTGTTTTTAAAAAGGGCTCAACCCCAAAACAAGAACACTTAATGATGAATTTTCAGATCCAGTGACAGATAGACCATGTACCTGTGTGTGTCTGATTATACAGCTGCAACACACACACACACACACATGTGTTAGGTACCCATCTAAGTGTGGAGATGACCTCGCTGAACCCTGCCTCAAGGGGTTCATGCTGGGTGGAGAAGGTAAACGTGAAATACAGGGACCTAAAGTACTATAGATGCTGTGAAGGAAGTAGCACAGATCAGTGTGGAACACCAAAGAGGGAGAGGCAGTTCCCCCGGGGGATGAGGTGGACCTAGGGGAGGATTCAGAGGGCAAGGGAGGCCTGGCCATTGCACAGTAGACAAAGGCTGGGCTACGGAGTATCTTGGGCCCCAGACTAAGAAATGGAACTTTGTCCTATGGACCATAGGGAGTCACTGGAGGAACAGGTCAGTCTCTACCTTCAGGCTAAGCGATGATCAGGTTAAACAGGACACATGTGGGCACGCACTGTGGAAATGTGCAAGGGAGCTTCTAAAGGCTTGTCACTGTGGGGCCCTGCCAAAGGGAGGAGACATCCCTTGTCCTGGGACACGCCCCTTATTCCAGCTTCCCCATCTTTTAGTCTGGCTTTCACACGACCCAACCCATCCTGCTTGCTGGGAAAGTGATCTCATCCACAAGACAGGGAGGGCAGCAGGTTGGGCTTCAAGCCAACTGTCATGTGAATATGAGAGAAGAAACGTTTCCTTAATGGAATGAACACCTGATGTTTGTATCCTGTTTGTGTTCCTTTGGAGAAGACGCTGCTCAGTTGTTTTCCATTTTTTACCTTGAGCTGTCTTATCATCATAGCAATGGGGTGACTTAGGGGACAACAGGATTTTAACTGTCCCGGTGCCACAAATAGAACTACAGGCACTTTTATGTTTACAATTTAACATGTCCACATATCATGCAAAGAGAATGGTTCTAGAATCAGACAGAGTTGAACAAAAATCTCCCCTCTGGCACTAACTAGTTCTGTGACCTAGAAGAGTTACTTAACTTCTCTGCTTCCATGCTAATCAACAAAACGAAGATAAAATATTTGAATTTTTTCAATATAAAATTCAATAAGGATATAAGCTTATGAGGAACTGTGAAGGCACAGAGATTTTTCCTGCTTGCAAGTTAACAAGTCAGCTTGTGACACCTCCGTGGATGCTGACAGAAGACGGACTCCTTCCTCAGAGACGGAGCTTTATGGCCACAGTACAGCAAGAGTACGGACATCAGCATATCTGCTTCTGTTCTCTTTGTCTCCAAATCCCAGTGAGCAATGTAAATGGTCCCAGGTGGATGTTTGCCCACACAGTGGGTTGAGTTCCAGAAGAGGAGCCTCAGCTAAGAGAACCAGGATCTCTTTTGTTGGGCTACTGGTAAGGTGCTTGCCCTCTTCTCTGCAGGAATAATCTCCATCTTCCAGGGCTGCTTGCTACACAAACATCCAAGAAAAGACTGGCCAGAACAAAGGGCAGATCATGTCTCACTCACAAGATACAAGAAATGTAAGAGACCCATGGAGAATTGTCTCCCAACGAGGTTGGCCCTGCCTAACACAGTGCCTGGTAGGGTGAGTGCTGAATAAATACTTGATGAATACGTGTACACATAAATGAAACCCTAGCCATGCGCAAAACACCCAGGCTCAGAGCCTTTTAAAGTATCCCCACTTCTCACCAGCAAATCAGAAAGCACCTTCTGCTTCTAGAAATGCAGGGGAGAGTTTAAAGGAGAAAATGTCCCCATCCCTTTGCTAGTGCATGAGGTTTGATTGTTTTTATTGGTTTGCTACCATAGGAACAATAGGGATGCATCCTGTGGGAAGTCTTAGTTCACAGGTGAGGTCACAATCCAGAGCCCTGGCAATGACCTTGGACAGGACTTGCCAACCTCTATTTCTGAAGCCATCCTCCGATCAAGATGTCTCTGCCAAGGATACATAAGATAGGCAGACCTCCCAGACTTCTAGCCAAATACTCTGGCCACCTTTGACTTTTCAAATAGCTGAAATCATTATTCTTTTTCTCTCCAAGTCAAAAAGTACCTTGAGATCCCCTCCTTTGATACCCCAGAAAACCAGGGCTGATCCCTCACATCCAAAGTCAAAGCCTGGCCACCATCCTAACCTGGCCCTGGAGCAGAATGCACAAGCTCATCCTGAGACCCTGGGCCTTCCCCAAGCCTCCTAGTGCACACTGACTCAGAAATTTGCTGCTGCTCTGCATCCTGGGGGCAGATGCCAGAGGGGGTCTTCAGCTGTGAGGGGACATTCCTTCATTCAGGGCATCACTCAGCCTGTGTTCCATGTCCACATGAGCCTGGGATTGCAATGTGACAGATTTAGGGCTCACCACTAGCCCTTTGACAGGACACATGCTTTCCCCTGTCATGGTTGGGTCCTCTCCAAATCTGTGCTCTGGCCCTGCCAACCAAAGCATGTGCACTGGGCAAATTGAAGACAGATAACGCAGAGTGGGAGGAGGGGCTGTCCAGCAGGTAATAAATATGTTTGCTTTTCTATTTAGCCTTGAATCTTCTGCGTATAGCTCCTTTGGCTGGAACAGGAAGAGGAGTAGGTGGAGAGAAATAAAACCACACCTAATCCACCAATAAGGGCTCTTCTCCTTTTCCAGCAAAGAGAAAGAGAACCCTCACCTTAATCAATTAGAATGTTTTAACACACACACACACACACACACACACACACTCACACACACACACTCTCAATAAGGAGTTTCAATAATTTATACCAGCCTCCAATGCCTTTTCACCAATGACCTGATAAAGACACTTAAACAGAATTTGCCAGAGAAAGAGCAACCTTGGTTTATAAAGAGGGTGTTGGCTCCCATTGTGCTCTGGGTGGTGAGCTCTTGAGTATCTACTTCTTAATTTACTATCCTCATCACAAATCAAGGAGCTTCCTTAGGTTTTGCCTATGCCCTTGCTCACAATAGAGCCCTAAGGATCTGCTGATTTCTTGGAGGGCGCTTTCACTCAGCAGGCTCTGTTCTGTGCCATCAGCTGCTCTACCTTTGTAAAGAGAGTTCCCTGAGGCTGCGGCTCCCTGCCTCTGCAAACCAAGGGATCACTCTTCCACAGCCCATTGGCACCATCCACCATCTCTGCTTCTGTCAGAACAGGAAGAACATTTTAAATCCAAAATGGTCGCAAGAGTAACTTCCTGGTTGTAACAGGAAACATAAATCTCTTTATGCTTCTTCTTGATCATCGGTGGACATCCCCTGTGGCCACACACTGTAGGGAACTAATTACTCTAGAGTTATTTCACACTTAAGATATATCAACCTACACTAGAACTTCCATAGCCCATTGGAATGAAAACATTTATATCCACTGTCTCTGTTCTTCCTCTGTTGAAAATACATAGAGGTCACTCTCCTCTTTTGATACATGAGAAAGATAAGGAATTAACAACTTAAGTAGGTTGCCCAACATCAGCGTCTCACTGGCTCCATCTTTAAAATGGGACTAATAACACCCACCTGAGGGGGTTGATGTGGGTTAATCATGAAGGTAGAGCAGCTACCATGGTGGCCAGCTAGCCCTGAGTGCTCCGAGTTTTATTATTGCTGTTACTGGTATGGTTGTCTCATAGCCTGTGGGGCAAAGACAGAGAAAGAGGTAGAAACCCAGACCCAGCATTGTTTCCTCTGGGCCACACCGACACTCACTCTTTCCATCAGTGGCTCTACACATGGGGATTGCTGCCCATTAGGGGTGTTTTAGAACTTTGAGGTGCTTGAGGTTATTGATATGATGGGTCACCCTTCTGCACTACATGGACAGGTCTCAACCCACTTTTGAATGTGCTACTGGACATTCATATAGGAGACAGACCTGCTTATTATTTGAACTTTACATCATTGTACATATACACACAAAGCATATTTACCCGGTTTCATATACACTGAATTTTCAAATACAAGAATCATGTGACTCAAGGGAAGAATTGCTCTTCTTTTGGGAAAATCCTGTCACATTAGCAATGCCTTTCAAGGTATTTGACTCATCTCCAACACAAAACACCTGTATAAATCTGCATTTGTGACTGTCACAGAGACCCCATGAATAAGTACATTCCATGTATAAGTATTCTTCTGTAGCCCTTACTTCAAAATGTCAAACATAAAGAAAAATCTTCAACAAAATCATTGTCTCCTTTCTCTTCATCCACATTTATCCATTTTAAGTAGGTGCAAACATCTGATAACTTCATTATATTTTCTAAGAGTCAAGCCTGACATTTGCAAATTATAAGACATAGCATTTTATTATAGATTGCTTTCCTTTTATTTCTCCTTTTTACTATGTTATTATGGTCAGGGCTTTATTGACTTTTTTAAAAATCACGAGTAGAGGTAAGTCTTCCTATCTTTGAATTTCATTTCATATAGTTAAGGGAGTGTAACAAAATGTTTTCTACAAAGGGGGTATCGGGTCTGACAGTTTGAGAAGCACTGATCTGTATCATTACTTAGTTCACCCAAATATTCTGCTCTAAGAAAGCCCATTTAATAAAGGAAGGTTGGGATTGGATTGTAATGGGGCATAAACTAACTTGGGGCTGAGGAGATCAAATGAACTAGATACTGACTAAATATTTATCTGGTTTAGAACAGCTAAGTCAGCATAAACCTGGGGTTTTAGCACAGGTAACTGATGAGACCACATTTCCATCAGCCAGATGTCAGGCTGTAAGCTCTCAAGCCCAAGAGAGATAGTTGAGTAAGATTTTTGGTTTCTCATTATGGCTGTATATCAAGCCATCTTCAGAAAAGGTAAACTATTATTTTTACAAGGAAACAAGAATATTTGTCCAAATTAACATGACGTGTAGACCAGTTGTCTTAATGAACACAGTTCTTCCCTCTTAGCCATATAATTGATGCTCAAGAAATGAAATAATGACAGTAAACTCCTGTCCCAGGGGGACCGCAGCCGTCTAAGCTGTGCAGGGTCTGGAGCACCTGCCTGGCCCCTGGGTCTGAGCCCACCCTCTCTTGCCTGTAACTCCACCCCAAACAGGTCACAGATCCTTACACTGAAGAGAGGTGAGAGTTGTTTACCAGGGAGGAGGCAGGCAAGAGAAGAGCTTTCCCATGACAGGACCCTTCTATCGTCACTGACTGCTGGAAGCCGACACTGACACACCCTGGAAAGCCATCCTATCTGCAGGGGCAGACTAGCCCTTCACCTCTCAAATTCCCCTCTTCTGGGTCCCTTTGCTCAAATATTTCTCAGTTAACTATGCAGTAGGTATGTCTGGACATCTACTCTTTTGCCAACTAGATAGGTGGTGAGCAAAGCAGACTTGGCGCCTGCTCTCATGGAGCTCACAACCTGAGAGAGAGCAGACATGGAAGGGAGAAACTATCATATAAACAGTGTGTAATTAAAACAGGACATGACTACTGAGGACAGAATTGGGGGGGTGGGGAGACATCAAGAAAGATTTCCATGGAAAACGATGCCTGAGCTAGAGTGGACGATTGGGTAGAAGTTAACCGAGAGAAATGGAAGGGGAGCCAGTAGCGGACAGTTATCCAGAGGGAGGACCAGCATGAGCAAAGTGCCTGTGGTGGGACAGCACCAGAACCAGCTGTCACATAGGCCAGCATAGAAGAATGGGCACAGAGGAGGAGGGGCAAGGTGGGTCTTATAGTCAGGGCTGGAGACTTCATTTTAAGAGTGACAAAAAGCCATGCAAAGAGGAAGGGGAAGGGACATTCCCCATGTGCAGGGGAAGAGGGGGAAGGGACATTAACATTTCCCATTTTGAAGCAATCATACTGACTGCAGACGGGAGGAAGATGGATAAAGAAAGGCCAAAAGATGGATAAAGAAAGGGCCAAATAGAAAGCTGGCAGATCAGTCAGGAAGCCATAGCCATAGTGAGCTAGCACTCAGAGCATGTGAATTTGGAGACGAAAAGGAGCAGACAGAGACAAGAGGTATTCAGAAGGGAAAACCAGCAAGACTTCAGTCTGATAATAAAGGACTGAGTGTCTGAAGAACTATCTCTCCAACCCAACCCATGGGCTCCTAAAGTCCAAACTCCAGTTGATGCTGGTCCTTGTACATCCCTCACACCTGACCAGCCAGCCTCGGGATGGATAATTCTGGTGGGGAGGGAGATGGTGACTCCTGATGCAAAGTTCTAAGTGTGGGAAACATCTTCCTCACTGGGAGCTGAACCCACCCTCTCACCTCTTGGTCCTCCTGCTGTGGTCACATGTGGAGCATAACGGAATGTACCCTTCTCCCCACCCTACTCTCACCTCCCAACCCTAGGACGTGGCCCAGAAAGAACTTGTTTGCCACATGTTTTCTCTTTCTCGTCTCACTGTGAGTTGCCTGCTTTCTCTTTGAAATCCCAGAGCCCTGCCCCCTTTCTTCTTTGTCCAGAATGGCATATAAGCCTCAACACCCCAATGTGTTCTGAGGTCTCATATTCTTTTTTTGTTTTGATTACATACAACATTATATTAGTTTAAGTGTACAAAACAACATAGTGATTAGACATTTACACACCTCACAAAGTGATACCCCAAAAAGTCTATTATCCATCCAACACTGTACATAGTTATTATAATATTATTGACTATATTTGCTATGCTGTAGTTTACATCCCCCGTGACTATTTTCTTTAATTATAGTAGACATTCAAAATTATTTTGTATTAATTTCAGATGTACAGCATAGTGGTTAGACATTTATACAATTTATGAAGTGATCCCAAAAATAAATCCAGTACCCACCAGACACTGTACATAGATTTACAACATTATCGACCACATTCCCCACACTGGACTTTACATCCCTGTTACTATTTTGTGACTACCAATTTGTACTTCTTCATCCCTTCACCTTTTTCACCCAGCCCCCGTCCTCTCTCCCATCTGTTAAACATCAGTTTGTTCTATGTATCTACAAGTCTGTTTCTGTTTTTTTGTTTATGCTGTTCTTTAGATTCCACATATAAGTGAGATCATATGGTATTTGTTTTTCTTTGTCTGACTTAGTTCATTTAGCATAATATCCTTAGGTCCATCCATGTTGTTGCAAATGGTAAGATTTCATTGTTTCATATGGCCGAGTAATATTCCATAATATCTATGTACAACTGCTTTAGCCAATCGTCTATTGATGTACACTTAGGTTGTTTCCATATCTTGACTATTGTAAGTAATGCTGTAGTGAACATAGGGATGCAAATATCTATTTGAATTAGTGTATTGGATTTTTTTTCAGATAAATACCCAAAAGTGGAATTGCTGGGTCTTTATAGTAGTTCTATTTTTTATTTTTTGAGGAACCTCCAAACTGTTTTCCATACTGGCTGCATTGATTTGCAATTCTTCCAATAGTGCACGAGGGTCCCTTTTCTCCACAGCCTCGCCAACAATTTTTGTTTTCTTATTTATCGATGATGGTCATTCTGACAGGTGTGAGGTGATATCTCATTATGATTTTAATTTTAATTTTTCTGATAATTAGAGATGTTGAGCATCTTTTCACGTCTATTGGCCATCTGTATGTCCTCTTTGAAGTAATGTCTATTCAACTCTTCTATCCATTTTTTAATTGAATTGTTTCTTTTATTAGTGTTAAGTTGTATGAGTTCCTTATATTTTTTGGATATTAACCCCTTATCAGATGTATCACTGGTGAATATCTTCTCTTATTTAGTAAGCTGACTTCATTTTGTTGATGGTTTCCTTTGCTGTGCAAAAACTTTTTAGTTTGATATAGTCCCATTCATTGATTTGTTTGTTTGTTTGTTTCCCTTGCCCGAGGAGATACATCAGAAAAAATATTAATTACTAAGGGTAATGTTGGAGTGTTTACTGCCTATACCCGTTGGTATTTTTCTTGATGCAATTCTAAATAGGATTGTTTTCTTAATTTCTCTTTCTGATAGTTACTTACTGGTGTATAAAAATCCAATCAATTTCTGAATATTAACTTTCTATTTTGCTATTTTACTGAGTTCATTTATCAGTTCTAATAGGTTTTTTTTTTGGTGGAATCTTGATGATTCTCTATATATAGTATCATGTCACCCACAAATAATGACAGTTTCACTTCTTCCTTTCCAATCTGGATGCCTTTATTTCTTGTTCTTGACTGATTGCTGTGGCTAGGACTTCTAATACTATGTTGAATAAAAGTGTTGAAACTGTACATCCTTGTCTTGTTCCTGATCTTAAGGAGAATGCTTTTAGCTTTCCCCATTGAGTATGATGTTAGCTGTGGGTTTGTCATATATGGCCTTTATTATGTTGAGATATGTTCCCTCTATTCTTACTTTGCTGAGAATTTTTTATCATAAATGTATGCTGGATTTTGTCAGATGCCTTTTCCGCATCTACTATTATGATCATATGATTTTTGTCCTACATTTTGATTATGTGGTGTATCACATCAATTGATTTGTGGGTATTGAACCGACCTTGCATACCAGGAGTAAATCCCACTTGATCATAGAGTATGATGTTTTTAATGTTTTGCTAATATTTTGTTGAGGATTTTTGCATCTATGTTCATCAGGGATACTGGCTTATAATTTTCTTTTTTTGTGATGGCTTTGTCTGATTTTGGAATCAGAGTAATGGTGGCCTCATAAAATGAGCTTGGAAGCCTTCACTCCTCTTGAATATTTTGGAAAAGTTTGAGAATAGATATTAGTTCTTCTTTGAACATTTGTGAAGTCAAGGACTTTTTTTCTTGGGGGACTTTTGATTAGTGAATCAATTTCATTAGTAGTAATCTGCTGGTTCAGATTTTCTGTTTTTTCTTGGTTCAGATTTGGAAGATTGTATGCTTCTAGAAATTTATCCATTTCTTCCAGATTATCCAACTTGTTAGCATGTAATTGTTCATAGTATTTTTCTTACAATCTTTTGTATTTTTCTGGTCTCAATTGCCTCTTCTCTTTCATTTCTGATTTTATTTGGGCCTTCTCTTTTTTTTCTTGATGATTCTAGTTAAAGGCTTATTAATTTTGTTTATCATTTCAAAGAATCAGCTCTTTGTTTCATTGACCTCTTGTATTGTGTTTGTAGACTCTATTTCGTTTATTTCCACTCTGATCTTTATTATTTCCTTCTTTCTACTCATTTCAAGCTTTGTCTGCTGTTCTTTTTTCCAGTTCCTTTAAGTGTAAAGTTAGATTGTTTATGTGAGATTTTTCTTGTATCTTGAGATAGGCCTGTATTGCTATGAACTTCCCTGTTAGGACTGCTTTCACTTTGCCCCATAGATTTTAAAGTCTATTTCGTCTGATATAAGTATTGCTGTTCCAGATTTTTTTTTTCATTTAACTGTGTTTTCATTTTCATGTGTCTCAAAGTATCTTTTGAGTTCTCTGTTAATCTCATTGTTAACTCATTCATTGTTTAGTAGTAAGTTATTTAACCTCCATGTGATTGTGTGGTTTTTAGGGTTTTTTGTAATTGATTTCTAGTTTCATATCTTTATGGTTGGAGAGGACACTTGATATGATTTCAATCTTCTTGAATTTATTGAGACTTGTTTTGTGGCCTAATATGCAGTCTGTCTTGGAAAATGTTCCATGTGCACTTGAAAAGAATGTGTATTCTGCTACTTTGGGGTGAAATGCTCTGAAAATATCAATTAAATTTATCTGGTCTAGTGTGTCAGTTAAGGCCACTGTTTCCTTGATAATTTTCTGTTTGGAAGAATGATTCATTGGTGTCAATGGTGTGTTGAATTCCCCTACTATGATTGTATTTCTGTCAATCTGTCTCTTTATGCCCACCAATATTTGCTTGACATATTTTGTTGCTCTTATATTGGATGCATAGATGTTTACTAGGGTTATATCCCTTTGTGGGATTGATCCCTTTGTCATTATGTAATATCCATCTTTGTCTCTTATGATACCCTTTGTTTTAAAGTGTATTTTGTCTGATATAAGTATTGCTACCCCAGCTTATTTATTTGTCTCCATTTGTGTGACTATCTTTTCCATTACTTTACTTTCAATCTATGTGTGTCTTTTGAGCTGAGGTGGGTCTCTTGAAGACAGCAAATGTATGGGTCTTGTTTTCTTATTCATTCAGCTGGTAGCTACTCTATGTCTTCTAATTGGTGCATTTATCACATTTATATTTAAAGTGATTATTGATAGGCATCTAGCTATTGCCATTTTATTATTCATATTTTGGATTTTTTATTTGTTTGTTTTCCCCTTTCTTCTTCTTAAAGAAGTCTCTTTAACATTTCTTATAATACTGACTTGATGGTAATGAAGTGTTTTCATTTTTTTCTTGTCTGAGAATCTCTTTATCTCTTTTTCAATTTTAAACAATAGCCTTGCTGGGTAGGGTAGTCTTGATTGTAGGTCCTTGCTTTGCATCACTTTGAATATTCATGTCACTCCCTTCTGACCTGCAAAGTTTCTGTTGAGAAATCAGCTCATAATCTTATGGGAGTTCCTTGTAAGTAACTGCTTGTCTTTCTCTTGCTGCTTTTAGAATTCTCCGTTTGTCTTTTACCCTTAGCCATTTTAATTGTGATGTGTCTTGGTTTGGGACACATTGGATTCACTTTGTTTGGGACTCTCTGTACTCCCTGGCCTTGTATGTCTACTTCCTTTGCCAGGTTAGGGAAGTTTTCAGTCATTATTTCTTCAAATAAGTTCTCAATCACTTGCTCCCTTTCTTCTCCTCATGGTAGTCCTATGATGTGAATGTTGTTATGCTTGATGTTGTCCCAGAGGTCCCTTAAACAATTTCCATTTTTTAAAAATTCCTTTTTCTTATCGTTCTGATTGGATGTTTTCTGCTACCTTGTCTTCTAAATTACTGATCCAATCCTCTCCTTCATCTAATCTGCTATTGATTACTTCTAGTGTATTCTTCGTTTCAGTTATTATATTCTTTATTTCTGACTGATTCTTTTTTATGGTTTCTATGTCCTCTTTTATGCTTGTTATCTCTTTGTTGTTCTAAGTTCCTTAAGCATTCTTATAACCAGTATTTTAAACTCTGTCTCTGGTAAGTTGGTTGCCTCCATTTCATTTAATTCTTTTTCTAGAGTTTTCTTCTGTTCTTTCATTTGGGACATCTTTCTTTTTCTCTTCATTGTGGCTGCCTTTCTGTGTTCATTTCTATGTATTAAGTAGATTTCCTATGTCAGTCTTCACTGCTGGCTTCATGTAGTATGTGTTCTGTGTGGTCCAGTGGCTCAGTCTCTTTGGTCACCTATACCATGTGTTCTAGGAGTGTCGTTTGTGTGTGTTGTGTGTGTTTTCCTTTTATAGTTGAGTCATAATTGTTTTTGGCACATCGGTGGGTGGGTTTGACTCTTGGGATGATTGGTTGTGAGTATTGGATATGCCCACAACATATGCACTGTTATGTGAGGGTGACCCTTCAGAGGGGATTCGTCCCAGCAGCTTCTTTGAGACCACCCTTTGGGTATGCTGCTTGTGGGGCTAACCAGGTAGTGCTCTGGTGTGGTCTGAAGCTGGTCTCTGAGTGTGTTGTTTCTGGTGTCTCTTGGGAGGCGTCCCAGGCAGGTCAATTTTAGCCTTGCTGTGACCTGTCCAGGGCTACCTGGTAGGAGCTATAAAGCTATATGCCATTGGTTGCAGCCTCTTCTGGACCTGGAAGCCTGTGGGGTGACCTTGCTGTGAACTGAGGCTGGGTGACACAGTATTGGACCTGGGGAAGCATAGCAAAAGGCCCAGCCCCCATCCCCAGGCCTGTTGCCATCTGCTTTCTGCCCATAAGGCTCAGCTGCTAAAAGAGCCTCCTTAGGTGTGTGGCTGGGCTGGTTATCCCACTGTTGACAGTGCCACTGGCGATGCTGCCCAAGTTGAGCAGTGAGAGGTCCCAGGGAGTCATCAGGGTTGTGCAAGTAGTACTCACAAATTTAATGCAGATTCAGTTCTTGCACCAGTAGCAAGCCTGTGGACACTCCACAAACTGCCCAAAGAATACCTAGGCCAGCCACCTCTTGACTTGGGCCCCCAGATCTCCAAGAGACACTCAAGAAAGGCTGCAGCACAAGCTGGGGCTAACTGCCTGCTGCCAAAAGTGTTCCAGGGAGCTGCACAATCCACTGCAGGCCCTCTGCTGCTAGAAAAGCCTCCCAAAGCATGCAGAGCAGGGCTGGCCACCCAGGAGCCAAGAGTGTACCTGGGTGATGCGAGTGAGACAGGCAGGGAGCATCCCAGAGCATCATCTGGGTGGGGCATGGGGAGATCACCAGGTCAATTCAGTCTCAGATTTGGCCATGTGGGGAGGGCTCAACACAGAAAATATGGTGATCTCCTGTAGGCTACACATGAAGCAGACTCCACACAGGAATAATGGCAGCTGTCCCTCTAGCCCTCCTTCTGAAGCCACACAGTTCAGTATTTCCCTGTATGTCTCTGATACCTCTCAAATGGCTGCCCCTCCGCCAGAGCCCAGGGTGAGTGTTTTCAAGTGAGTGAGTCTGTGCATAAGCCCTTTAAGAGGACATGTGGGTTTCCAGCCACCTTCTGTCTCACCAGGATGAACAGATGGAATCCTCACTTATTTTTACAGCCTGATGTTGTTAGGGGTCCTCTTCCTGGCACCAGTACTTAGGGCTGGGGAGCCCATTTTGGTCCTGGGGTCCCTTGCTCCTCTGAAGAGGAACTCAGTGGCTGAAATATTCCTCCTGATTCTCATCTGCCATAGCCAAATGTTGTAGAGACTCCTCTTCCTGGCACTGGACCCCTGGGCTAGGGAGCCCCGTGTGAGGCTGCAACCCCTCACTCTTCAGGGGGAACCTCCACCACCAAGGTGTCCCTCCCGATGCTCAATCACTGCCTGTGTCTGAGGGTTCATATGCTTATGGAACCCCCATATATACATATGAAATAAATTTGGACATATCCTCTTGTTAATTTGTCTCGTGTTAATCATATTGTTAATTTCTAAGCCTGAAGAATTTAGAAAAGTGAGAGGAAAATTTGTTTTTCCACCCTCCCACCCATGGTAGGAAGTTGCTGCGTTGCACTGAGGGTCTGTGGTGGGCATTGTCAGTGTGTGATAGGAAGGCAAGGGCGAGCTTGTCCATCAGTGGGGAGAGTGGGGTGGGAGTGTACATGAGCCCTGAACATCTACACGACTCAGCTCTCTGATCCCAGGGCTGCTCCCAGAGCATGTGAGTGCCAGGGGCCTGCCAAATTGAGCTTATATTCCTCCATGGTCTACCCAGCTCCAGGTGCAGGGACCTGTTCATCTCTGCTTAAGCTGCTTGTCTGGATTTGGGGATGGAAGAACCAGTCCTTAATGCTCTTGAGATGAGTCAGCAAACCCGGTGCTGCCCCTTCCCGCAGGTGCTCATGTGGCACTTCAGAAGCTGCACTGGCTGCAAGCCCTCTCTCTGAGGGTAGGGGCAGCTTTGGTCTGGGATGACAGCCTCCAGGTTGTCTCTAACCTACCACTTACCTAGGACTGGTGAGGACACATTAGATTGGCCACTGGGGAAACTGAACTTATCACATATCCTGGACCACCAGACTGATATCCTAGCCAAGTCAGAGCACACCTTCCTGGACCCCTCAAGCGTTTGCCAGCAGGCCAAGTTTGAGACAAAACTGAGCAACTTGTATACCCTGTGACCTTAAAAGAGTAACTTAACCTCTCTGGGCACTTTTCCACTTTTACAAAAAAAAAAGAAAAAGAAAAAGAAAAGAGAGAGAGAGAGAAAAAAGAGAAAGAGGAGGGATAAAAATATTCAGAAATGAGGAAAGAGTTATTATCAGCAATAAAAGAACAGTGTTTACCACTCTGCACCCCCCTCCCCCCCAGCCTGGGTTGAATCTGTGTCACTACTTACTAGCTGTGTGACCTTGAGCAATTTAATTAACTTCTCTAGGCCTCAAGGGCCTGTGTCTAAAATTGAGATAATGATAGTACCTACATCAGAGGTTTGTTTTGAGGATTAAATGATAATCTACCTCAAATGCCTGGCACAGTCAACATGCTTAGTAAATATTACCTGCTTATTATTTGCTACAGTGCATAGCTAGAGGTGGGTATTATAATCCTTACTGTAGGTGGTGTGGGAGTCAACAAGTACTTTTTCTCCTATCTTCTAAATTCTTCTGGCTGAACTAATAAATTAACATGAAACGGATTACCAGGATAAAATTTTCAAATTTATTACATACGTACATATGGGGGTTCCATGTGGCTATGAGACCTCAGAACACAATGGGCCGTTGAGGCTTATACGTCATTCTGGACAAAGGAGAGGGAGGCAGGGGTCTGAGATTCCAAAAGGAAAGCAGGCAACTCATAGGGAGATGAGAAAGAGCAAACCTGTGGTAAACAAGTTCTTGCAGGGCCACCCAGAAACAATGGGACACAGAGGGGAGTCCAGCAAACAGGCTCTGCTAGATTTCTCCTGGTCCACCAGACTTAATCCATAAGTGATAAAGTGACTATGCTAAGGTGAATAGCACCCTTCTTTTAAGCAGGTTTTTCTATCTGAATTCCTTTAGACAGGTAAGGGGGAAGATCAAAGTTCCTTCTGTGTCTTTTTTTCTTAATAACCAGCTTAAGATCAATATCCCAAAAGGCATATTTTGGGGTGGCAAACTGGTTCCCTCAGTGGAGAAACGGAAGGTCAGAGGAATTGGGTAGCAGGCTAAAGTTCACCAGCTAGACAGGGGCAGACCCAAAGGCAGTGAGGGCCCTTCTCTGCACCACCATGGGACCAGTGGCCTGCCCGGGCATCTGGTAGTGCCACAGGTAACTCAGGTGCCAAACACATCAGCTGCTGCTCAGGCATGGCTAAGCGGCCCATGCCAGGGGACACAGCATGCCATGTTCTCACCAGCTGGGCTAGAGGAGCAGCATCCCAGAACAGCACCTCACCCGCCACCTGTCTGGTCCTCCGAAACAGACAGAGTCTCATCTTAACAACAGGAAGTGGGACCTTGATGCAGCTGCAGTGCATCTCCACCCCCATACTGAGTGTAGGGTGGGGCCAGGGCCTGGGTCCCAGGACATAAAGTGCCTTCCAGAGGACTGCTCACCTCCTCCCATTCGTCCTCACTCTGAGTCTCCAAGAGAATACTCTATCTCACCTTCCTCGTTGCTGTGATTTTCTCTCTTAGACACAAACAATAGCAGCCACCACCTGTCCAGTGCGTCAGTGTGTGCCATGTGCCAGACACTCAAGTGCTTCACTGTGTCAACTCTAATCTCATTGCAACCCTGAAGAGAGTGTTATTATTACCCGCATGTTACAGATGGGGAAGCTGAGGCCCAGAGAGGTTTAGTAATTTGCACATAAACACACAGCTATTAAGTGGCTGTGCTTGGGATTCAAATCCAGGCAACCTGACATCAAAGGCTAGGGTTTTTGCTTTTTTTAATAATTCCAATTTACAGAAAAATTGAAAGAATATTACAAAGAATTTCTATATACCAATTATTAACATTTTGCCCTATTTTTGCTTTACCATTCTTTCTCTCTCCCTCTCTTGGCTGTTTGAATATTATATTTGAGAGTACCTTGTTGGCATGTACCTTTACCCCTAAACATTTTATCATGGGAATCTTAAGAATAATATTCACTTACACACCCAAAATATGATCATCAGAATCAGGAAATTTAACATTGCTACAATGACATCTTCTATGCTACAGAACTTATTAAAATTTCACCATTTCTCAATAATGTTCTTCTCGTTTATTATTTTCTGGTGAAGAAATTTTGTGTCTTTACTCTCCTTTAGTATGAAAGGACTCTGGTCTTTCTTTGTCTTTCATTATATCAGCGCTTTTTACCCCATCCCGAACCACCCTCATTTGGGTTTGTCCAAGCTTTCTTATAATTAAATTCAGGTTATACATTTTTGGCAGGCATCCCTGGAGGTGATGATATGTTCTCAGTTATGTTGATTTGCCCCTTTCTGGTGATATTAACTTTGATCATTGGTTAAGATGATATCTGCCAGTTTTCTCCACTACAAAGTTATTTTCCTTGGTAAATCGTAAGTTATTTGTAGGGAGTTGCTTTGAAAGTATGTAAAAGGCAGTTGTCATCAAACTTTCACCCTTCACTTTAGCTTCCACTGATGCTCCTTACCTGCATCAGGTGTCACTGCAAAGTGGGGAGGGGTGGCTTGCCAACTCCATCACTCTTTCTACATTTATGAGTTGATTTACTACTGTAGTTGATTTTCTCTTCTCCTCCATTTTATCACTTATTATCAGTAGGGACTCATGGATTCTTATTTTTTTCTTGTCTGATAATCCATTACTATCATTATTTATTGTGACGCTCAAATTGTCCTAGATGTGGCCAGTAGGCTCCTGCTCGAGCTGGCTCCTGTCCCCTTGACAGGTTCCTATGATTTTTTGCACAGTCTGTAATATAAGACACGCTCATCTTGTATTTTCGCTGTCCTAGCCATTGCATGCAACATCCTCACTTCTCCAAGCATCCCTGGTTCTTCTAAGTGGAGAATGGCATTCAGTAACCAAGGTTGAGGCACACGTGTGCTCATTGGTACTGGTGTGACATTGTTCTGATGTAGAGGCTGTGCTTCTAATCACTGTACTAACCTGTCTCTTGTCCTATGCAGTTGCCCAGGTTCCTCTCTCAGAGGGATACCTACACTACAGGCAGTCAAATCTGAGGTACCACCTCAGAGTGTGCTCATTGCCAAGGCTTGCAAAGTGAGTCCTATTCCTGGCTTAGTGTTTCCTGGCCCATATCTTTCTCTGTTCCTCTTTCAACACAGGCTATTCTGTTACTTTAACCAGCCCATCCCCAAAGGCAGCCAAAGCTATGCTTCAAAGCTCCTGTTGGCCTTACTGTGGCCACACGAGAGGTCATTAAGAGTCATTAGTGAAACAGATTCCCACTTCCCAGCAGGACCTACTAAGCACAGTGTGAAGGAAGAAGAAGAGAGCATGTAAATGAATGCTCCAACTCCACTGTGGGCATAGCAGCCTTCCATCTTAAAGGTGTAGTTTAAAATCTCTCTGAAAATTAATGTTTGTCCCAGAGAGTGAAGGAAACCAAAATTCTACCACTCCAAAGTTGACTTTTGGGATTTTGATTTTAAGCTGGTTATTAAAAAACAAGACTCAGAAAGAGTCTTCCCCATTTGACCCTCCCCCCTTTCTTGCCTAAGAGATTCAGATGGAAGGGAACCTCAGTATAATTGCCTTGGTATTAGACGGGAAGACTCCAAGACTACTGACTAGATGTCCCCATGTCCCATTGGTTTCTAAGTCACATAGCAAAAATTTACCTGCCATGTGTATTCTGCTCTTCCTGCAAATCACCCCTTTTCACTTTCAAAATCTAAGACCCCCTTCCCTCTTTTTTTCCTTGGTCCAAAATGTCATATATACCCAATTTTGCAAATTCTTTGGAATTTTCATGCTAATGTGAATTCCCTGTGTGCGCGTACTAAAACTTGATTTTTCTCCTGTTAATCTCTGTTAATTTGATTGTTAGCTCAGCTAGAACTTAGAAGGTGGGAGGAAAAGTATTATTTTTAACCATCATAAGGGGTGTCTGTGTGTGTGTGTGTGTGTGTGTGTGTGTGTGTGTGTGTGTGTGTGTGATCCAGGAACTAGACACTTAGAAGACTATCTTACCTGGTGGGCAGCCCTTAATGCAGCTAAGACATGAGCTGCAAATCTCACCTGAACAAGCAGCCCAGAGCACCACCCCGGTGCTTCCCAGGGTGTTACTCGAGACCTGCACTGTCCAATAAAGTAGCCACTAGTGTGGTATGGCTATTTACATTTTAACTCATTGAACTTAAATTGGATTAAACATTTAGATCCTCAGTTGCACTGGCTACATTTCCAGCACTGCACAGATATAAAACCTCTTTCATCACAGAACATCCAACTGGACAGTGCTGTTCTGGATTGAATAACTCAGAGGGCTAGCAGAACTGTCCAGAGAAGCATGTGATGGGCCCGGGGGAGATCAAGCTGTATGGATAGGTTCATAATAGATTTTCCTCAAGGTGTGTGGAAGTTGTGACTATTTGAAGAAGGACATCCTCCTGTGACAGCCATGACGGCTATGGACCTGAGGCCAAGAGAAACAGGAGCTTTCAGGCTGTGCCTGGAAGGCAGGTAACCTGGCCAAGTGAAACCCTTCCATTGTCCTCTCTTTCAGTAAAGTCTGTCACAAACAGGAAAGCTGGCTGTTAATAGTGGGAGGGAGAGTCTGCAATGCCTGTCTCTTGGGGTTGGAGCCAATGTCATTTGCATGTTGAAGGACAGGGAACCTGGGGACACCAATTGACAGGTCCCTTCTTTCAGCTCTTGACTCAATGTCACTTACAGGGGCTTTCCTTGGCCACCTGGTTCAAAGGAACAGCCTCAGCCTGTCCGTCACATCTTCCACCCTCTTTCTTGTTTTGTGTTTCTTAGCACTTGTCATTCTCTGACATCATGCAGATTTGATTAACCCGTGTTGTTTATCGTCTGTTGTTCCTATGACACATTGGCAGGTATTTTCATGTGTTTTGTCTACTTCTGTATCCCCACCCCCTAGAGTAGAGCCTAGCACAAGGTTGCCAAGTGATAATTGTGTGCTCAGTGATTGAGGGGACTGTACTTGGGCCACCTTTGTAAGCCTCAGTTATTCCTTCCAGAACCAGATGAGGATAAGTAAACGAGTGCTCTTTGAGGGAAAATATTACACATATCCTACTCCCACAATGCTAGACTACCCCTAAGTCTGGAAATGAGCCATTTTCTCTCCCTCATCTCCTCTACCTCCCCATATACACACGTGCTTGTATATACACCCACAGGTGCACGCGTGCGTGCACACACACACACACACACACACACACACACTCGTGCACACACACGCGTACAAATGCATGTGCACACACATACACACGTACTGACTTACCCTGTGCTGTTCTTTCTTCCCAGGATGTCCTTCTCCAGCAAACACTAGTCTTTCCAGAAAATTCTTACTCCTCCTTCAACTCTCAACTCAGATGCTGCCACCTCTGGGACATCAGCCCTGACACCCACAGGCTGACTCAGGGCTCTGAGACCTGGGACACAGTGCTTATCCTTGCAGCTGTCTGGCCATTTAGAATTTCCTGTTAACACGTCTGCCTCCCTTCCTGGTTGAGCTTGCCTTAACAGGGGTTGTTTTCTATTCATGAAGTATTTGTCTAATTCAGACTAATTTTTATGTTTCTCAGTGGCCCCCCACCCAACATCTTACAAAAGCTATTTGATATATGCAGTGTCTAGTTCATGTTTAATCAGGGCTTTGTGTCCGTATAAAACCTGAGTGACTGTGGTACCTATCAGATGCTCTTAGCTGTCTGACTTTATACCCTTTTCTTGACACTGGGTCCCAAAATGTCCTGTGACTACCTCTGGGCAAAGCCAAACTGCTTATTTTATACATCGTGACATAATTCTTTCTTTGTACATCCAATTAATGGTGGTAGACTCTGTAAAGGGCTCTTTTCATATTACAGCAACGTTACTTCTTCCTGACAAAAGCAATAAATATGCCTGTGTCTAATTGCTTGTCCCTGAGCTAATTGTTAGGCTAAAAATAAATATGTAAAAGATAGCTTTTTTTTTAACAGAATATTAAGATCTGAGATTTCACTCATTCATTCATTCATTCATTCATTCATTGACTCACACAATAAATATATGTAAACCATTGATTTATGATTATTAGCAGTAATTATATGAGTAATACAAAGACAAATTAATCATGAATCCTACAATCAGAGAGCTTATAATCTGGAGAGATAGAGTATGTAAACAAAATCATGTAAATACAATGAAGAATGAGATGTATGATATAAGATAGAAACAAGGTGTTTGAGAATAGACTGTTTCTAATTGAGAGGATCTGTTGTTAAAGGGCCTTGGAAGAAAAACCAGCAGCACGAACAAGAGTTTCATGTCAAAGAGAGAGAAATGCATTTTAACTGATGGGGAATTAGAGAGATCTAAGACCATCGCAAAGTCCATGGTCCATTGCCCTTCATTTCACCTCTCCTTGTCTACTGCCTCCTGGGCAGCATCAGCATCTCTATCATGAGACTCCTGAGGCCAGGACAGATGGTGGACATGGTCAGGAGAGAGGGTGGACACAGCCAGGAGAGAGGGTGGAGGGAGAAGGTGGAGTTTCAAAACACACCTTTCCTTCAATATTCTAATATATCTCTTCACTAAAATGATCGCAGAAATAAGTTCTCTGTCTTTTTTAAACCCTGAAATAAGATTACATTGTCCCTAAAATATGATTGCTGCAACCTTGACATAACTTTTGAAATTAATATTGTAACCAACTTCATAAGATAAATGCATTTTGTAAGTTTGAATTTGTGGACAAACACAAAATAAAATCACATGTATTTTTGTGAAGTAACATTCAATATATAACCTTAAAAATAACAGTAAGTCACTAAATCTCTTTAAAAAATAAAACAAACAAATAAATAAATATGTATGCTACATTACCAGCCCCTGATGAGGACAGATAGATAAATAAATCAGTAGACTAACAAAAGAAGAAGGAAAACCATGCACTGTTTTTTTGCTTCAGGTTAGATATGGCTGGTTAAAATTAATTTGCAATTTTCGTCATCAAAATGGCGTCGTGAGGTGAGCCTCTGTAAAGCTCCCCTGGAATTTACAACTAATCGAACAACAATAACTCCACAAAGGACTCCCTGCACAGCAGACAGGTAAGACAAAGAAGCCCACTACTGAATTCACCTAAAGGTAGGCGAATTGCGCAAGCGGGGGCAGGGGGAAGGGAGAAGTGCGGAGACGTAGCTGCACACGGGCACAGGACGCAGACCTGGCTCAGTGCTCCGAGCTCGCTGCATCCCGGAGCTACCGCGGCTGCAGGAGAGGGAAGAACTCGGACTGCTAGGGCTCCGCTTATGGCCCACAGGGCTGAGGGGGCAGCATATAACATGGCTGAACCCAAAGCTCACGGCAGAGACCTCGGAGAAAACACTGAGGGAAGAAGGCTGAAAATGGTGGTTTAAGCCCTCACTGCCAAGCAGAGAACGGAAGCCTTAGGCACTGAGACTAGCTGCCCCCTCCCTACCCTCCCAGAGGTCACCCCGCCCCCATCTGCCCGGTGCTAGAAGCAGAAATCAAAAGAACAGAATATTTGCTGTTCTGAGAACTGTGGACCCCAGACACAGATTCACAGCCCAACTAGTTCCGGCAAAGGGGAGGGAGCTGTGGAAGCAGGACCGGCTGTGGTGGTGGTCGCCGCCATTGTTCTGGGCCACCTCTCACAACTCACCCCGCCCCTGGCCCCACCTATGTGGGTGGATCCCTGCAGGAGTAAACAGAACTGCTGAAACATATGGGTTCTGAATCTGTGCAGGAAGAGCTTTGGAACTTCAAAAGCTCTCCGCATACCCACACGGACACAGCGCCCTGTGACCCAGGCAAACTATTAACAGAGGGGAAGCCCCCCAAGGAATCCCCCCATTGTGTGAGAAGCTGCAATAGTGCAGAGAAAACATAGCACTACCGTGTGACAGAGAAAAAAAAGGCTGCAGTTGGAGAGAAAATAAAACATTATACCAACAAGTACTGGAAAACAAAAGAAACACCTCTTCCTATCAACCTGTTGCAGAAGCCACTCCTGTAGATGTCTAGGAAGAGAAATAATACATCAGTAATTGCCATGAATAACTAAGGCAAAAAGACAGTTCAGAAAGAAAGTGAAAAGTCTCTAGAAAAGGAACTTAAAGATATGGAAATATGTGACTTAAATGACAGAGAATTCAAGATTGCAGTTCTGAAAAAACTCAACAAGATGCAAGAAAACACAGAAAGGCAGTTTAATGAACTCAGAAACACAATCAAAGAACAACACGAGCATTTTACGAAAGAGATTGAAATTTTAAAAAAGAACCAAATAGAATTTCTGGAGATGAAGAACTCAATAGAAGAAATTAAGAATGAAATAACCAGCTTAAGTAGTAGAGTTGACCAGATGGAGGAAAGAATCAGTGACATCGAAGATAGAAACCTGGAAATTACACGGATGGAAGAAGAAAGAGACTCGAGACTTAAAAGAAATGAAAGAACTCTACAAGAACTTTCTGACTCCATCAGAAAGAGCAATATATGAATAATGGGCATACCAGAAGGAGAAGAAAGAAAGAAGGGAACAGAGAATATATTCAGACAAATTGTTGATGAGAACTTCCAAAACTTGTGGACAGAACTGGATCCTCGAATCCAAGAAGCAAATAGAACACTTAAGTACCTCAATCCCAACAGGCCTTCTCCAAGGCACATTGTATTGAAGCTGTCTAAAATCAACGACAAAGAAAGAATCCTCAAGGCAGCCAGGGAAAAGAAGACGGTAACCTACAAAGGAAAGCCCATTAGATTATCATCAGATTTTTCAGCAGAAACTCTACAAGCCAGGAAGTAGTGGAACCAAATATTCGAACTATTGAAAGAGAGAAATTATGAGCCAAGAATAATATATCCAGCAAAGATATCCTTTAGATATGAAGGAGGAATAAAGACCTTTCCAGACATACAGAAGCGGAGGGGATTTTCTAATACACGACCTGCACTACAAGAAATACTAAAGGAGGCTTTTGACCACCATCAACAGGGACAATTTGTGGCAACCAAAACATAAAAAGGGGGAGAGTAAAGGCCTGAACTGGAATATGGGAATGGAGAAAGTAAGCGTGCTGAAGAAAATGGAATACTATAATATAAAATTTTCTTTTACATAAACTTAAGGGTAACCACTCAAAAAAAAATCCAGAACTGAAATATATACTGTAATAAAAGAAGAAACACAGGGAAACATCATAGAATACCACCACACAGAAATAATAGACAGCAATAAAAAGGCAAAGAAACAATGGAGACACAGCCTTACCAGAAAACTAAAAATAGAATGACAGGAAATCCTCACATATCAATAATCACCCTAAATGTAAATGGATTGAACTCACCAATAAAAAGGCACAGAGTAGCAGATTGGATCAAAAAACTAAACCCAACCAAATGCTGTCTCCAAGAGACACATCTCAGCTACAACGACAAGCATAGACTCAAAGTGAAAGGGTGGAAATTGACACTCCAAGCAAATGGTATCCAGAGAAAATCAGGTGTAGCCATAATGATAGCAGATGAAACAGACTTCAGGGTGAAAAAGGTAACAAGAGACAAAGATGGACATTTCATAATGGTAAAGGTGACTATACAACAAGAAGACATAACAGTCCTTAATATTTATGCCCCCAATCAGGGAGCACTGAAATATACCAAGCAACTACTAACAGAACTAAAGGGAGCAATTGACCAAAACACAATTATACTTAAATACATCATTGACTTAAATACATCATTGACAGCTATGGATAGATCATCCAAACAGAAAATAAATAACGAAATAGCAGCCCTAAATGACACATTAGATGAAATGGACATAATTGACATATATAGAGCACTTCATCCGAAAACATCACACTATACATTCTTTTCTAGTGTACATGGAACATTCTCAAGGATAGACCATATATTGGGACATAAAATCAGCCTCAGCAAATTTAAGAAGATTGAAATCATACCAAGCATATTCTCTGATCACAAGGCTTTGAAATTGGATATCAACTGCAAAAAGAAAGCAGGAAAAAACATAAATACATGGAGATTAAACGACATACTTTTAAAGAACGACTGGGTCAAAGAAGAAATTAGAGGAGAGATCAAAAGATACATAGAAACAAATGACAATGAAAATACATCCTACCAAACTTTTTGGGATGCAGCGAAAGCAGTTTTAAGAGGGAAATTTATATCATTACAGGCCTTCTCAAGAAACAAGAAAAATCCCAAATAAATAACCTCATGTTACACCTTAAAGAGCTAGAAAAAGAAGAACAAATGAAACCCAAGGTCAGCAGAAGAAAGAAAATAACAAAAAGCAGCAGAACTAAATGAAATAGAAAACAAAAAGACAATAGAAAAAACTAATGTGAAAAAGAGCTGGTTCTTTGAAAAGATTAACAAAATTGACAAACCCTTGGCTAGACTCACTAAAATAAAAAGAGAGAAGACACTAATTAACAAAATTAGAAATGAAAAAGGGGAAGTTATCACGGACACCACAGAAATACAAATGATCATCCAAGAATACTATGAAGGACTATATGCCACCAAATTCAATAACCTAGAAGAAATGGACAAATTCTTAGAAACATATAGCCTTCCAAGGCTGAACCATGAAGAACTGGAAAATCTAAACAGACTGATCACCAGTAATGAAATTGAATCAGTCATCCAAAACCTTCCCAAAAGCAAAAGTCCGGGACCATATGGCTTCACTAGTGAATTCTACCAAACCTTCAAAGAGGATCTAATACCAATCCTGCTCAAACTCTTCCAAAAAATTGAAGAAGAGACAGTACTCCCTAACTCATTTTATGAGGCCAACATTACCCTGATACCAAAACCTGGTAAGGACAACACAAAAAAAGAAAACTACAGACCAATATCTCTGATGAATACAGATGCAAAAATCCTAAACAAAATACTAGCAAATCGAATACAACAATGCATTAAAAAGATTATTCATCACGACCAAGTGGGGTTCATCCACGAGGCACAAGGATGTTTCAACATCCGCAAATCCATCAATGTGATACATCACATAAACAAAATAAAGGACAAAAATCATGACTATATCAATTGATACCTAAAAAGCATTTGACAAGACACAATATCCATTTATGATTAAAACACTTAATAAAATAGGTATAGAAGGAAAATACCTTCAAATAATAAAGGCCATATATGACAAGCCCTCAGCTAATCTCATAATTAATAACTGAAAAACTGAAAAACTGAAGCCCTTTGCTCTACGTTCAGGAACACGACAGGGCTGTCCCCTATCACCTCTGCTTTTCAACATAGTGTTAGAAGTCCTTGCCAGAGCAATCAGGCAAGAGAAAGAAATAAAAGGCATCCACATTGGGAATGAAGAAGTTAAATTATCACTCTTTGCAGATGACATGATGCTATATATAGAAAACCCTAAAGACTCCACCAAAAAGGTATTAGAAACAATCAACGAATACACTAAAGTTGCTGGCTACAAAATCAACGTACATAAGTCCATTGCATTCCTATATACTAACAATGAAATCTCAGAAAAAGAAATACAAAAAACAATTCTTTTTGCAATTGCAGCAAAAAGAATAAAATACCTAGGAATAAACTTAACCAAGGATGTGAAGGACCTATATGCTGAAAACTGTAAGACATTTTTGAAAGAAATTGAAGAAGACACAAAGAAATGGAAAGAGAGTCCGTGCTCATGGATTGGAAGAATCAACATAGTTAAAATGGCCATATTACCCAAAGCAATATACAGATTTAATGCAATCCCCATCAAAATCCCAATGGCATTTTTTAAAGAAATAGAACAAAAAATCATCAGATTTGTTTGGAACCACAAAAGACCCCAAATAGCCAAAGCAATCTTAAGAAAAAAGAACAATACTAGAGGTATCACACTCCCTGACTTTAGCTTGTACTACAGGGCTACATAATCAAAACAGCATGGTATTGGCAGAAAAACATACACATAGACCAATGGAATAGAACTGAGAACCCAGAAATAAAACCACATAAATATGGACAGATAATTTTTGACAAAGAAGCTAAAAACATACAATGGAGGAAAGACAGCCTCTTCAATAAATGGTGCTGGGAGAACTGGAAAGCCACGTGCAAAAGAATGAAACTGGACTGCTATCTGTCACCATGTACCACAATTAATTCAAAATGGATTAAAGACTTCAGCATAAGACCTGACACAATAAACTGCATAGAAGAAAACATAGGTACTAAACTTATGGACCTTGGTTTCAAAGAGCATTTTATGGATTTGACTCCAAAGGCAATGGAAGTAAAAGCTAAAATAAACGAATGGGACTATATGAAACTGAAAAGCTTCTGCACAGCAAAAGAAACCATCGATAAAATAAAGAGGCAACCAACTGAATGGGAGAAGATTTTTGCAAACAGTGCCTCCGATAAGGGGGCTAATATCCAAATTATGCAAAGAACTCATGAAACTCAACAACAACAAAAAATAAACAACCCAATTGAAAAATGGGCAGACGACCTGAAGAGACATTTCTCCAAAGAGGACATACAAATGGCAAATAGACTCAACATCACTAATCATCAGAGAAATGCAAATAAAAACCACAATGAGATACCACCTCACCCCAGTCAGAATGGCTATCATCAACAAGACAAATAGTAACAAGTGTTGGAGAGGCTGTGGAGAAAAAGGAACCCTTATACAGTGTTGGTGGGAATGCAGACTGGTGCAGCTGTTATGGAAGGCAGTGTGGAGGTTCCTCAAAAAATTACGAATAGAATTACCATATGACCCAGCAATCCCTCTCCTGGGTATCTACCCAAAAAATCTGAAAGCATTCATCCATAAAGACATGTGTGCTCCAATGTTCATTGCAGCTTTGTTTACGGTGGCCAAGACATGGAAACAACCAAAACGTCCTTCGATAGATGAATGGATAAAGAAGTTGTGGTATATATACACAATGGAATACTATTCAGCGGTAAGAAAAGATGATATAGGAACATTTCTGACAACATGGATGGATCTTGAGAGTATGATGCTAAGCGAAATAAGTCAGACAGAAAAAGCAGAGAACCCTATGATTTCACTGATATGTGGTATATAAACCAAAAACAACAAAAGAACAAGACAAACAAATGAGAAACAAAAACTCATAGACCCAGACAATAGTTTAGTGGTTACCAGAGGGTAAGGGGGGTTGGGGGGATGGGAGATGAGGGTAAAGGAGATCAAATATATGGTGATGGAAGGAGAACTGACTCTGGGTGGTGAACACACAATGGGATTTATAGATGATGTGATACAGAATTGTACACCTGAAATCTATGTAATTTTAGTAACAATTTTCACCCCAATAAATTTTTTTTAAAAAAATTAATTTGCATTGTAAATATTCTTGTTTCTGCGCTACGTTTGTGCTTCTTGCCACTGTGGAGTCTCTGCTCACTCCCAGACACTAATGCTAAAGTGAATTCTTCTACCTCTTTGTTTACTGCCTTGTCCTCTTGAATAATTCACCTCTTGATGCAGGAATTCCCAGGGGCTGAAGAGCAGAGCCCAGCCCCAGGTGGAGGAAGAGGGAGAGCCCAGAAGTACCAACTTCTTGCCTTTATTATAATTCCTGCCCAGCACAGATCCTGTGCCCAGCCAGGGGGTGGCCCCTCTCCAACATTCTGCATAAACACAATGTGACAAGCCTCTGAGCTGGCTACTCGCCACCACACCCTGCCCTGCCAGCCTCATGTGTGTGGGAAGCACCTGATAAATTAGAACAATCGGTGAGGAATCATGTTGACAGACAGCAAAGGCCATTAAAAACAACCAAATAACTGAATAAGCATGATGGGTACACCGAGGCTCCAGCATCGCTGATTGGATATGCAGAATGGAAAGAGTTTTAAGTGAAATTTGGGCATGTGCCTTTTACATCTCAGTTAAACCCACGAGAGTGCACTCCAATGTCTGCTTCTCTCACCTGGACAGGCCAGTGAGAGAAGGGTCACGTGCATCTTTCAGACACTTTCAGCACCGGAGTGCAAAGTCACACTTCCATTGAGCAGGCGGCTGTATCAGGACACAATGACGAGTCACACACAACCCTCTCCTCCAGAAATTCACAGCCTATTGTGGAAGAGACAAGTACACTGGCAAGCACCAAACACTGGGGGGAAGTGTAGGGACAGCAAATGTAAGGGAGGTCTGGGGGTCACAGTGGAATTGCAGAGTGGTGGCCAGAGGGGACAGCACTAATGAGAGCACAGAGATGAGGGAAGAGGGGGAAGGGATAGGGTGTGTACATGTCAGCGTTGTTGGATCCCAGAGTTCAAGACAGGGTGAGAAGAGTACTGAGGCTGAAAGGCAGGGTGGGAGCCAGATCGTGGACAACTTTTAATGCTAGACTAAGGACCATAATTGACACCTGAGTCAAAGCAGCAATCAGAAGAGCCTGACTCAGAGATACCAATGGTGTTGGTTAGTGGATCATGTGTCCCTAGAAAAGAAACACATGGGCATCCTATTAAATTCTGACTGGATCTGTGTATGTGTAAGAACTCTAGGTCTGGCGAACAAAGCCTGACTTGAATTACCAAAACAGAAAGTCCCCACAGTCGACAAATTCTCAAGATACACCAAGTGACAGAGCCAGAACCCCTTGAATAAAGGGGAGGCCGGATCCCCATAAAGGACTCCATTCTACTGCCAAAATTTATACTGTTGATTTTTCTCTCTTCCTCACTCAAAGAAACCTATGGCTATTTTTCAGGGTGACTGTGAACTGGGGAAAGTGAAGTGATCGGACTTCTGAGGCCTGATCGCTGGACACTGACTCTGACCTGACACTAATTCCAGGAGGCCCAAAATGTCACTGTGGCTCACCAGTCAGAGTGGGGGCTTATTGGTGTCAGGTGATCAATGAAGTTTCATCTCAGGTCCATCTCACAGTGGGTCTAGTGAGTTCCCAAACCCATCCTGTGGTTATTTCCCCAGTTCCAGAATGCATAATTGAAATAGACACACTCAAAAAGTGACAGAATCTCCACATGGGTGCTCTGACCTGTGAAGTGAGGGCTATTATGGTGAAAAATGCCAAATGGAAGTCACTAGAACTGTTTCTACCTAGGAAAACAGTAAACTAAAAGCAATATCACAATCCTGGAGGGATTGCAAAGACTTGTGCAATCAACTTGAAGGGTGCAGGGGTGGTGATTTTCACCATATTCCATGTCAACTCTCCTATTTGGCCTGTACAGAGGACAGGTGGATCTTGGATCTGTCTAGCCAGTGGATTATCACACGCTAATCAAGTGGTGACTCCAATTGTAGCCTCTGTACCAGATGCAGTTTCATTGCTTGAAATTAACACATCCTTTGGTGCCTGGTGTGCAGCTACTGATTGACAAATGCTTTTTTTCTCCATCCCTGTTAATAAAGACGACCAGAAGCAGTTTGCTTTCAACTGACAAGGCCAGCAATACACCTTCACTGGCCTATCTCAGGAGCACATCAACTCTCCAGCCCAATGCTGGAGTTTAGTCCACAGAGACCTCGGTCACTTTTTCTTCCAAGGGACATCACGCTGGTCCATTACATGGATGACATAGTGCTGACTTGACCCAGTGATCAAGAAGACTCTAGACACATTGGTAAAACATTTATGTGCCAGACAGTGAGAAATCCCACAAAAACTCAGAGTCCTTCCACTTCAGTAAAAGGCGTTGGGATCCAGTGATCTAGAGCGTGGTGAACCAGCCCTTTGAGCATGTACAGACACATTGCTGCATCTAGTACCCCTACTGCCAAAGGAGAGGCATCACACCTAGCAGGACCTCCTTGGAGGTTGGAGGCAACATAATTCCCATTTTGGTGTGTGAGTCCAGTTTGTATACTGAGTGACCCAAACTGCTAGTTTTCAATGGAGCTCTGAGCAAAGGAGGCTCTACAATAGGTCAGGCTGACATGCAATCTGCTTTGCCACTTGGGCCACGTGACCCAGCAGACCCAGTGGTGCCTGGCCTATCCGTGGCAGACAGGGATGCTGTTTGGAGCCTTTGGCAGATGAATTATGGCACAGACCTTTAAGATTTTGGAGCAAAGCCCTGCCATCCTTTGTAGATAACTACTCCCCTTTTGAGAAACTGTTTTTGGCTTGCTACTGGGTCTTAGTGGAGATTGAGTGCTTAACCATGGGCTACCAAGCTACCATGCAGCCTTAGCCACATGTCATGAACCAGATGTTGTCTGACCCACCAAGCCAAAGGGTGGGTGTGAACAACAGGACCCCATTATCAAATGGAAGTGGTGTACACAAGTCTGGCACCTCAGCGGCCTCACCCTGCCCAGGCTTGATCAAGCCCGAACCTTCCCCAGCCTGTAAAAGGTGGTATTTTTAACTCCTTCCTGAGGTCAACGGCCAAGGCCTCGGGCATCTTAATTCAGCCTAACTACAACATTCCTACACCAAAGAACCACCCTCCGTGAAACTGGATCAGGCTTACAGACACAAAAGACGTGGCACCCATCTTAGAGGCTCTGTGGGGTCGACAGCGTGCAGAAGCAAGGGTACAGTGGACTGGGCTCATACTCAGCAAAGTACCCTTGCTCATGTGTGAACAGTGGGACGTGTGGGCCTCTTTAATGACAGGTTCATATAGTGAAATTGAAATGCTTGAGCTTCCGGGAGTTTGCTGTTCTGCGTGGCACTCCCCGCATAGTGGATTAATGCTGTGGCCAGAGGCCGTCAGCATGATATATTAATTTATTGGCAGTTAGATTTATGAACTTCAAGACATGCTAAGCAAATATAATTAAAATTAGCCAACCTGACCCTTGCTGTCCTCTAGCCTGTGAGACAGTAGAGAATTTATATTTCTCTGCAATCACAGGAGGGCTTTGGAATCAACCCAGTGTCAGGGCCGCTGTTTTGCTTCCTTCAGTCGGGGGAGAAGGCAAGAGCATATATTAGCCACATTTTAAAGCCCTTATTCAAGTTCAGAGGCACTTTCCTGGCTTGCTCCATAGATTTGATAATGTTACGGTCTTTTAAAGATCGCTGGGGAGGCAGTGACAAAAAAGGGGAAAGATTAATCAAAAGACAGTTGGGTTTCCAGTTGATTTGGCTGACAGAAACTGCATCACAGAACTGCCCTGCCTGGGACCTAACCACAGAAGCAAAAACTAATGAAAGCATCAGTTAAAGTCCCTGCTCCCCTCAAAAAACCTTTGCCAACAGCAACCAAAGTAGGAGTGGGGCATAGCCTAGTGCATTGCATGCCCCAAATAGGAAACCAAGGCAAGCAGCAGAAGAGAGGCAATACCCACCCACCCGTCCTACCTGCCCCACCCCAGAGAAGACATCGGTGAGGCTGCACAATCCCAAGGCTTCTCACCAACACCCTCCCACCTAGAGTGAAGCAGACTGGGGTTGTCGGACTGGGGGTAATCCTTCCCTTACTGAGGAAAAGTGGAACTGCTTGCTGCTCCTGAGGAGAAATGGGTGAATGTGGAGATGGACACTGCCTATGGAAACAAAGAGCCATGCTGGGAGGAAGATCTGAAGTCACCTCACAGGAATGAAGAATTCAGTCCAGCATCAAACACCTCAGCAGGACAGCTGAGGACAGCTCTGACCCAAGTCCTCTCAGAGAGACTGTACTCTCCAGCATGCCCTCAGGCTGCAGAAACCCAAGTAAAACGTGGAATACACAGAAGCTCTGAAGGGAAGGAAGTAAACAGGCCTCGAATAATGGAAGAAAGTCAGCACAGTGTTAAACAGAACAGGTTGAGGCTCTGGAGCCAAGATTCCATTATACAAGCAAACAGCAGAAACAAGCATTCTTCACACACAGCAATAACCAACATAAGGAAAGGGGCACAGCACACCAGAACAGACAAAAAAAAAAACCCAGCCAGGAAGAAAACATAACTCAGAGTGACAATAAGTGCCCCACGACTGCTTTCAACTAAAGAGCAACTTAAAAGGGCCCAAAATATATAATAAGAGAACTCAAGATATCAGAATGATAAAACAGAAGGAAATAGAAAAGGAGATTAGAGACATATGGGAGCAAATTAATAACAAAACAGCATTATTACAGAACTAATAATATTTTGGAAACAGCAAGAAACAGCAAAAAAAAAAAAAAACACTGAAAATAATTGCTCATCTGCAGGAAAGGCTTGAGAAGATATTTATTTAACAACACATACAGCACATACAGCATTTACTATGTGCCAGCACTGTTCTAAGCACTTTATTAATACCAAGTATGAATCATCAAAATAATCTTAGGAGGTCAGGATAATTATTATCTCCATTTTACCAAGGAGGTAAATAAGGCACAGAGATTAACTATCTTGCCCAAGGTCACACAGCTAAAATGTGGTAATATGGCTCTAGAATCCTCTAAAGTAACCACTTTGCTAAGACTAATAATAACAATAAAAAATCATAAAAATAATAATCATTACCACCTGTATATGGCTCGCTCTAAGTTGAGCACTGTTTTGAGAGCTTTACATATATTAAGTCTTTTAATCCTGGAAACTGCCCTGTGAGACAATCATGTTATCATGATTTTATAGTGAGGAAACTGAGGTTCAATGAGGTTAAGTTGGTTAAGACTGGATAGTGAACACAGAAGAAAAAGAGAAAAATTGAGGAAGAAATAGTGAGGGGAAGTGGACAAATCAATCAAAACATAGAACAGACAATAACTCAAAAAAATCTATGAAATAAAAGAGGAAAATAATCTATAGATTTAAAAAGCACATGTTAGTTAAGGAAGGCTTTATATAAAGAACATAACATATCTTATTTTCTACTTAACTATTACAGTTAAAAAATAAAGAAAGAATTCGGTAGGCATCCTGACAGACAACCAATAACCTAGAAGGTAAAAAATATCAATCTGGCTTCCAATTTCTCCATAGCATCAGCAATGCCAAAAGACAGCAGAGCAACATCAACAAGTCCAGAGAGAAAAAAAGGGGAGTACCCAGCCAAGATATCTTCTAAGTGTAAAGCCAAGGTATCTTTTAAAATCACTTAGGCAATAGGGGAGATCCAAGATGGCAGAGTAGATAAACACTGTGCCTGCTTCCTTCTGTGAACACATTAAAATTACAATTAAATTATAGAACAATCAACCTGGAGAGCCATCTGAAGGCCGGCTGAACGGAAGTTTTATAACTAAGTACATAAAGAAGAAGCCACATCAAGACTGGTAGAAGGGGTGGAGACACGAAATGGGCTGGCCCCACACCTCTGTGCGGTGGTTGGGAATCAGGAGGGAGATCTCAGCCATGGAAGCTCCCCCCAGAGGAGCGAGAGACCCCAGCCCCACCCCAGCTTCCCCAGCCCAGAGTACTGGTGCTGGGGAGAAGAGCCCCCACAACATCTGGCTGTGAAAAACAGTGGGGATTCTGACCATCCAGGTGGGACAGAAGGCAGCGGGAAACCCAGACGTCCTCTTAAACAGCCCACGCACAGACTCGCTCACTCGCAGGCACTCACCTTGGGCTCCAGCAGAGGGAAGGTGACTCAGAGGCTATCAGAGGTAAAGGAGGGCAGACTAAGGTTCATAGCTTCAGGGGGAGGGCTGGAGGACAGTAGCAATTTTCCCTGTGTGAGCTTCTTCTCCCATGCAGCCGGCAGGCGGGTGCCATCTTTCCTGTGTTGAGCCCTCCCCATCATGGACAAACAAGAATCTGATTGGTCTGGTGATCTCCGCAGATCCACCCTGCTCACTCACTGGGATCCCACCCTACCCAACTCCCCCAGTGCCAGAAGCACATTCTCTGAGAGCAGTCAGCCCCGTCTATATGCACTCCTTGAAAAACTGTCGGAGTCTGCAGGACCCAGGTGGGCGGCAGCTGGCCTTGGTGTGCTCTGAGACTTTTGCTGAGTTCCTCCAGGCTCAGCACCGAACCAGAATTCACTTAACTTGGTGATAACAATTCTTCCCACTCTGATGATTCCCTGAGACTCTGACTCACACAATGAGCTTTTATCAGTGGCTGAACCTTAATGGTGGCAGCAGATGGCAGCAGGCCTTGGGGTGTCCTGGCTTTTTGTGGAGCTACCCGAGGCCCGATGATGGTGGCAGATGTCCTCATTTTGCAGCGTGCCCTCCCCCACACACCTCCAACTTTAGCACAGACAGAAAACAACCGTGGATTGCTTTGTAGCTCCTACCAGGTAGACCCCAAATAGTCAAGCAGTGGGTGATCTGAGCCTACCTGGAGCCCCTCCCATGATGCCCCAGAACCAACATACTTGGAGGTTGGCTTCAGACCACAGCAGAGCACTGCCCAATTAGCCCCACAAGCAGCACACACAAAGGGTGGTCTCAATAGGATTCAGAGCCCACTGGATCAAATCCCACTCAGTGGGGTCAGCCCCTCCGCACAGCAGCCCATGAGCTGTGGATGTGGCCAAACCCCACAGCCAAATAGCCTGAGAGCCAATGCCAGCCATGGACATGCCAGTAGCAATCAAGGCTCAACTACAACAGGAAGGGACACTCCTGGAGCACCTAGAGCAGGTGACCAGGGAGACTGTGCCAGGGCCCCACAGGACCCCCTACTACATCAGGCCAGTTGGCCAAGACTGGAAGACATAGCAGATCTACCTAATACATAGGAACAAACACAGGAGGCAGCCGATATGAGGGAACAAAGGAATATGTCCCAAATGAGAGAACAGGAGAAAACTCCAGAAAAAAGAACTAAATGAAATGGAGGCAAGCAACCTACCAGACAGAGTTCAAAACAATGGTTATAAGGATGCTCAAGGAACTTAGTAAGAATTTCAACAAAGAGAGAGCAGGCATTAAAAAAGGACATAGAAACCATAAAAAAAGAACCAGTCAGAAGTGAAGAATATAGTAACTGAAATGAAGAATGCACTAGAAGGAACCACCAGCAGACTAGATAAAGCAGAGGACTGAATCAGCAATTTGGACAACAAGGTAGCAGAAAACACCCAATCAGAATAGCAAAAATAAAAAAGAATCCAAAAAGAAAAAAAAAATGAAGACAGTTTAAGATACCTCTGGAACAACATCACGCATAACAACATTCACATCACAGAGGTACCAGAAGGAGAAGAGAGAGAACAAAAGACTGAGAACCTATTTGAATAATGACTGAAAACTTTCCTAACCTGGCAAAGTATATAGACATACAAGTCCAGGAAGTGCAGAGAATGTCAAGCAAGATGAACCCAAAGAGACCCACACCAAGACACATCATAATTAAAATGGCAAGGATTACAGACAAAAAGAGAATCCTAAAAGCAGCAAGAGAAAGGCATCTAGTAACTTATAAGATTGTCAGCTGATTTCTCAACAGAAACTTTACAGGTCAGAAGGGATTGGCAGGAAATATTCAATGTGATAGAAAGCAAGGACCTACAACCAAGACTATTCTACCCAGCAAGGCTAGCATTTAAAACTGAAGGACAGATAAAGAGCATCCCAGACAAGAAAACGCTAAAGGAGTTCATCATCACCAAATCATGTTAGAGAGACTTCTTTAAGATGGAAAAAAAAAAAACATCAAAATTATGAATAATAAAATGGCAGTAGCTACACATCTATCAACAATTACTTTCCAGGTAAAATGGATTAAATGCTCCAACCAAATGATATAGGAGAGCTGAATGGATAAGAAAACAAAATCCTTACATATGCTGCATACAAGAGACTTACTTCAGATTGAAAGACACACACAGACAGAAAGTAAAGGCATGGAAGAAGGTATTTCATGAAAATGGAAACAAAACAAAAAAACAAAAACAAAAAAAATGCTGGGGTAGCAGTACTTATACCAGACAAAATAGATTTTAAAACAAAGGCTATAACAAGTGACAAAGAAGGACCCAGTAATCCTACTTCTGGGTATTTATCCAAAGAAAACCAAAACGCTACTTCAAGGGCACATGTTCATCCATATGTTCATTGCAGCATTGTTTACAATGGCCAAGATGTGGAGGCAGCCTGGGTGTCCTTTGATGGATGAATGAATGAAGAGAAGTGGCACATATATACGATGGAATATTGCCGGCCGGGAAGGGAATGGGTTCTTGCCATCTGCTGCAGCGTAGATGGACTTGGAAGGTACTGTACTGAGTGGAGCGTCAGACAGAGAAAGACAGATGCAATGTGATTTTTTTTATATATGAAATCTAAAGAACAAAACAAACAAACAGAAAACAGAAACAAATTCATACATACAGAAAACATTTTGATGGTTGCCAGATGGGAGGGGAGTTTGGGGTGTGGGTGAAAAAAGGGGAGGGGATTAAGAAGTACAAATTGGTTCTTACAAAGTAGTCATGGGGATGCAGGGTACAGAATAAGGAATACAGTCAATATTGTAATAATTATGTGTGGTATCAGATGGATACTAGATTTTTCTGGGGTTATTTATGGGAGGGAGATTGGGGGGCTGGGTGAAAAAGATAAAGGGATTGAGAAGTATAAATTGGTAGTTACTAAATAATCATGGGGATGTAAAGTAAAGCACAGGGAGTATAGTCAATAATATGGTAATAACTATAGTGCCAGTGGATACTAGACTAGTCAGGGAGATCACTTCTTAAATTATACAAATGTTTAACACTATGATGTAACCTGAAATTAACATAAAATAATATTGAATGTCCATTGTAATTGAAAAATTAAAAAGAGGGGAGAAGGCAAAGGGGATTAAGAGGTCCAAATTTCCAGGTATAAAACATATAAGACATGGGGTGAAATGTATACAGCATAGGGAATATAGTCAATAATATTGTGATAACATGGTACAGTATCAGATGGTTGCTGGATTTATCATGGTGATCACGTCTTTAGGTATATAAATGTTGAATAACTATGCTGTACACCTGAATCTAATATAATATTATATGTTAGCTATAGAGGTCTGACAATTACATTCGCGAATTCATCCTAGAAAAAGTGCTCCATACCTCATTGCTGAATATCACTACAGTCTCCTGCGAAGCACTCCCCTTGGGAAGCTATGCACCCATGCCAGCGTCTAGTCCACCTTTCAAAGCAATTTTGGAACTCTTTTTCTGGAATGGCCCTCAGAGCTGTCGTTGTATTACCTTGATGTCCTGAATGTCATCAAAATGTCTTCCTTTCAATATTTCCTTTATCTTCAGGTAAAGAAAGAAGTCATTGGAGGCCAGATCAGGTGAGGAGGGAGGGTGCTCCAACACAGTTATTTGTTTACTGGCTAAAAACTCCCTCACAGACAGTGCCGTGTGAGCTGGTGCAATGTCATGATGCAAGAGCCATGAATTGTTGGCGAAAAGTTCAGGTCATCTAACTTTTTCACGGAGCCTTTTCAGCACCTCTAAATGGTCAACTTGGTTAACTGTTTGTCCTTTTGGTACAAATTCATAATGAATAATCCCTCTGATATCAAAAAAAGGTTAGCAACATCATTGCAACAAGTTCATGAACTTAATTGTCAGACCTCGTATTTTTAATAAAGATCTTTAAAAAAAAAAAGAAAAAATCATTTAAGTAATAGATAAACACGTCCAAATGAAAAAAATTCAAAGGTTACCAAAATCATGTTTCTCCTTTAAAAACCATGTTTTAAAAATTTAGACAATTAAGAGAGGAATTAAAATAAAGAATTTGGAGATAGGGGAATGATTAAAAAACGGGTGGTGATCGAAGAATCTGTTTACATCTGTAATTAATAACTAAACAACTAAAGGAAATCTGCTTACAGACAGAATTAACAGAGTATGGATATTGCGTGTCCAGATAAATTAAAAACAAACAACAACGGGAAGGTAAGAGAGCATACAGGAAAAGTGTAAATAGCAATGATATTCTCATCTTTCACAGCAGGGAGCCCATCAGTACCGGATAAAATGGAGAAACATTGCTAAAATCTATTTCAATCTCTTGATTGTTTTCATCATCTCTCTCTTTTAAACTTGAAGAAATGTTACTTCTTTTGTTTCTTCTGGTAGCCATCACTGATTGCTGGGTAACAATAAATAATAATAAAACTAGCCACCATTTGCTGAGTGCTCATTCTGCACCACTCTGGCCAACACTGAGTTTGCACAACGAGCCTCTGAGATGGATGACAGGCAGCTGAGGTGAGGCCTGAGGCTAAGGGTGGGGATGGCCTGCCTGCAGGTGCATACCTGGGCCAGTGCATTGCTCTGAGGCCACTACTGAGCTGCCACGCTTGGTGCCCTCTTTTGTCCTGACCAAACCTACTCACTGACAGCAGCAGTGAGGGCCACCTGAGAGCTGACATCACGGAATAGAGACAACGGACATGGCATTGAGGAAAGAGTCAAGCCTGTGGAGTCAACTTTTTCACTGAACTGGGAAGAATGCGATGCATTTTAAACATTTCCCCATAAAAGCATTACCTGATGTGAGAGTGTAGGTGTATAAAACAAGGTAGAAATTCATTCCAAGAAAACTTCTAATGGCAAGCAGGTTTGTATTTAAAGAAAAGCTTCAACATTTATTTAGGGTGCAGGCTAGACTCCAAACGCCTACTACGCTCAAACAGTGCTCACTGAGCTGCTAGAGCGTGGCGCTGGGTTGCGGGCGTTTTCAGTGAGGAGCCACAGGCAGCTGTGTGATGAGCAAGCCTTGGAGGCAGGATCTTCCGCACAGATGGAGCCAGCTGGACCCTGAAGACTGAAATCGCGTTTGAGTCACACAGGCGACATGTAGGCCATCTAACATTAAGAGACAGTGGGCCCTGTAATTCCACAGCCGTCCTGTGACGCTTATTCCAGGGACTGCCCGCCTTTCATGGCATCGTGGCACAGCGAAGGCCTGCTCTGTGGAAAATTAAATGAAAACATTTCCTTTCACAACAGTTGTTACAACTGCATTACTCTCTTTCTCTGTTGGATCTGAATAATGTCTTCCTCTTCTAAATGGGGGTGGCGGCAGTCCTGTGGTCATGGTGGCTCCTGCCGGGAAGTGAAGCCCCCGCCCCAGGGCCCAGCAGACCCAGAGACACACAGGAGGAGGCTGCTCCTGGAGGCTCCAGTGCCTTTCCTCAGGGACAGCAGCCCACGGTAGCACTCAGGGAAAGCAGACGTGGTGTCAGACGGGGGCTCAGATCTGGTCCAGCTAATAACTTACTGTCTCGCTAGGGAGCCGCGCTTGGCGAAGCCTCAGCCTATATTCACCTTATCCTCCTGGCAGGACCTTCAGGGTCAAATGAGGAAGCATCACAGTCCCCCTCAGAGCCGCAGCTGACAGACGTGGGTCCTCCCTGCCTTTCCCCTTCCTCTCACCCAGACTTTTTACTCTGGAGGAGGAGGACACTGAAGGCCTGACTCGTTTCTCTTGACACCCACCCCATGCTTGGCACCCCAAGACATGGGACGTGGTCACACAGCCCCCTGGACATCTTCTTCCAGCCACTTCATGCTCCCCAGGCCTTCCCAGGCCAGGAAAGCCTGTCTCGGCCCCACACTCTGCATCTTATTCCACTAAAGCTCCAAAGGTGAGGAATTTGAACAGCATAATTATTTCTGGAACAATTCTTATTCTATGTTCAGAACTCAGATATTTCCAAAAAAATGAATTAAACAAATTTCCTTGAAAAATTCCCCAACAGCCATTTCAGAGCTGAGGTCCCTGGCCCGTCATGAGCAGGTGTCTGTCGGGGGAAGTGCTGTCTGGGCTGTGGGGGGGGGTCGTGGCTGAACGGCCCTGCGTGGTGGGTCTACTTCCCCGAACTCCAGGACAGTGAAGTTCCCAGGGTGTGAAGCTCAGATAGGATGACTCATGTTACTTCTTTTAACTCCCACACAGGTATTTTAAGATGTTAGCCTGTCTGACAGATGGAGAACTGAGGTCAGAGAGTAAAGGAATCGAATCAGCCCACGGTCCCTGGGAGAGTAAGTGGTAGAGGCAGCACCAGGAGGCAGGGCAGCCTGTCCCCAAACCCCTGAGCTTTGTAGGTGCCACCATCTTTCACCTGCCTGAGACACACTCTCTGGGGATCAGGTCAGGGATGGAAAAGGCAGCGGGGACAGAGATGAATGTTTCATGCGCATGATCCTGAACTGCCCTCACAGCACCTACCTGTCGTGGGAAGGCACGCCCCCAGTTCGTATACCAGGAGGGTGAGGTACAGCTCAGTTAAGTAACAAGGTGGGAGTCACTCAGGTGCCTTCCTTCCCCGTCACTCCGGGTCTGGAAGAAGGTACAAGATGAAACAGAGTGAGTTCCTGTCGCAGCAAGAGCTCTGGCCTGCTGCTCAGCTACGTGCCAAACCTGCACAGAAGAGCCGCTGCCCCTGACTACATGTCCTCATCCCGTCCACCCCTCAGACCACGACGGTCTGCCCCTCACCCACCCCCGCTGCTCTTACAAGGTCTTCCACAACCTACTAATGACCACATCGTACACAGCCCGCAGGCCTAGGATCTCCTCACTGCCCTGACCCATGCTCTCAGAGGCTAGGAAAATCATTCACTACAGTGGCTTCAGTAAGACCGAGGATTGGCCTCCTCGCATAGTCCCAGAGGAGGGCTCTCCAAAACTACATGGTGTTCCATGATCCCTGGAGACACAGCCTCCTCTTGCCTTCCTGCTCTGTTCTCCCTAGCGTATGATTTTGTTCCTCTAATAGCCAAATGGTCCAAGGTGGCTACAGGAGCATCCAAATTCTAGGTGGCTACAGCAAGGAGGAAGACAGGAGAGGCAAAGGCTTTCTCAGAAATCCTCTCTAATGACATGTTTACATCTTATTGGTCACTCTACATGCTGGAAAGCTGGGGAATGTGTTTTCCATCTGGGTTTACTGGGTGGTTACCTGTTGGATACCCTCATTCTCTCCCTTGGTCTTATGGGCACCTGTGTCTCCTGCTCTCATCATACCCCTCTGGCCGTCCTCCACCGTCTCCTCCAGTGCGAGGAGGTTCATGGACCTACTTCTCTTCTCTCTGCTCAGACTTTCCTAACACATCTCATGCACGCTTGTTTCCAGCTATGTATCTTTTCTTTGATGTCCCTCCTGGAGCTCTGGGTGGTAACCTCAGTCGGTGCCTTGGTCTCTGAGTGCCTCTGACTGCGGGCCCATTTGGGATCTGCCTCTCGTGGCTTGTCTGTCTTCATGAATGCCTCCAGTTCTGGTTTTCCTCATATCACCCTGGGGCCATCAAGTCTTCTTGGCAAACAGAGCTCATTGAATGGATGATTTTCCAGCACGGCTGTTTTTGCCCTGTGACAAATCTGTCACCTTCTGTTGCCATCCTCTGTTTTGCCTGTTGGAAATCAGGGTCAGGAGTGGCTGGAGACCCAGGAGTGGCAGACGGTGGGTAGGGCCCAGCACGTCAGCCAGTGTGCCCTGCACAATCCTCCCCACTGGCCTGGCATGGGGCCCCACCTGAGGTCAGGGACTGAATTGACGTGTCCTACCTGTGCCTCTTGCAGCGATGCTTGGCTGTGCAGGAGCAGTGAGGAGAAAGCAGAGCGAAGGCAGGGCTCACCCAGGAGTGGGGCTTTACCTTATAAAGGTGAGGGAGCTCCCGGCACAGGGAAGCAAGCACGCAAGGACACCAAGAACTCTAAGCTGGGTCAAGAGAAACGAGAAAGGGGCTGCTACCCCAGGGAGGACAGGGAGAGGGCCTGGAGGTCTCAAAGTGGCTGATGGACAGCCAGTGGGCAGAGAGCTGAGGGAGGGGTTGGGAGGAGGAGGGTTCTCAGTAATGGTGAGATTCTGGACAGATGAGGGGTATAAACAACTAATCTGGACCCCCAGAGATGGTCCCCAGAGAGGAGGAAGTCAAGGAAGCCCAAGGCCAGCATGTATCAGGCAGCTCACCAGCATGAAAGGTGACACTACTGAGAAAGTGGAGAGCAGATCTAGAGGCAGGTACATGTCTCAGGAGTCAAGAAACGGCAGTGATTGGGCAACTGGAGAACCCAGTGTAGGGATAGGAGGGCAGTGGGTGGCGCAGCGGGACCTCAGGGGGCAGAGCTGCGAAAGGAGGGCACCCATGACCAGAAGATAGGGATAGGGCAAGAATTCCCACCCATATCCACCAAAGGAGGAGATCAAGAGCCCTGCAGCAGGAGGGGAGGTTTTTTTCCTGAGGAGAATGGAGTGAACGAGGGTACAGAGGTGTGGGTGTGTGTGATGGGTGCTGGAAGCCACAAGACACTGGGTGGGGATGGAACAAATGGCAGGGACTGGCAGGAAAGGGTGGGGGTCGGCAGGGTCCTTGCTGCTGAGAGTCTAGGAACTTGGGCTTGGTCCTGTGGATGAGACTCAGGCCTGGCACAGGAGAAGCACTTCATAAGGGTTTTCTAAAAGAAACAATGAGCTTTAAGTGAGGGAATGATGAAAAAATCCCCAAATTGAGAATGCGTCCCTTTGACAAGTGTGTGGAGGGGGATGCGGCCAGGGAAGGCCAGTTAGGAAGCAAGAGACACAGAGGCCCGTGAGGATCTTACAGCCGGGAAGCAGAGGAGAGGAGGGCCGAGGTGACGATCAGAAAGCAGTCAAAGGGACTCAGTCATTGAACCGGGGTGAGGGAGATGGGGGATCAGGAAAACCCTCTGGCCTGGGCAGTCTTATAAGGAGAAGAGCCAGGCCTGTGCCGGGGCCCTGGCAGGAACAGAGAGGGCAAATGCATCTGTGTGCACAGGCCACGTCCTGCCCGCCTCACTGGCCCATCCTGAATCTGAGCACCAGCTGAGCTCAGGCCGCCACCACAGGGGACCCAGTCCAGGTTTCCTTCTGATGACACAACGCTTCCAAGACGGACCCACACAACTCCTTAGGGAATAAGGGGGCACTCACCGGGACTGGAAGGCTGAGCTACTAATATCCGAGAAACCAGACAAAGTTGATCAAATAGGGAAAAAGTTGACCAAATGGGAAAAAGAAGCCAATGAGTGTGATTGGGCAGAGGAGACAAAGGTGAAAACAGTACTATGGATTCTGGTTCTGAAAGGCGATAAAAATTGTGTAAGATCCTTAAGCCTGCACCTGGAAACAAGACAACTGGCTAATAGCTACATAAGATTCTGTGCTAAGAGCTCGGTGGTCCAGGCAGAACCAAGAGCTCTAGATCCAGGACCACCGGATCCAAATCGCAGCTCCTCTAATGCTGTGGGATCCCCTTACCTGCCTGCTAAGCATGGTGTCTATACTTGTAGGGGGTCAGTAATACCCACCTCGTGGTTGTCCCAGGACTAAAGGAGACAAGACATTGTTTGTAAAGACTTGGCGTGATGCCAGCCTGCTGGGGCATGGAGTGGATGCAGTTTCCCTGACTTCAGAAGGGGCAGAAGTGGTCTCGTGGCTACAGTGCTCAGGGAAGCCCACCCAGAGGCTGCAGAATGTGAGGGGCCATAGTGAGGACAAATGGCAGATGTCAATTGTGAGGCAGGAGCAGAGCAGAATGAGGATGGAGAAGGGACTCCATGTGGCTAGGGGGGTGCCACGCAGGTGGGGCTTAGGTCTCACAAAGAAGATGAAGCCCAGAGAAGGGAAAGCTTGGGGAAGGGATGGTGAGCTGGGGCCAGCTCCCACCTGGATTCAACAGCTCCCCCAGGCACACAGAGAACCCCTCCGCAGCTACACCCAGCTGCATCCCAACTCTGTTTCCAGGAGACAAGTACAGTGCTGCGGTGCTCCTAATCCCCAAGTCAGGTCACCCCCGTTTTCACTGGAGCCTGGACAGAGCCAGCAGGAGTAGAAAGGGGAGCATTTCTGTCTCATGTCCCAGCGGGGGAAGAGGCCATGCACCTCCCTCCCCAGCCTTGGCCCCAGCCTTTGCCAGCTTCGGACCCCACCATGCCACAGACCTTCCCCCACCCCCACTGGGCTCTCAGCCGGCTTAGGGACCCTCAGAAGGGAGGGACAAGAGCGAGGAGACTCACAGTCCTCACTGCTCCTAGTCCCTGTGCCCTGACCCAGGAGAGCACTGATTGGTACAGTGACGGCTCCCCAGGACGCAGCATCCATCTCCACCCGCCCCCTGCCAAATTCTGCTCCCCGGACCGGCCCCAGGCCCTGACCCAGGGGAGCAGTGACCCTTCAGGACGCCGCGCCCACCTCCACCGCCCCCACCTGAGTTCCGCCCGCAAGGCCCAGGAGGTTGGGCTGCTCGCTGCTTTCCGGCTGCGCGGCCTTGGGCTCATCGCGGACCTCTGGGTGCCTGGCGCTTCCGCCTTTGAGTGCGGATCGCACTGTTCCCAGGAGAGGAAGCGCGAGGGCTCTGAGCTCTGGAGCCGTTTGGGTGGGAAGTGCGGGGCGGGGACTGCGGGGGCGGTCACCGCACCCAGGTCGCCCTCGGTACCGCCGGCCCCAGGGTCTGCGTGGAGGGCGAGGCCGGACCAGGGGCCTGGATTCCAGTCCCTTCCCGGAGGGTACACCAGGCTAGAGCAGCCACGCGGACGCCTCGTTTCCGGCTCGCTCGTGCCGCCGGCTCCCGGGACGCTCCCGGCAGCTCCCCCTCCGGAGCCTCACACCCCGCGGCGACAGCCTCCTACCTGCTGCACTGAGGCCCCCCACTTTCCATCCTCCTCTCGTTAGGTGACACTGGATAAACCATCCCATTCTCCGGGCCACAGTTTCGCCATCGGTGCAACATGAGGGGAAGAATAAAAACCTAGACACGACGGGTTTTCTCTCCAGCATGCACAGGCAGCAGCGCCACCGATGCGCGTGCCGCGCGCGCCCTCTAGTGTCCGGTCCCGCCGCTGCACCGTTCTCAGGGAGAAGCCCCGCCCCTTTTGAGAACTGGGTAGTAAAAGAGGCAATAAAGAAGTGAACGGGATAGATGAACTTCAGGATGCATAAATAGTAGGAAGTGAACACTTGAATGGATGGACATTAAAATGAATGCATACAAAGAGTGAGTAAATGAGCAGTGAAACCGAATCAATTAATGGCCTTGTTTGTGACTATTTTCAAATATGTCATTTAGAATAAAAAATCAGACTATTTATCCTGTCCACAAAGCCTTGTGCATGACATGAAATCCTGCCCACCCTCACCCTCATCTTATCTGCCTCCATCACGCCAAGTCCTTCGCAAGACTTCTGGACCCTCACGGAGCATCTCTCGTGTCCCAGGCCCAGCAAATCTGAGCTCTGAGAAGGTAAAGTTTGCCTTTTTGAGGATGAAGTATCTGCAGCTAGACGGGGATTCAAACCCGCGACTGCCCCATCCCAGAGCCTTTCTAGTATGTCCATTTCCATTTGCTCCTATGGCCACGCTGCCTACAAGAGTCCCCCTAAAACGTCACTGTGGGGAGGCTGTGACTTCCAATGACAGTTCCATGGACAAGACTCCTTCTTAGCAAATGCTTCTTTATGTGCAGCTGAGAATTGTCTGCTGTGACATCAACTCAGAGAGCCCGTGTCACCCTTGAGATCACACAGCATGTTTGCACCCGCTGCGCACAGTGACCCTGTAAACAGCAGGTGGCCACTACTCCATCTCCCCTCCCCACCTGCTCCACTCCTGCTCAGCATCCCAGGTCCCGTGCCGGCTCCTCAGTGCAAACTTTCCTCCTCCTCTGCACCCGCTTTCTCCCATGATACTGACTCTTTTTCAGGCAGTTGGCTTAGCTGGCCTCACACTGAGATAACCATCTCCCTAAGGTGGGTGGCCACAAATCTCTTCTGCTCCTTTAGCCTCAGCTGGACTCCTTGCCTGGTTTGGAGATCAGTGAGAGATCTGGACAGTTTATCCACAGAATTTGAGCCCTTAGCCCATCTTTCTCCTCTCTGAGATGTCTCCCCTCACTTTCCGGCAGTTGTGGTTGCCCCAAGTTTGTCCCCTTGTTCTTCAAACTAGTGAGACTCTGGGTTTTCTGTCCCCACTTTCACATCCTGATGGCTCACCCTGCTGCCAAGCTCCAGCTGGTACAGGGAAAGCTGGAGCCTCACCCACACCTCCCATCTCCTGAAGCCTCACCACAGTGTCCCCCTGCTTTCAGTCACTCTCCCATACCTTCCATAGTTGTTTCAATGCTGTGTCCAGAGTTTACAGTCAGAACTATGTCAGGGCTAATTTAACAGAGCTGCTCTACCCTCCCTGTGAGACGACTGTACCCACCTTCAGTTGTCAGTTTTCTTCTTACAATCTGGCCTTGGGTCTGAACCCCTCAACTGGTCAGCACACAGGTTACATCAAACCCCCAGATAATTGGTTCCAAGGAACAAAGACAGGTGGCGTACCTCTTTTCCCCCCTCCCATCCAATGTCTAAAATAAGAACCAAGCATGTTCCCTATCATTTTAAAAGTTAATTAATGGAAACTCCATGGTAATACCTATACCAGCCCAAAGTGTCCCAATCTGAGAGGTCCCGAGTGTCCTCAGTCTGCACACACCTGTGCCCTGGTCCCTGACCTGTAAGGAGCTCTGGGACACCTGCTCTCCTGTCCAACCCTACTGTCCAGCATGCTGTTGCAGACCCTGAGGCTGGGAGGCAGTCAACACTTCTTTCCATGACCTCTGGTCCCTCCTGTAGCAGGAACCCCACAGTAAGGTGAAACCCCTGAGGTCCTACCTCCCAGCCTCTGGGCAGCTCAAGGCTGCTGGCCCACTGCGCTCCTGCCAGCCTTCCCTCCATGGCAGAACGTCTTCAAGACCTTCTGGGACCCAGGATAAGATATAGGAGACAGGGGTGTTTCCCCTCTTTTTGGCCATCAAAACTCATTTATTGTGGCAGACACAGAGATGTACCACTCAGACTCCCTTCAAGAAAGGCTTCTGCGCCAGGGATGGGGTGGGTACGCTGACTGCCCCGACACTGAGTCCTTTAGGTCGGCTCAGCTTTGAGGCACAGTCACTCTCTTCCCTCTGCTGCCCCCAGTCCATAACTGAGCATGCTGGGGGTGGGAGGACCTGCTCATTTCCCCAACACAGGACCCCAGGATGTACTAGACTCCGGGACAGGCAGGGCCCTGGGACAGACAGCAGTTGCTCTGGAACCCCTCCCCTGTCCCATGGGCTAGTGGAGATATGGTCAGATCTCACCATGGGCTGGAGGCTCCCTGCTCAGTTCCGCTCTGCTCTTTTCCTTCCAGGCTGCTACCCCCTAATACGTCTTTTCTTCTTCTACTCCATCCTCCCGAAACACCTATTGGGCTCTTCCCAGCTCCCTCCGTGCCCCTCCCTGCCCTGCCAGAGTCCTCTGCCTCCAGCCTTTTGCAAGCCACCTGCCTTCCTTGTGTGCTGGGATCTCTGCAGATGGATTGAACAGCCCTCCCTGTTCTCTTCACAGCCAGTCTGTGTGACACCTGAGCGCTGAAAGGGCCCGATGGTCACCGTTCCCAGTCAAACTAAACCGGGTCTCCGAGGCAGCTCTCTCCCGGGGCCCTGGAACGCTGCCAGACACATTCTTACGCTCTCCACAAATACTTGTTGAATGAATGAAGGAAAAAATGTGCCAGGTGAGTCCCACAGAAGAAGGGGACCGCTGTCCTGTGGCAGAAGCCGGGAGAACGGGAGCTGGAGGGCACACGCCCGCCGCCCACGCGGAGGCCTCTCGGGAAGGAGCTGACTTTAATCGTGATAAGAGGGGCAATGGACACTGAAGAAGTGACAGGCTTTAATTTGTAATGGTTTCCATCCTAATTTCCCGCTTCTGCTCCACCGACAGGCTCCCCACACTTAAATCAGCTTTGTCCTTCCCGCCCAAGGAGAAACACAGAAATCCAAGAGCGAGCTGGTGATTTGTGTGGAAGGCCAGTGCAGGGGAAGATGGATGTGGGTGGTGAGAGAGGGGCTGGCTGGACGTGTGAGGAGATGGAGTAACCCAGACACACACCTTTCTTAGCGACAGTAACTGTCACGCATTAGGGTGCAGGACCGCACTACACACAGGACTTTCCTGCACCACACCGCTCTGTGAGGATGGTCTAATTGTGTCCACTTTTAAGGTGAGAAAACTGAGGCACGAGGCAGTTGAATAATTTGCATGAGGCCCTACAGCCAGAGCATGCTGGAGGCAGGACTCACACCGGGGCTGAGCAGCCCCCGGTGCTCAAGCTCCAGGAGGACAGCAAACGCCCAGTTTAAGGTTTGCAAAGGCCCTGATCCCCACCCCCCTCGCCTGCTGAGAGCTGCCTGACAGTCCTCGCATCAGCATGGCAGCGCAGGGCCGTGAGCTCTGGGGGTACTAACTCAGTTAGGTAGACGTGTGTGAGCACCCACTCCGTGCCAGGCAGTGGATGTGGGGAAGCATGTGCCTGTTTTGGCCTCTGGATGCTCAGGGAGAACATGATGGCTGGGTGTTCCAGCACATGCTCTGCAAAAATGGGGATAAGCACTCCTGAGCACTCTGGGGAGGATTGGAGCGGAAGGCAAGGCTTCCCACAGGGAAGGTCCCTAAGAGCTGGTTCTAAAGAATCGGCATTGTCTGGCCATGTACCAGAGGGCCAGGGCCCTCCCTGCAGAGGGAGTGTGTGTGCAGAGCCAGAAGGCACACAGCAGTGGAGAGGAGGCCGTGAGCGAGGCCTGGGGGATGAGCTCACCCGGGGAGGAAGGAACAAGTGAACGCAGAAGGTCCCAAGGAGGAGCTGAAGGCAGGTGGTGTGTCCCATGGGGCGCGCATGGCTTGTGGGGCCGAGGCTGTTGGGATAAGGCTCTGGTGCTCAGGCCCTGGAGAATGATGTGCTGGTGGGAGGTCTTTGCAGAGGTCTTCCCCCCACTCACTCCCTTTTTTCCTGGACCCCGGAGTCCAGTGTGGGCTACAAAGTGCTGAGAATATGAATTCCACCCTGGTAGTAGCCTCTCACCACCTGACTGCACCATTAGTCTAGAGTGACCCAGCAGAGAGCCAAGCACATAGCAGGGACTCTAATGATGGATGGATGGATGGATGGATGGATGGATGGATGGATGGATGATGGATGGATGAATTAATGAAAGAAAAGGTGTCAAGTCTATTCTATTGTAAGGGAAGCACTTACCTGTACAATTCACTAACTGACACACAAACATGTTCACCAGCACACACTGAGACAATCGCACGCTCCTACGTGCTCACAAATTCATGCACACATAAAGGAATGAGACACACACACACAGTGCTGTACTGATTCTAGAGAAGTGGCTTAGTCACAGAGACCAGGACAGGGGCCAGTCTGCCCATTAGTGCAGGTCACCCGTTAGCGGGCCTGAAACTGATGTAGCCAGTCATGACCAGTGTTCTTTGATAAAGGGGCGGGGAACCCAGAAAACAGAATGGAAACTATCTAAAGGTGTAAGAGTATGGGCTGGCTGGTGAGACTTTCAGCTTTAGTACACGCCTGTCCAGCCTGGCTCACCATGGAACACGAGTTTCTGTCAAAAGTTCTCAAAGCAAATGACCAGTGGTACCGCTTGTCCTCACTCTTGGGCGCCACTAGAAACATTAGGAATCCAGGATGCTCTCTGCAGTGGCTGGAGGTATTGAAGCTAGGTTTCAGCAAGAACCCTCTGACCATGGATCTCCTGGCTCTGACGTGGCCTCTCAGGTGTAGAGAAGACCATTTGTCCATCCAGGAATACTGCACGCCTGTCCAGCTCCAGAGGGTACTAGTCTCTGTCCTCCAAATGCTCACAGGCAAGTTTTAAAAATCCAAACACAGGGAAAACTGCAATTCAGTGTTATAAGAGCTGCAGTAAACATACAACTTACTGGGATGCAGAGGGTAGTCAAGGGTCAAAAGACGGTTTCAGTGTGGATGTGACATGGACACAAGCCCTTAAAAATTCTGGAATTTGATCCTCTGGGAAAGATGAGGAAGCAAGGGAACTGGGAGGAGAAGTGGAGTTGGTGGGGGCGGCGGGCACTCCAGGCGGAAGGAACAGCATGGACAAAGGTGTGTACTTTTAGGAGAACACAGTGCTTTCTGGAGCAGAGGGTTAGTTGTCACCTGAGCCTAGGGCCCATTGAGTGTGTGGCACAATGGCTGGAAATATTGGTGGGTTGAGGCTTGGTGCACACCTGCTGTGGGTCAGGGCTCAGAGCCCTCTGTCCAGCTCCAAGAGATCCAGGGCAGGCACAGCCGAGAGGCGCCCACAGTCACAGAGCTCTCGGGATGGTCTCCAGCCCACGGAGCTCCCCTTCCTCCGCTCCATTCCCACTCTCCAGGTTCTGGGTTGGAGGTCTCGCCTTTGTTTTATCACATCTGCATCAGCTAAGGAAGCAACAGACATTCCAGAGCCTGTCAAACCCTGTAGACCCTCCCTACCTGTGCGTCACTCCCCACTGCCCACCTTGGAGGAATAAAAGAGGGTTACCCCCACCAGCCTGGGCCCCAGAGAGGGCTCAGAGCTTCACTTCTCAGGATGCCAGTGCCAATCATTCTTCATGCCTGCCTGGAATGGTGCCAACCAGCACTTTCCATGTTCCCATGGGTGAGGTCACTGCACCCCAGAGAAATAATGCTGCATTCTACTGTATATCTCTTTATTCAGTGTAAACAAGTGGTGGAACATCTTGGCTCCCTTAGAGCAAATGGAATGTAGCCAGGCCACCCGGGGCACTGGGCAGTGAGGCTCGGCTTTGCCACGTCCTAGCTCCTCGCACTCAAGGAGGGTAAGTTGGCCCTCCTTCATGGCCTTAGGCCAGCTGCATCTTTCACCTGCCGCCCAAATGGTTTTGGCTTAAAAAGATAGTTTCCTCCTGTAGTAGTCAGGTATTCCAGCGAAAACAAAACCAACAGAAGAAGATGATACATGATAGATAGAAAGATAGATAGATAGATAGATAGATAGATAGATAGATAGATAGATAGATAGATAGATAGATGATAGATAATGAGGTCTGACAATGAAGCTTGCGAACTCATCCTAGAAAAAGTGCTATATACCTCATTGCTGAATATCAATATGGTCACCTTCGAAGTACTCCCCTTGGGAAGCTATGCACCAACACCAGTGCCCAGTTCACTCTTCAAAGCAGTTTTGGAACTCTTTTTCTAGAATGGCCATCAGAGCTGTCGTCGTATTACCCTTGATGTCCTGAATGTCATCAAAATGTCTCACTTTCAATATTTCCTTTATCTTCAGGTAAAGAAAGAAGTCATTGGGGCCAGATCAGGTGAGTAGGGAGGGTGTTCCAATACAGTTATTTGTTTACTGGCTCAAAACTCTCTCACAAACAGTGCCATGTGAGCTGGTGCATTGTCGTGATGCAAGAGCCATGAATTGTTGGTGAAAAGTTCAGGTCGTTTTCATCTAACTTTTTCATGCAGCCTTTTCAGCACTTCCAAATAGTCGACTTGGTTAACTGTTTGTCCAGTTGCTACAAATTCATAATGAATAATCCCTCTGATATCAAAAAAGGTTAGCAACATCGTTGCAACAAGTTCACGAACTTAATTGTCAGACCTCATATACAATGGACTATTACTCAGCCATAAAAGAAAAATGACACCTTACTGTCTACGCCAGCATGGATGGACCTGGAGGGTATTGTGCTGAGCTGAGTATGTCAGACAGGGAAAGGTAAATGCCACGTGATTTCACTTTTTTGTGGAATCTAAAGAACAAAATAAATGAACAAACAAAACAGAAACAGACTCATAGACACAGAGAACATTTTGATGGTTGCCAGATGGGAGGAGGATTTAAGGGGCTGGGTGTAAAGGGGGAAGGAATTAAGAAGTACAAACTGGTAGTTACAAAACAGTCAAGGGATATAAAGTACAGCACAGAGAATATAGTGAATAATATTGTAATAACTATGCCAGGTGGATACTAGATTTATCGAGCTGATCACTTTGTAAGTTATATAAATGTCTAATCACTATGTTGTACACCTGAAATTAATATAATACTGTATGTCATCTGTAATTGAAAAATAAAAAAATTATTAAAAAATAAATTAAAAATGTATATGCATGTGGTTGTATTCATATGTGTATTTTGTGTATGTCTTGTGTGTGTCACCTGTGGGCAGCTCTTTATGCTTTTGTTGTGTGTGTGTGTGTTCTGTCTTCTGTGTATGCTTGTATCTAGGTATCTATATTTCATACTTGGAGGAGGGCACAGGAAAAAATATATGGTACCTTCTAGGGTAATCAGGGAGAAAAGCCAAACACGCTGGGCGTTCGGGTAAAGCATAGCTTCTGAAAGTGAAGTCATGTGACCCAGCCCAGACCAGCTGCTGACTTGGACCCGGCGGTCTGTGGGGCTCATCAGCTCCATCACTTACAGCTGGCGGATCACACCCAGCAGAACCGCAGCGTCCTGGTCTCTGCAATGGTGCTGACAGTGGGCTCCAATGAAGACATGTGGAAAGCAGGGTTAGGAGAGTGACCTTGATGACCTTCCTGGGAAAAGACGATGGCTGTGAGCTGGCTCTCGGGAAGGCCTCCGGGTACAGGCGGGGATTGAGCTAAACCCTGGGGAATTCACTGAAAGCAGGATGTGGCCATGAGAAGGCATAGCTGACAGCTGACAAGATCATTTCTCCATCACACCAAGGCCCATTGTTTCAACCCCAGTCAGGAGGCACCCCTTCAGAATGGCACGGGCATCCTGCCGAGCCACCAGCAACCTCGCACCAGCCTGACAGAGCCCCATCTGCTCGCAGCAAAAGCTTGGCCCGCTCTGCCCCCCGAGTGGTGGGGCGCCCCTGAGCAGGCAATTTGAGCCCTCTCTGGTGACTACACTGATCACAAAATCCCTGATTCCCCGCGCAGCTGCAGGGGCAGGACTGAGGAAGGCAGCAACACGTACCTCTCTCAATGAAAGGAGAAAATAAATGTCATAGTAAAAAGGAGAAGAGCCGTGCTCTCATTTGTCTGTGAAGTCTGGTGTACAGAGAGTTTCATCAGCCATGAAATTACCCCTGCACGCTCTCCTACACCAGCAGCGTGGTGAGGGCTGGGGTGGGGGCCTGCCTCAGAGCCTCTCCTGAGCCACTGGGGCGACTCCCCAGTCCAGCCCTCCCTGCTGCCAGTGGGTGATTTACAACAGCCTGGTTCATGGCAGCCAATACTGTGGACCAGGCCACACACAGCCATCAGGGCACGCAGCAGAGCAAGGACACAGAAGCTGCATCCCTGTGCTCCCTTAGCCCTGGCTCAGCCAGAAGACTGGGAAACCAACTTCTGCAGAGCACACCTGAGCAAAGACACTCTCACAGACACTCTCCCCTTCTGAGGATGCCGGCGTTATACAGATAAACTTTGAGTCTTTGACACTTTGAACTTCAGGAAGACAGTGTGAGGCTATAGAAAATACACAGGATTTACAGAAAAATCTGGATTCCAACCATGGCTACCCTACCAAATAAATGTGACCCTGAATAAGTTCCTTTACCTCTGAGCCTGGGTTTCTTCATCTCGCAAGGGGAGGCCACAAGGCCAGCTCTGCGGTGGGGGAGGGGTCACATGAGACTGGTGCAGTGGGCGAGCGGTCTGGGCACTGGGGGCCTGTAGCACATGGTAAGAGGTTGCCTGAGCCTGAAGAGGGCAGGGGACAGACTGAGCCCGGGACTGTGGTCAGGCCTGTCCCTTGCTGAAGGGACTCATGCTCACACTCACACAGTTTGGAGCCCTGACCTGTGGAGTGCATATTTCCCAATGGCTCCCTTCAGCTGAGATATTTCTCTGTGCCTGCCTCTCTCTGAGATGAATTCTGGCAGCATGCACAGAGTCAACTGTCTGACCCTGGTATTTCAGGATGAAGAAGCATCAGAAATGTTTTCCTCCATTCCTGCCCTCGCCTGGCCCAAGTGTTATTCAGGTGATTGCCCCTTTAAAGGAAACTAAAAACAAAAATGTTCACTCTCATTCTCCTCATTCTCTCTCTCACCTTCCCTCCTCCTTCCCTCTTCTGAGAGTCTTCAGCCAGCGATGGGCGTGGGGGGACCAGAGCGCCCTCCCCCGACCCCCGTTGCCCCTGTCTCCCCCCTCCCCCGTCACCCTCTCCCCACCGCCTCCCACCCCCCCCACACACACACAGGGACCTCTCTGCTGTGGCCATTCAACGCAGGAGCTGGCCCACCCCAAGTGTGGGGACTGGGGTGCAACACCCAGCCCTGCTAACCCCCATCCACACCTGCCCAGGATGCCTGCAGCTGTGTGCACATCCCCTGCTCTGGGACGCCCCACACTTACCTGGTTTCTACCCACCCTACACTCCTGACTTTTCAGCCTGTCACCTTTCCCCTTTGTACTGGGAAAGGGCCTTTCATGCCATTCTCTGCATTCTTCCTCCCGCTCCACCTTCTACACATTTTATGGTCTGGATGTAACATCTTGGGGGCTGTTACTTCTTGGAACTCGTCTTGGAGTTCCAAAAGCCAGGAACTGCACAAATCTTTTCCTCAAAATGCCCAACACTTGTACAACCCAAGTGCTTTGGCAAGAAAGAGAACTGTGTTTATGAGAGTAAAACCTGTTTTTATATATATATATATATATATATATATATATATATATATATATATATATATATATATATATATACACACACACATATGGCATAGACCAGAAAGTAAATCGTCAAGTTTTAAATTCCAGCTCCTCCACCCAACTATTGTGCGACCTCAGGTAGTTGGTGAACCTCTCTGTGTCTCATTGTCCACGTCTATAAAATGAGAATTATAGCAGTGCTGTAATGCAGTAAGAAGTCCAAAGTATCAGCCACCAAAGAATTACTCAAAAAATGTTGGATAGCTTTTGGTATTTAAAAATGCAATTGACTTCTCTCTAAGTAATTTGTGGCCTGTGTTCTCCGGGCCAATGAATGCCGCCACCAAGGGCCCATAGTGAGAGCACATGGGACAGCAATAGCTCCAACAAAAATATGGCAAAACAAAAACCCTTAGTGATTATCTCAAATGTTACCATGTAACACTTACCTACTTTACTGCTCCCAACAAGCCTTTGGGCAACATCACCCCCTCCCTTAGTGCCCAGCTGGAAATGCACTACGTGGCAGCCACTGGCCACAGCGACTGGGGAGCCTTGGAGTGTGACCATTGTGAACTGAGATGTGCTATCAGTGTAACATGCAAGCTGGACTCAGACGACTCGGTACAAAAACAGAAATATATACGGAGCCCGCCAAAAAAGTACACACATTTTAAAAAAGGGAAACTGTATTAAAATTGTAATACTCAATATACACCAATAACAAAAGATGAATACAAGTCACGTTTGACTTCTGCAATTACAAGAGGTGCTCAAAGTGGTTCCCATCAGTGTCCAGACACTTCTGATTATGGCGAACTACTGCTTGAGCAACACCGACCAAAGTGTCCACTTGTATACATTTTTTGGCACCATAAATGTATGTATAATCTCATTAGTATCTTTTATATTTATTACAAGTTAAAATAATATTTTTGATACATTAGGTTTAATTTAACATTATTATAATGATTTCACCTGTTCTTTCTAATTCCTTAATGTGGCTATGAGAGGTTTTTTATTATATTTGTGGCTGACATTCTATTTCCATTGTGTATGTTGAATTCCTTGATGTAGGCAGCAGGGCCTGACACTAGTTGAGCCCACGGCTATGTCCCTCCACTAACGAGGGCACCTTCTGAAAGTCCAGAATCTAAGCTCAGTCCCTCTCTTTCCAGTGTGGGTCGCTGGCTGCTGGCTAAGAAAGACAACAGACACTGTGTTCTAAGACTCTGGGGGTCCTGTCTGGCTGTGACAGGCCCATCTCACAGGCTTATAGTTCTGTCCTCTGTGCATCACTTGTTCAAGAGGAGGTAACCCAAAATAAGTACCCCGTCGCTCATCTAAGGGAAGCACAAGGGATAGGGCGAGAGAGGTAACAGCTTTGAGTAAAGATTTCTCTAGAGAAAGACTTTTTGAAGTGTCATTGCATTTTTTCTACCTTCACTTTAAGCCAAGGGAAAGGGGCTCCATGAGAACCCTTGGGGTGCCTGGTGTGTATCCCCCCAAAGGGAAACTGGCACCAGACTTGACTCCCATCCGACACAAATATCTAGTGACCCTCACCATTGGCCAGATGGGGCCCTGCACTGGGGAGCAGGCTCTTCAGGAAGCTTGTCTCCCCAGAAGGCCCAGAGAACAGCTGAGGGAAAAGAGCCGTGCTCAGTGGACACAGGAAGTGGGTCGAGGGACATCAGTGCAGGAACTGTAGTAAGAGGTCCCCAGCCCTGGTGCTTGATGCACAGGGAACAAGCCCCCAAATGGCCACCTGAACTGGACTCCTAGGCCAGGCCGAGAGCACCCCACTGCTCCCCTTTCCACTTGTACATGCCAGCTCGGCAGGGGCCATAGCATGTACGGGTGCAGTGCCAATATGTCCCCTACCCACTCCCTTCAACCCGTGTAAGCCCACAGGCTTCATATGGTCACCCTCCTTGCTTCCCTTGCAGCAAGAGGAGAGCCTGTCAGTGAGTCCCACAGGTGTGTGGAATAGTGTGTGGGACTTCCAGGAAGTCTCCTTCAAAGGAGTCAAAGCAAGTGCCATCTCTGAATCTTTCTTTGGTTGGTTCCTGGCTGAGTCTGCTGTACTTTCTTCCTGGGTCTGGGTCACATTTCCAACAACGTATATGTTCAAGTGACTGCAGATACTTCAATAAGGCTATACTCAAAGCAGGTTAAGGGACAAATGGAGAGGCCTAGAATAGAGAAACAGTGAGAGGCAGGTCACAGTGAGCCTGGCACGGCCTCCAGAGAACGTATTTCCTCTCAGGAGCAGTGGGTACCCCTGAAGAGTTCAAGCAGGGGCACATACATGCGGCTGTTTCTCAACAGGCCCCTCCAGAAAATGGATTCAAAGTCAAGAGGCAGGTCAATGCAATGGCAGTGCGCTCTCAGGTGCTAGAGGTGAAGATGAAGAAAAGTAGACGGAGTTGACAAATATTAAGAAAGTTCTAGAAGAGGGGTTGGTTATTGATCAACCCTGGGTGCTAAAGGAGAAGGTGGGACCACGAGCCATGTCCAGGCTTCTGGCTTTGTGTTCAATGGATCTGTTGACGGACAGAGAGAACGCTGGAGAAGGACGCAAGTGAGGAAGACGATGAGCTCAGGGTTGATGAGTTAAGATCAGAATCCAAATATTTGCACGGTCAAGTATGGAGTTTAGGAGGGAGCAGTCAATAATGATAATAAACAGCACTTAGCGAGTGCTTACGAGACGCCAGATAGTGTTCTAAGCACCTTCATATATACTATTACTATCCCCTTTTTACAGATGAAGAAACGGAGGCACAGAGAGGTTGTGAACCCAAGCTCTTAACCACTATGTTTGCTCCCCCCTGAGAGGGACAAAGGCTAAAGCATCATAGGCAGAGGACTGAGAATGGCCTGTTCAAAAATGAGCAGGCCATGGGGACTCGGCCAGAGCAGTTTTTGTGGAAGCATGAGGTCAGGTGCCACCTTCAATGAATGTAGGAAATGATGGGAGAAGAGAAATCCCACAGCTGTGAAATGTAGCTGAAGAAAGTGAGTCAAAGAATTTTCTTAATATTAGTGGATTTGAGTGGATTTAAATGCTGCTGAGAAGGAACCAACACAAAGAGGTCTGGCGTCACAGGATAGAGAAGGGATGGAGTCGATGGTTTCAAATCCCCAAGGAGATAGGAAGGGTTAGAAATCAAAACAAGGCGGAGGAATTGGCCCTGAGCAATGGGTGGTCTTCACAAAGGAAGAAAAGAGGAAGGGAGGGAGGAGGGAGGGGCAGGGAGGAAGAAGGGCAGGGTAGGGGCCAAAGCAGGACCCAGGTCAAGTTGTTAACTTGCTTGGGGTGCAGGGAATTCCTGTCTGATAAAGTACTCCATCAGGGGAGATTAGGAGAGTACCACAAACAACGGGAGGGGTAGAGCTGGAGAAGGTTTTAAATGGTCACTGAGGTGACCGAAGGAGAGTTTGCTGGCCAGAGACTCACGCTTACCCCTCTCAAGTGGAAGACTTTGGGACTTGTGGTTTGGGGATGTAACCACAGCCAACAAAGTCTTGTCTTTCCTGCTCTTAGTAAGGCCAGGCCCCGTGGGGGCGGGTGGCTGTGGTTCGGGCTGGTACTTCCTGACCTAGACACAAAAGGTTAAGTTTTTCATAGCTGAACACTAATAATTAGATTCTGTAACAAAATCAAATTAATTGCAATATGGCAAGAAATAAGACAATACATTGACCTCCCTCTGCCCGAGCCCTGCGTCTATCTCTCAGGAAAGAGAGGGGCTGGAACAGTGAGAGGACAAAGTGAGAACCCCCACACTGTCATCCTGGGGGGCCTCGTGTCTCAGAGCGGCCACCTCGGGTCAGTGTCCCCCTCTGCAAGTTGGCAATATGAGCTCCTACACTGCCCTGCCCATCGCTGTAGCTGGCACTCAGAGAAATCTCAGCATTGCTAATTACCAGGCAAGCAGTGATATTCCATAATTAAATTAATTCAATATGGTCCATAAAACAGAACTAGCATGACCATTCATTGAGTTTCCACACAAGGTCGTGATCGCCTCATTTCATATTTATTCACTCCAAATCCCCAGCACTTGCCGGTAACAGGGGCTGTTAGTTCCTCTAATTTAGGTCTTTTTTTTCCTTCCTAGAAAAATAAATTACCGAAACAAATTGAATAGAAAAAACAGCTTGAATTGCAAATTATAAAGTTGCCTAGTCCAGCAGTACACGAGGTAGTTATTCACAATATGTCACTTTAAGATAAGTTAATAAAGAAATATAGACGAGAATCCATTTTTGGTCATCATTAGCATATGCAGTACAAAAAGCTACAGGGTATTCAATTAATTCTAGAGCATAATTAGGGAGCACAAGTCTTGCATATAAATCAACTTTCTTTCTTTCTTTTCTTTATTTTTTCTTTTTCAGTTTTTTAATTTATTTATTTATTTTTGGCCTTCCATGTACTAGGAAATGCCATTTCCAACCAGAGTTCAGAAGGAAGATGGATGGCTGCTGCCCAGCCACAGGGCTCAGAGGCCCCAAGAACTTAATGTGGGAGCTTCAACCCTGGAGATATGAAGACAAACTTCTCACACCCAGAAAATCATAATTACTGTCTCTGCAATCATTTCCCATTTTTTTCCAGCTGCCATCTGTCAAGAGGTGCTGGTCACCTAAACCTCCTGTAACTCCTACAGTCACTAATTAATCCCAGAGGACAGCACAAGCTAAGTGGAAATGCATTATTTTAAAAAGATGGAAGGAAACCAGGCACCATAAGATAGTACACAGGCAGGGCAACTCCTGTGTCACTGGAAAGACAAAATGATGGGGGAAATGATTTGCAAAGTGCAAGCTCGGTGCTTAACAGTAAGTGCTGGAATTCACAGTTCGGAATGCAGAGTTTAAACTGTGGTCTGGGGACTGCTGGGCTCTGGCGACATCCTCAGGGTTGCAGGAGGTGTGTTTTACTCAGAGCTCACTTCTGGATGTTTTTAGGACACCTGAACTTTCTGTTTCTCAATTCAGTTTCTTTGTCTTCTACCCTCAAGTCACAGGTTCCTCTTCTCTCTGAGTGTATTACCATTGGGCTGGTGCAAACGTAATTGCAGTCTTTGCATTGTTGAAATTTGACATTTGATAATGGAGTACATTCTTAAAGAAATGTGGTTATGTTATACATCATTTTATTGCGCATTTTTCGCTTTATGTTTTTTTGCTAAATGACTTATTACTTGCTGTTTATTTTAATATTTATTTTAGACTATGGAAATGATGTTAGACAAAAAGCAAATTCAAGCGATTTTCTTATTCAAGTTCAAAATGGACCGTAAAGCAACAGAGACAACTTGCAACATCAACAACGCCTTTGGCCCAGGAACTGCTAATGAATGTACAGTGCAGTGGTGGTTCAAGAAGTTATGCGAAGGAGACGAGAGCCTTGAAGATAAGGAGCAGAGTGGCCGGCCATCGGAAGTTGACAACGATCAACTGAGAGCAATCATCGAAGCTGATCCATTTACAATTACACCAGAAGTTGCAGAAGAACTCAACGTCGACCATTCTACGGTTGTTTGGCATTTGAAGCAAATTGGAAAGATGAAAAAGCTCGATAAGTGGGTGCCTCATGAGCTGATTGCAAATCAAAAAAAATCATCATTTTGAAGTGTCATCTTCTCTTATTCTACACAACAACAGTGAACCATTTCTTGATTGGATTTTGATGTGCAATGAAAAGTGGATTGTATATGACAACCAGCAATGACCAGCTCAGTTGTAGGACTGAGAAGAAGCTCCAAAGCACTTCCCAAAGCCAAACATACACCAAAAAAAGTCATGGTCACTGTTTAGTGGTCTGCTGCCAGTCCCATTCACTACAGCTTTCTGAATCCTGGTGAAACCATTACATCTGAGAAGTATGCTCAGCAAATCGATGAGATACACTGAACAGTGCAACACCTACAGCCAGCATTGGTCAACAGAGAGGGCCCAATTCTCCACGACACCATCCAACCACACGTCACACAACCAACGCTTCAAAAGTTGAATGAATTGGGCTACGAAGTTTTGCCTCATTTGCCACATTCACCTGACCTCTTGCCAACCGACTACCATTTCTTCAAGCATTTCGACAACTTTTGCAGGGAAAATGCTTCCACAACCAGCAGGATGCAGAAAATGTTTTGCAAGAGTTCATCGAATCCCAAAGCACAGATTTTTATGCTACAGGAATAAACATATTTCTCATTGGCAAAAATGTGTTGATTGTAATGGTTCCTATTTTGATTAATAAAGATGTGTTTGAGCCTAGTTATAATGATTTAAAATTCACGGTCTGAAACCGCAGTTACTTTTGCACCAACATAAAAGCTAAGAAGGACACCTCTACTGATCAAGCATCTCTGTTTGCCTTTAAATAATTTTTCCCAGGTCTTGAACCCATGGGAATGTTTCCAAGTTACTTGTGCCTTTTCTTTGAGAACACAACTGTGGTTCTGAAATTCCAGTCCCAGAGTATAGGGCCTACCTGCCATTTTTGTTTTCCTGACACCACTTCCTCCTGGCCTCTGAGCACTGCTCCTTCCCACTGCCTTCCTGGCCTGCTTTTCGGACCAGGGACCGGGCTGGCCAACCAGAGTGACTGCCCCGGGGCAGGGCTGACATGTGGCCAATCAGAATCTTCTGAGGATCTCTTTGGACAATTGGGTGAAGAAGTCACAGGTACTAAGAACCCATTAAAGTAGGGCTGTGGGCTCATCTGTGCTACCTGCCTGAGAAAAGTGTACCCAGAGCAAAGTGATGCCCCCAAGTGTGACATCTTCTGAGCCTCTGAGCCTGGTCATGCCTGAGCCATCTTGCCCTGGATTTTCAGTTTTAGGATCCAATACATTCCTTTTTGTTGTGAAGACAATTTGAATGGGTTTCTGAGTTTAAACCCAGAAAAGACGGTGCTTCCACCACATTAAAATAGGGCTCAGACAACTTCTTCCAGGAGAGAGCTGGGGTGAGTCACCCAGTGTGTGAATCTGTGTGAGTCACCCAATATGGGAGTCACCCAGAATATACCACCACCCTGGCGTGAGTCCTCCCATGGGATAGACAGGCTTTACACAGAAGTCAGCAGGTAGGTCCATAAACCATAGGCAGAGTTACAACTTTGCCCTAAGTAGCATCCTTAAAGTTCCTACCGCCCCTGCAGCCCCCATTTCCACCCCTTCACCTGCCACACACCTGTGGCTGGGAAGCTGGCCTCTATCCCTTGGTGGATAGTTACTGGGGCCTCTTGAAGAATCTGATTATGCCGAAAAGAAAAGGGTTTGGCCCTGTGAGCCATGCGTGGCCCAAAGACAGTGGTCTTCTGCCCATGAGGACCCCTGGGCCGCCTCCTCTGGACAATGCAAACCAGCAGCCACCCAACATACCTCTCACTCAGAACCCAGCTCCTCCAGTCTCTGTGCATATTTGTCCACCCCCATTCCTCCTCTGATGTAAGACCTTCTCGGGAGCCCTGTAAGGGGGCACGGACCCTCTCATTCATCTTTGTGTTTCTAGGGCCTTGGAGCAGGCTTTGATAAATTTAAGCATTAATTCATTGGTTCAGCAAGCCCTTCATTGATTTATTCAAGGGTCATGTACAGACCACATGCTGCGAGTATCTAAAAGACAACCCAGGAGCCCCTTCAGGTAAGAGTGTCAGGCTCAAAGTACAGGCTCCTGCAGGGGTCTCCACAACAGGCAACAATGCAGGACTGTCTATATATTGAGTCCAGATGTGGCTGCTCTTGGTCTGAGACTCATGAACCCAAAATAAAAGCTGCCCTCCCTCCCCCACTGCACATATACTAGAGAAACAGGGATGGGACAATCAGACATCTGCCCCCATTAGGAAAGAGGGGAATGGATTCACACACACACACACACACACACACACACACACACACACACACACACACACTGGGATTCTGAAATCCTGCTGGGTAGACTTAAGAGGAACACCCTATCCAGGAAGGGGACTCTTCCTTAATGAGGTTCTAATTCTGTCCCTGAGGTGGGTCTTCACAAATGGGGTTCCTGGGGGCCTGGAGAGGACAAAAGCTTGTGAACCACCAACCCCTCAAGAGGCTCTAAGTCCTTTTCAGGTCTAACAATCTCTGACTACACATAACTAAATTAAATGCACCATGCTTCTTTTATTATAGACACTCTGAAATATTAAGGAAGTTAATAATTAAGGATAATCTTGAACTAGTCACAGCCCCAGCAGTCATGATCTGAGGCACTTGATTGCTTCTGACATTTCCACATCATGCAGAAATTTGCTCTCACCTGTCCTCCTGTCACCCTCAGAAGGTGGACTCTGAAAAGACATCATGAGCTTCATCACTTTTATACAGAGAGTGCCAAAAAAAATACACATTTTAGGAAAGGAAAACTGTATTAAAATTGGAATACTCAATATGCACTGATAACAAAAAATGAATACAAGTCATGTTTGACTTCTGCAATTACAAGAGGTGCTCCAAGTGGTTACCACACTTCTGTTTACGGCGAACTACTGCTTGAGCAACACTGACCAAAGTGTCCACTTGTATACATTTTGTTGTCACCCCTGGTATATCTAATAGGGACAATCTTCTGGTGAGGCCCAGAAGCTCACAGAGGCTTTGCTCAACCATCTTCACTCTTCTAGACTCAGATAAACAATCAATTTAAAGTGGTTGGGGTCTTTGGAATTTCCTTATAAACTTGAATAAGTATGTCATCCATGCACACCAGCAGCTTAGCAACATGGCATTTAAATATTTCACTATCCAGGTAAACATATTCAATCCCTGAGTCCCAGCTTGAATTATTTATTGTGCATCTTTTTCAAAAGCCCATTTTAAATCTGGCCATTAGCAACATGTTCAAAGAATGGCACCCAGTCCCTAGGAAGAGCTGGAGTTCAGTCCTTGGCCCTGGTTGATCAAAGGTGACCTGCAAGCATCATAAAATTGAAAAGAAAAATGGGGCTGCCAGTTTGATTATCTATATGCTAACAGAGAGCTACTTCATGGGACACTGAGGACTGGGTGGAACACAAGGTCTTATCGACCAGAACAAGCTTCCAAACTAAAAATGCAGTCCGTGGTTAAAGGATGGCTCTTTGGAAAAGTCACAAAAATGTTGTGGGAACAAGATACATTTATCTCGACAGATGCCTGCTGTGAAATCACGGGTTCTGATGAGACACTCTGCTGATGTACGTTCTGGGATGGGAGTTGTGATTTTGTCCAGCGAGAAACTGTATTATGCAATCCCTAGGTAAACAGCATTGGTACCTAGGAGAATACACAAGGCTCAGAGTTGTCCAGAGGAAAAGTAAGCTCTTTGCATAAGTAATAACACAGGTGGAATCCAAGCACCTTTGAGTCCTTTGTTTAATTTGACTTTTCTTGAAATCCTCTCCTTTCTTCGCTTCCCTGCCACCCTTTTCATGCGGGATATCGGTGGGTGTAATACTCATCCTGCCTTTTCAACCTGTTCTTAGTTGGTGATTAATGGGGTAAAGATGGGTTAGCTTTCCCCCAGGAGTTTGGGGGCTTTCACAGAGCACAGATCCACCCTCTATTTAGTTGCAGTATTCCCGGAGATTCAAGCCTGATAAATGCAGCCTTTTGGGCAGTGGTGAACGGGGCACTGACAGTGAGGCCCATCTCTAAGCCTGGCTGGTAGAACCAAAGAGCAGTGCAAACTGTGGAGGCAGCTGAGAAGACCCGGTGCTCTGGCCCCAGCAAGGATGTGATGCTCGCAGGAGTCCGAGCAGGGCACTCCAGTAATGACTGAGGGCACACAGCTCACACAGCCTGATTCAGTTCAATTGAGAAAAATAAAATGAAAGGATAGTTTTCCTACTTAAGGGTCTAGAGCAAATGCCTGCGAGCCACGTATATGGGTCTGGGCACTATTTGGTGTGTTTCTGGACTGTCTCTGAGGGAACAGGTCTTTGGAATCTTAGGTGTCGCAGAGACAGACGATAGCTGAGGCCTGAAAGTCACCTGGAAAGTGGCCAGTCTCATGGCTTTCCAACTGTGCTCTGTAGAACTTCCTCAAGCCCCCTGCAGAAGCTGAGAGGAGCAGAAAGTCACAGCTCGCCTCCTCACACGGGGCTCCCCTCAACTCAACCAGAGCAATTCTGCTTTTTATGTTTCACTTAATATGATTCCCTATGAGTCCATTCACCACAAGACTGAGTGGCTTTAACATGTAGGGGAAACACTAGTCCTGGCTTTCCATCTCATTGAGGCCCAGACAGAAAACTTATTCCCTGCCCTGGGGAAATACAACAAAAACTGGACTAGAGCTCAGGACTCCTGACTCAGTCCGGGGCTCTTTCCACCTGTGTTATTTTTTCCCATAAGGAAGATATAGGAGCATATGTTCATACAATAAGATCACGTTGGCCATTTCTGTGATTCTGTCATTATAACTCTCATATGTCTCCAGGCTCAGTAGCAAACTCAAAAAGTCTCTGGCAAAGAGAGGTGCATTTTGGCAGATTCCCATAAACACGGTATTTATGTTTAAAGAAAGATAAAGCTCCATATTTGTGACAGAGTGATAAGAAGAGACATACCTGCCCCTTCACAAATATCCAAGCCCACGGCTCCCCAGTTTCCTATAGACTAGCAAGGGCAACCTCCCCCAGTGCTGCATGAGAGGACCAATGGTGGATCCATTGATTGGCCCTTCAACCTCCATTCCTGCCCCTCTATTTCACCAAGTCTGGGGAACTAAAAACAATTACCCCCAGACACCCTAGCAGCTAGGGCTCCAGACAGCGCTCTCAAGTCCTACCAACCAGATGTGCTACCGTAAGACTTTGGTCTGAGCCTGCAGCCTGTGAATAGAGATGAAAAGCATGAGGCATCCATTTGGCTCGGCCACTAGAGCCAGCTACTGTAGTGGCAGCTTTTTCATTCATAAATGGTTTCCTGATTCAGCAATTTCTACAGCAACCGTGGCAGGTTTTCATGTGATTCTGCAGCAGTAGCCACAGCCTTCCCCGTCTTGGCAGAGTGTCTATGGAGGTGGGAATTTTTCCTGGGAAAGTGCCTTATATTCTTCTCTTACAGATCTCTGAACTACTTTGTAAACACCTAATTCCTGTATAAAAACCACTGCTTAAACCAGATAAAATGATTCTATTGTCTGCAACTGAACCCGTATTGAACTTTGGCATTTTTGCCAATCTGGTAAGTGAAAACAGTTGTATTCATTACAGCTTTAATTTAATCTTCTCCTAAGTGAAGTTGAAGGTCTTTTTGTATGTTTAAGTGTCATTTGTATTTCCTTTTCTGCAAACAATCTGTTTGTTTTTTTTTAAAGAGGGACGACCCTGTTCATCATACTTGTTCTCCAATTATTTCTTCCATTAGCTTTATGGTTTTACTTTTCACATTTAGGTCTTTACCGCAGCTGGACTCCCCTATTGCATATGGGTTAAGGTAGGTAGCCAGTTTTTCCAGTGCTATCTACTTGTTGATGTATGTGCATCTTTCTTCAAATGTTATACATGCATGGGTTTGTCCCTGAGCCATCTCTAGTCTGTCCCATTGGTCCATTTGCCTGTTTTTACACCAGTACCACACTGTTTTTATTAATGGCAATATGTCTTCATAAATAGTCAGGTAAATTCCCCTCCTTGCTCTTGTTTCCCTAAATCATCTTAATCATTTATGAATATTTACTCTTCTATATACATTTAAGAATAATTCTGTTGAAGTCCCCAAATTATCGAGATAGAATATTTGTTGAGATTATACCGAATTGACAGAATAATGGAAAGAATATTAACTAACACCTTTATTAAGTTAACCTACTCAATCATGAGTTTTCAGGTTTTTATGTCCTTTAAATTTTACATATTTCTCTATTGATATTTTGTGTAATCTCTGTTAATGTACAGATAATTTATAGTCTTTATAACTATTTTGACTATCTTATTTTATATTATTATATTTTTCAATGGTTATTGATGCTTAAGGTAGATGTTATTGATTTTTGTAAATTTACCTTGTATCTAGCAACTCCTATAACTCTTTGTATTAACTTTAATTTTTTTATTGATTCTGCTGTTTTCTATGTATAAAAGCATCTATAAATAGATTTTTATCCCCTCCTTCCATTTATTATTTTTTCCTTTTCTTATCTAATAGTATTTTCCAAAACCTTCAATACCATGTAAAATCTGGCAGCAAGAGAGGTCATCCTTAATTTTTTCTGGATTCTAAAGGGAATGCATGTAAAATTTCTGCAGTAAGTACAATGTAGGTTTTTGGTTTATAAACTCTGTCAAACAAGGAAGTACCTTTCTAGTTCTATTTTGCTAAAATATTTTTCATTGTTAAATGGTTGTTGACTTAACAGAATGGCTAAATTGAAAAAGACAGAAGATCAAGTTTTGACAAGGATGTGGCCAACTGCTGCTGGGAGTAGAAATGGGCACAGCCACTGCAGCAGACACTGTCCCACTCCACCCAGACCCCTCCACCCCTGTCTGTGCTTCCCTTCCAGCTTCACTGCTTTGGCGGCCAACTGCCCATACCTACAACTCTTCTTCAGAGGATGGGCCTTATGCTACTGGGACCAATTAGCACACATGGGCAGAGAGCCAGAAATGCCCCCCTACCATGCAGCCCTTAGTCCAATGACTGATGGTTGCAGAAGTATGAAAGCCCAGCGACCTAGCCTCGGGTTGGGACAACTCTGAGGCTGAGGAATTTTACATTCCCAAATTCTCTCTTGGGATCAGTGAAGCTCTTGGGACTTGACCTTAAATCCCACTCTTGCTGGAGTTCTTCCTCTTCTCTGTCTGTTTTACCCATTTCAACTGAGACTACGTCCTTAATAAATCACGTGCACATAACTACTCATCCTGGATCTGCTTCTGACTCCCACTTTACCTAAGACCATCACTTTAGAAAACTATTTAGCAGTATCTATAAAGCTAAATATACAAATATATGCATTCCCCACGATCACAATTTCACTCTTAAGTACACCTATGCACATACACACATTTATTTACCAAAAACTATGTATGAACATATCTATAGCAGCATTATTATTATTATTAATAGCTCCAACCTGAAAATAACCGTCATGTTCATCAAATTACCCATTAGGTAAATAAAATGCCTTATATTCACACAATGAAACACCTCGCAGCAATAAGAATGAACAAACTACAGATACACCCAACGTGGATGAATCTGACAAACTCCAAGTTGAGCGGAAGAAACCAGACACAAAAGTGTAGGACTTCAGTTATTGAAAGTGCAACCACACAAAACTAATCTATGAATCCAACTTTATTTTTCATATGCGGCTACTCAGTTGTCCCAATAACATTTATTAAATGCCGTATCTTTGCTCTGCTGATCTGAAGTCAAGATAGTATCATCCTTGTCAGGGGTGAGAGTCACTTACTAGAAAGGGGTGACATTTAGGATTATGGGTGCTGGCTGCATGGATGCTTTTAGTTTATGAAAATTAATTGAGCTATACACTTATAATTTGTATACCTTTCTGTAAGTATATTCTTCAATATATTATAATTAGAAAATAATGAGGAGTTGAACTTTATTCAATTATTTTACATATAGTGATATAACTACATTAAGCGTTTTTTTTTAATGGTGAATCATCCTTACTCTCTTTTTTTTCTCATTAAATTTTGTTTTAATGGGTCTCAAATTTCTGTGACAGATTTTTGGTCAAGTTATTTCCGTTTAAAAACACTGATTTTAAAAACTAATAACTTAAAAACTTCACACAAAACAAATGATCCACAAAACATTCTCCTTTCCATCTAAAGGTTTTACGATGCATTACAATCATTAACCAGTCTTTTACTATTAAACTTAAATGGCCAACAGAGACAAACAGTTCTGAGACCGCTCTTCCACCACTGATTAAGACTGGGCTGGCAGGTATTGGTGATAACATTCATTTAGCCTTCTGAGCTTTCTGGGCAGACTTGGTGACCTTGTCAGCTCCAGCTGACTTCTTGTCCACTGCTTTGCTGACACCCACAGCAACTGTCTGTCTCATGTCGCGAACAGCAAAATGGCCCAGAGGAGGGTAGTCAGAGAAGCTCTCAACACACATGGGCTTTCCAGGAACCATATCAATGATGGCAGCATCATCAGATTTTAAAAACTTTGAGCCATCTTCCAGTTTTTTCCCTGAACGACGATAAATCTTCTTCAGCTCAGCAAATTTGTAAGCAATGTGAACTGTGTGACAATCGATCTCAAGTGCATATCTGGCCTGGATGGTTCAGGATAAGCACCAGAGCCGTGAAGCCATCTGTCTCCACTGGTGGGTCAATTTTGCTGTCACCAGCCACACTGCCACAACGAACATCTTTGACAGACACATACTTGACATTGAAGCCCACTGTCGCCAGGAAGAACTTCATTCAAAGATTCACTGTGCATTTCTACAGATTTTACTTCAGTTGTAACATTGACTGGAGCAAAGGTGACCACCATGTCGGGTCTGACAACACCAGTCTCCACTCAGCCCACAGGGACAGAACCAATATGACCAATTTTGCAGACATACTGGAGGGGCAGACGCAAAGGTTTGTCAGTTGGACGAGTTGGTGGCAGGACACAATCCAGAGCTTCAAGCAGTACAGGTTCACTGGCGTTGCCATCTTTACAGGTGACTTTCCATCCCTTGAACCAAGGCATGTTAGTTAGCACTTGGCTGCAGCATCTTGTCACCATTTCAACCAAAATTTGGCACAAATGCTACTGTGTCAGGGTTGTAGACAATTTTCTTAATGTAGGTGCTGATTTCCTTAAAGATTTCCTCATATCTCTGGCTGTAGGGCGGCTCAGTGGAATCCATTGTGTTAAGACCAACAATTAATTGTTTCACGCCCTGTGTGTCAGCCAGAAAGGCATGCTCACAGGTCTGTCTGCCCATTCTTGGAGAGGCCTGCTTCACATTCACCAACCCCAGCAGCAACAATCAGAACAGCCCAGTCAGCCTGACATGTACCTGTAATTGTGTTTTTAATACAGTCTCTGTGTCCTGGGGCATCAATGATGGTCACATAATACTTGCTGGTCTAGAATTTCCATAGGAAGATAACAGTGATCCCACACTCACGTTCAGCTTTCAGTTTATCCAAGATCCAGGCAGACTTGAAGGAGCCCTTTGCCATCTCATCAGCCTCCTTCTCAGACTTTTTGATGATTCTTTTGTCAATCCCACCACATTTGTAAATCAGACGACCAGTAGTGGTAGACTTGCCAGAATCTACGTGTCCAATGACAACGATATTGATGTGTGTCTCTTCCTTTCCCATTTTGGGTTAGATTTACCAGTGGTTTTCACTATACCTGAGTTCTGGTGGCAAACCTGTTGTGAAAAAAAAGGATCCTTACACTCTTGAGATAAACCTTTCTTTAACATGTTGAATAAACGTGTTAATCTATGCTGGATTTGATTACAATTTCTGTCTATTCTAAATAGTGAAAGGTGTCTACAATTTTCTTGTTCTGTTCTTACATAGTTTTGGAATAATGGTTAAACTATGAGCTGGGCAATTTGCTATCCTTTTATACTTTCAAGAATAACTGGAATAAGATAAGCAACATCTCTTCATTGATAGTTTAGTAGAGTTAAAATTTTTCTGGATTTGGGTCTTCAGCAGGGAGGGAGTGTTTAACTATTCTTTCTATTTATTTAGTGTCTATTGAAATGTTGGAGTTTTCTATTTCTTCTTCCCTCAATGATAGCACTTTATAAATTTCAAAAAATATGTCAAGTTTTTCAGGCTGTTCACTGTAGTTTCTTCTTGGTTTTTTGTTTGTTTGTTTGGTTGGTTGGTTTTGGTTTTCTGTTTAAAACTCTTACCCATCTGGAATTTATTTGGAGTTCAAGTGATATTCAGTTCTAGTTATTTTTTTTTTTTCCACATGACTACCTAGCTGTCACCACATCATTTATTCAACAATACATCTTTTCCTCAGGGAAACTGACTGATGTCAGAGGAAGAACTGTGAGTGGCAGCTTCATTGTTCAATGGATTAAGAAGTGCTGGGATAGACAGTGAAGATATAAGCCCCCTTGCCACTTCCTCCACTGAGAAGATAAAACAAAAAAACAAATATCCAGATAAGCATGCTCAGACAGACCCCTGCCGACTTGTCTCTGATGGAGGGGACCCACTGGGAAACTAGTCAGGTAGAATCAATCACACGGCAGGCAGCTCAACCAAGGCATATATTGTGGAATCTAGGATATGAGGTTGTTAGAATAGCAGAACCCACATCCCTCTGTTTTCTCCCTCTGTTTTATTCTGCAATGTCATAACAAAGAAGCAGCCAATTTCCCCAAAGTCAGAAAGCCCCTGTGACTTATTTTGCAATGATGTTGGAGTGAGTCCCTAAGGCTCCAGATAGAAGGGGACTGGCCTTCCACAGTAGCAGAGAAAAAACAGGTCCCATCTCAGGGGACTCTCTGACCAAAGCGTCAGTATGCTTCCCCTGGCTTGGGCAGAGTAGAACATACAGTGAAACCTACATAATATAAATCCAAAACACGAATGACCTCGATTGCTTTTAGAATATTCATTGTGAGGTGTAGAAGAATAGAAGGGAAAAAGTTATTCACTCTTCAAAGGACTACTCCCACCCCACCCCACATAAATGTCTCCATTAAGAAGCATATAGCTAGGAAATACACTCCCTCCAGTGTTCAACAGGAGGAAAGGAGAAAGAAAACCTTCACAATGAAATGCCTATTTTCCCTTCAGTCTTATTGGGGCATTTAGGTTACATGACCACTCCTGCAGGATCAATAATAGTCTTCAGGGAATCCCATGTACTGATTGGCTTAAACCTGGTTTGCTTAGCCAATCACAGGCAAAATCATTGTGATTGGACCACTCTTAACCAGGTCTAAGTCCTGGGTGCTGGTTACATGGATAGACCCAGAAGGGTCACATTCCTGCACCAAACTGGGCATGTACTGGGAAGAAAGAATGATGAAATATATGCTGGGGCAGCAACTGCTAATAATGTTTGTGACAGAATTTTATTTTTTATGTTTTAATTTTTTAAATTATAGAGATATATATATCAGGGGTGCCAAAAAATGTATACAAGTGGACACTTTGGTCAACGTTGCCCAAGCAATAGTTCACCATAATCAGAAGTGTCTGGATGCTGATGGCAACCACTTTGAACATCTCTTGTAATTGCAGAAGTCAAACGTGACTTGTATTCATCTTTTGTTATCGGTGTATATTATTACAATTTTAATAGTTTTCCTTTCTTAAAATGTGTATACATTTTTTTGGCTATATATATATATATTATATATATGTATATTATATATATATATATATATATATATATAATATATATATATATATAAAATTTGCCATTTTAAGTGCACAATTCAGTGGTATTAATTATATTCACAATGTTGTGCAACCATCACTACTATATATTTCCAAAACTTTTCATCATCCCAAACAGAAACTCTGTAACCATTAAGCAATAACTCCACATTCTTCCCTACCTTCCATCCCAGCCCCTGGTAACCTCTAACCAACTTTCTGTCTCCATTGGCCTATTCAAGATATTTCATGTGTGCAATCACATAATATTTATCCTTTTGTGTCTTGCTTTTTCACTTAACATAATGTTTTGAAGATTCATCTATGTCATAGCATGCATTAGAACTTCATTCCTTCTTATGGCTGAAAAATATTACATTTTATGTATACCACATTTAGCTTATCCATTCATGTGTTGCTGGACACTGGATTTTTTACAGTTTTTGGATATTGTGAATAATACTGCAATTAACATTGGCATACAAATATCTGTTTGAGTCATTAGTCCCTGTTTTCAATTATTTGGGGATATATAACTAGGAGTAGATGTTTTGAGTCACTGAGTACCTTTAATTGTATGTTTAGCTTCTTGAGAAACTGGCAAATTGTTTTCCACAGAGGCTACCACCTCTTACATTCTCACCAGCAATGTATGAAAGTTCCAATTTCTCCACATCTTCACCAATACTGCTATTTTTCTTTAAAAAAAAAAAATCACAGTCATCCTAGTGGATGTAAAGTGGTATCCTATTACAATTTTGACTTGCATTCCCCTGATAACTAATGATGTTAAGCAGCTTCTCATGTGCTTATTGACCCATGTGTATATCTTCTTTGAAGAAATGTCTGTCCAAGTCCTTCACCCATTATTTTCCAATTGTTTTTACAAACAGCTAGGATTGTTTGTCTTCTTGTTGAGTGGTTGGAGTTCTTTATAAATTCTAGATAGTAAACCCTTACCAAATATATGATTTACAAATATTTTTCCCATTCTGTAGTTTGTCTTTTCACTTTCTTCATAATATCCTTTGGTGCACAAAAATTTTTAATTTTACAAGAGGCTAATTTATCTATATTTTTCTGTGATTCACGATTTTGATGTTATATCTAAGAATCTCTTGACAATTAAAAGGTCATGCAGATTTACCCCTATTTTCTTTTAAGGACTTTAGTCCTTAAATTTAGGTCACTGATTTATTTATTTTTTTAATATTTTATTGGGGAAGGGGAACAGGACTTTATTGGGGAACAGTGTGTACTTCCAGGACTTTTTTCCAAGTCAAGTTGTTGTCCTTCAATCTTAGTTGTGGAGGGTGCCGTTCAGATTCAAGTTGTTGTCCATCCAGTTGCCATTGCTAGTTGTAGGGGGCACAGCCCAGCATCCCTTGTGGGACTCGAGGAATCAAACCAGCAAACTTGTGGTTGAGAGCCCACCGGCCCATGTGGGAATCGAACCGGCAGCCTTTGGAGTTAGGAGCATAGAGCTCTAACTGCCTGAGCCACCAGGCCAGCCCCACTGATTTATTTTCATTTAATTTTTGTATAAAGTGTGGGGTAGGAGTCCAACTTAGGTTTTTTTCATTGACAATTAAGATATCCCAAATCCATTTGTTACTGACACTATTATTTTCCTATTGGAAGGAATTAACACTTATTAAAACTCAATTGCCCATAGATGTATGGATTTATTTCTGAACTCTCTATTCCACTTCTCCATATGTCTATCTTTATACCAGTCCTACATTGTTTTAATTACTGTAGCTTTGTAGTAAGTGATGAAATTGGGAAGTGTGAAAATTTTAACTTTATCAAGGAAATTTTTAGCAAGAAAGTGTTTTCAAACTTTGTTGGTTAAATTTATTCCTAAACATTTTATTCTTTTAGATACTAATTTATATGGAATTGCCTTAATTTCCTTTTTGAATTGTTCATTGCTACTGTACAAAAACACAATTGATTTTGTGTTAATCTTGTATCTGAAACGTTGTTGAATTCATTTATTAGCTCTAGTAGTTTTCTTGTGGACTCTTTGGGGTTTTCTAGATATAGAATCAGTCATTTATGCATTGAGATAGTTTTACTTTTCCCTTCCCAATTTTGAGGCTTTTAATTTCCTTTTCTTGTCTATATGCTTTGACTAGAATAGAACTTCAGTACAATGTTTAATAGCAGTGATAAAAGTGGACATCCTTGTCTTGTTCTTATGAAAAAAGATTTTAGTCTTTCACCATTGAGTATGATGTTAGCTGTAGATTTTTGATAAATGCCATTTATCACGTTAAGCAAGTTCCCTGTTTATGCCCTGCATTTTCTCAGTAATCTTTCATCTAGATGTTTTATTCATTTTTGAAAGTGGTGTATTAAAGTTTCTGGCAATGGTTGTAGAGCTATCTATTTCTCATTTGACTCTGTCATTGTTTACTTCATCTACCTAGTTTCGGCTTTGTTGTTTGGTTCACATATGTGTATACCTGTTATACCTTCTTGGTGAATTTAACCTTTAATCGGTATTTAATGTCATCCTTTGTCCCTTCTAACTGTTTCTGACTTAAAGTTTATTTTCTCTGACATTAATGGAGCCATCTCAACTCCCTTTTTGGTTATTATTGGCATGGGATAACTTTTTCTATTATACTACTTTCAACCTTTTTGTGTCTTTAGAACTAAAGTGAATCTTTTTTAGAAAGCATAAAATTTTAGTTTTTTTTTTTTTTTAATTCTGCTAGTCTTTGCCTTTTGACTGAAGAGTTTAATCCATTTACACTTAAAGTTATTACAGGTAAGGAAGTACTTATTTCTGTCATTTTTTTATTTGTTTTCTATATGTCTTATATCATTTTTGTCCCTCATTTTCTTCATTACTGCCTTCTTTTGTGTTTAGTGGATTATAGTGTGTGTGTGTGTGCCCTGTATTGATTCCCTTTTCATTTCCTATTCAGTATATTTTAAAGATATTTTCTTTGTGGCTTATATGGGGATTGCACTAACAACCTAAATTTATAACAATCTAGTTGAATTGATTTCAACTTAACTTTAATAGCATACAAAAACTCTGCTTCTATGTAGCTCCATACTCCCTTTATGTTGTTGTTGGTATTATAGATTATGCATTGTGTGCCCAATAACATGTGGACAATAAAGTGGTCCTATGGAACTAACCTCACAGGCTGGTCTGATTATAACTTCCTCAATGGGTAGGTCATGAGGGGTAGTCATACCCCAGGCATATAACTTTTTTAGTAAAATGTTTATCTTTGCCTTAAGCAAGCTATGTCCATTGTTTCTGTGCATCTAGGTTAGCACACCTTTGAAATAAGCTGTAACCAACCTCAAGAGAGAACATAATCTTGTTAGCTATCTTATAATCAAATCCCTTCTTTGTTTTCTCCCACTTTCATGTAAGCTTCCTTATGCTCCCTCCTTAATTTCAATTGCATTAAAGAAAAAAAAAAAAAAAAACCCTGCTATTCCCCAGAGCATTTGAGATCTTTCTTCTGGAAATTGCCATCAGTTTTGGCTTAAATAAAATCTTATAAAATTTCTCTACAGGTTTGGATGTTTGTTATGTTGACAAATGTAGGTTTATAATTATTTTTTGTGCATTTGTCTTTTAAATCACGTACCAAAAAAAAAAAAAATGGATTTACAAACCAAGAATACAGCAATACTGGCTTTTATATTTGCCTGTGTATTTACCTTTACTGGATATATCTATTTCTTCAAACAGCTTCCAGTGACAGTCTAGTGTCCTTTTATTTCAATCTGAAGGAATCCTCTTGAGATTTCTTGTAAGGCAGGTCTAGTGGCAACAAATTCCTTTAGTTTTTGTTAATCTGGAAATGTCTTAATTTCCTTCTCCTTGTTCAAGGACAGTTTTGCTGGCTATAGAAATAATTCTCAATTAACAAGTTTATTTTTCTTTCAGCACTTTAAATATGTCATCCCACTCTCTTTGGCTGTCATGTTTTTTGTTTGCTTATTTGTTTGTTTGTTTGTTTTAGAAATTGGCTGTTAATCTTATAGAGAATCCCTTGTATGTAAAGAGTCACTTCTCTCTCATTGCTTTCAAGACTGTCTCTTTCTCTTTGATTTTAAACAGTTTGATTCTGATCTCTCAGTTTGGGTCTGTTTCATTTTACCTTATTTGGAATTTGTTGAGCTTGTTGAATGTTTAAATTTATGTCTTTCATAAAAGGTGGGAAGTTTTTAACTATTGTTTCTTCAAATGTTCTTTCTGTTCCTTTCTCTATGTCTTCTCATTCTGGGACTTTCATAATACATATATTGATCTCCTTAATGGTGTCCCACATATCCCGTAAGCTGTACTCATGTTTGTTCATTTTTTTCTTTCTGCTCCTCAGATTGATAATTTCAATTGTCATATCTTCAAGTTCGCTGATACTTTTTTCTACATGCTGAAACCTGTTGTTGAATCCTTTAATTTATTTATCTTTTCAATTATTGTATTTTTCACATCCAGAATTTTTGTTTGGTTTCTATTATAAAAACAATCCCTATCTCTATATTGATATTCTTATTTTTCCATACTTTATTTTTTTTATTTCCTTTAGTTCTTTGTCCATGTTTTTCCTTTGCTCTTTGAGCATATTTAAGGCAGTTGTTTTAAAGTCTTTGTCTAGTAAGTCCTATGTCTAGTCTTCGTCAGGGATAGTTTCATTCTACTTATTTTATTCCTTTGATGGGCCATTTATTTCTGTTTCTTTGTATACCTTCTGATTTTTTTGTTGTTGATATCTGGACATTTGAATATTATACTATGGTAACTCTGGAAATGAGATTCTCTCTCCACCTTAGAGTTTGCTGTTTTTTCTTAATTGTTGAAGACTATAATAGTCTGTCTAGTGACTTTTCCAAACAACTTTTTTCATAGACTGTGTTTTTTGTTGTGTGCGCTCACTGTTCCTTAGCTCGTGGTCATTTAAGATTTTCTTGAAAGCAAGGAGCATTTTTAAGTTGATTTTTCTTGATTTAAAATTTACTTGACTGCTGCAAGCTTTATACTCTTTTTCCAGAGTTTTGAGAATGTTGGTTATGACAATTTTTGCTTGTTTTTCAATATTTATGTGTAGAACAAGAGCCTGGTTCTGCCTACTCCACCTTTTTCTAATGTCCAAGTCAACAGAATTCTCTTGAAGTTTAACTATAGTGTGACTTTTGAATACAGTCCTAGTACAACAAAGAACAAGCAAGTATTGAAGAACCAGTACATTTTAAAAACTCATATTGAAGGCAATAGGAGCAGTGGAAATTGTTTAATTGTTTTGTGCAAGACATCTTCCTAACCAAGTGACTCAATCTTTGCTTCTGAAAGTGTGGAGGGAAGTGAGGATTTGTAGAAGAGCCTGGGAACCTCTGGCACGTAGGAAATTTCCAATGATGATAGTTTTTAATATGTTCTATTATCACCATTTATTATCACCATTGTTATCACCTCACTCCTGAAGCTGTCACTGACTCAACCACCCCATTTCTCTGCTGCAAAAATAAGATCAGGTAATACAAAGAAAGAGTAGTTAAGACCCAGGTTTAGAAGCACACAGAACTGCAGAAAAATTCTAGTATGTCACTAACTCTATGATCCTGATTAAGGCATCAAGCTCTCAGTTTTCGCATCAAAAAAGTGGAAATAATTATACACAATGCCTTGTTGGGCTTTTGTGAGGATTAAATGAGCAACACTTAGTCCCTCAAGTATCATAAGCCTTCCATAAAAGTTAGTGTTGTTATTGCCCCTTTCCATGGCCCTGGGCTCAATCTTCAAACTTGATAACAGGCGATCTTCTCACTCTTTCAGGTTCAGGTGGCACTGTTTCCTGCTTCTACCTATTTCTAGCCTCTCCAAGCAGATATTAGTCCTAACAAATACTGGCCTGGGGCCTCATTCCTGGTGTATATTTCTAAGTCCAGTTCTCTGAAGCCCCTCAATAGAACTCAGCTCTATCCATCCAAATGACCAGACATCCATCTCCCCAACATGTCCTTCTCATAGCTTCCCTTCCCCAATATCTCACTCTCAGTTTCTTCTTTTCTATGCTGTAGAGTACTCAATCAGTCATTGATTACCCTTTGTCAGTACTTCTCCCTCATGTTATCCAAGAGGCATTGTTGGGGATGGAGTTGGGCATAGTTGGAGGAACAGAATAGAATTTTAAAAGAGTAATCCATTTTTCCCTTCGGTATGCCGTTTGGTCCTATTAATCCTTCCAACTTCCCTCCTGGATCATGCAGTCCCTTTTTGGATTTTGAGCTTCCAAAGTCTATAGGACCTGAAAGTGAGAGAAATGGTTCAGGACATGTACAATCAATTTAGGAGAATCCAGGAGGTCACAAATTGGGGTTTTCTATCACTTACCCCTCAAACTAGGGAAGAATTTCCTACTGTGGGAGGAAGGTGGAGAGCTGACATTTTGAAAGTCCCTAAGAAAGGATCCCTGATCCCTCCAGGGTAGAAAATAATAGAACCCTCAGCTAGGGTTGAGATAATCAAGAGCCGAGCAGACAATTTGTCCCCTTTCCTAGGCATAACTCCAAGATAAAGTCAAGACCTCAGAAAGGAAAGGCCAGGTGTTGTGTTCAAGGTAGCAGAGAAGGCCTGAAATAATTCTGGAGACCACAAGGGATGACTCAGCAGTGGCCTGAGTGGAGAGAGGACCAGATAGAACCAGAGGCATCTCAGTAAGTGTTGTCATGGGTAGATAACATTGAGATCTTTAACTCCCAAGCTTATAACCCAAGAAAGTAAGTCCAGACCTCAGGAAAATGAAGGAAGACCAATTTGACTGAAATCACATATGTTCATTCTCAGCAAAATGGAGACACAAAATAAAAATTAATTTAAAGGAAGAATGTGGCATTTCTTTCTTTCCTCAGATTGAACAACATAATCATCTATAGAAAGGCCTGTGCTAATAACTCTTTTGTCACATTAGAAACAGCTATAGTGCTAGCTGACAGAGAGGGAGCTGCTTCCAAAGCCAAAAATGCTAAGTGAGAGGTCACTCTGACAGGAGCTCCCCTACTCTCACTCTGATCCTGCTACAGATTACCTGCACAGCCTCCATTGGCCAAATCCAACTGGAAGCATCGGGCAAGAGGGACTAGATAATGCAGTCCATACAGATCAGCTTCCTGTACCGAAAGCATGGTGGAGAATGCAAAGGGAAGAAATCCAGAATACCATGTGATAATAGTCTCATTGGGATAAACAACTGGAAAGATTTCTTTCTTGATCTGGCTTCCCTCCATGGACAGGAGGAGGAGCTAAGCATAGGAGGAGGAAGGAGCTGAAGGCCACTTTGGTCAATGAAATTGACACCCGCAAGATCATTTGTAGAATCCCTTGTCCAAGAATGGGAAATAAAGATTAGAGCTAAGAAATGGACCTGAACTTTAGAAAATGTATGGTGATCACACCAGAGGAGTGAGGTAGGTAACAGGGACATGTGACAAAATGAAGCAAGGAGTCAGAGGGCTAGCAAGAAGATAACTCCAAAAAGTCTAGGCTCCCCATCGGGCTAACCTTTTCTGTGAGGATAAGTTTGAATAAGTGCCAAACATGTCCAGCTCTTTTGTTTGCCACAGCAGCTCTACCCATGTGAAAGAACTAGAGAATTGCCTATGGAAACTGCCTTTAGGGACTTCTCAGGATCCAGCCATGAGTGCAGATCAGATCCAAGCCAGAGAGCTGCTGAAAACACTGTTGAGTTGAGTTGCAATTAACTACTTGGCATGGTATTATGCAATTTAATTAAATGTTTGCTTATTTCTAATTTACAATTTTATTGTTGGAGCCAATTGTTTTCATATCTCAAATATTTTCTTAGGTCTTTGAAAAGCTCAGACAAAGATAATGAAGGAAAGTCCCTAGGCAACCACTGTGTAGGTGGCCTGTGGCAACCTGTCCAGATGGAAGTTAGAGGGTGGAGGGCTCCACGAGGGAAGATGCCAAGAACTAACAGAATACCTAATTGCCAGGCCAGATTGAGAGAGACTTTCAAGTAGCTCACAGGTATGGGAAGAATTAATCACAGGTAGAGAGAAAACTAATACTTTTTAAGTCAATAATTAACTCCTAGGAAAGTTAAATATTGCACAAAAATGAAACAGGATACCAATACCATCAGCTATGAATGACATTTATATAAAAAGCATAATGTGAACATTGAATATTGATTTAACCAAAAGTTATTATTTAATTTTATTGAGATGGTTGGAGACGGGAGGTAGATGCAGGGCCTGATGTTTGAGTATTAGAAGCTTATCTTCTATAGTGGGAAATAAATAGATACTAGGTAACATTAAGTGAAGAAATGCTGGATTAAGCATATTATTTAAAAATATGGAGACTAACATCAGAAGAAACTCAAGAGCTCAGTCTGCCAAGCCCAGGCTAACATCTAACTTGTGAATAACAAGAAGAAAAGAGATCGATCTCCATGCTTGAGTCACGAAACCTGGCCATTTGGGGGAAGACACAAGGCAGTAAGACCTGGACACTGCAGGTTTTCTTTCAGCAACTTCCTCCTTGGTCAGTTTCCCAGAAAAGTCATTGCAATTGCTTTTCTTTATGACAGACTTATCTTTATACTGGATATTTACAATGTTAAAGGGAAGATCTCAGTGGAAATCAGAGTGGGATGTGCCTTTCTCATGTCTCTATCTCTGCACCACCTTTGTGAGAGTTAAGGAGACAGTCAGTCAGGGACGCTGACTGACAACACTGCCACCTTCAGTTCAGGTTTCCAATGTGTCCACAGTAGGTGCTGAGATTGCCCCCAGATTCCCCTCAGAGCCTAGGTGCCGAAGTGTTTTCTCTCCGGGGGGCTGGGGCCCATAGCTGAGACCCTCTTTCGGTATTGCTGAAGGGGGCTGTCTCACCTGAGGCGAGCCTCTTCCCGGAGAAAGCCCACATCGCATCCGGTGGCTTGAGATACAAACGCCTGACTCCCTTTCCTAATTTGGGGCATCTCTGAAGGGCCATCCAAGCCTCACAGCACCTGTGGGATCAGCTGAGGCCTCTATTGGGACTAAATCCAGTTGAACATGTCCCTCTGTCCAGCCATGCTCTTCTCTACATGTGTTGTTCCTGAGATCCCTTTGTAATAACCACCTACGGCAGATCTCCATCTCAAAGGCTATTTTCAAGGAACTCAACCTATGGAGGTACCTTCAAGGTCACCTCCATTCCAACTGCCAGAAAGGGAAAAGGGCATGAAGGAGCACTGCAGGAGGTCAGGGATGCCCCATTCTAGAAGTGACACACATCACGGCCCTTGCTTAGAACCCAATCACATGGTGCCATCTATGGAGGAGGAGATTCCAGCAGTGTCCCCTGGAATCTGGAGAGCATTTAAGTGTCTCTGCCGCTTGCACCTCCCTCCCTTACCCACACACACACACACACACACACACGCACACACACACGCACACACACACGCACACACGTATACCAGGAGAAAACACATCTGCAGCATTTGAAAAATTAAAATTTTTGGAGCGAGAGAGATACTTTGTGGTGCAGAGACCTCTGGTTTCTTCTGTTAAGAAGAACCTTTCTTATTACGGACCCTTGTATTCAGTCTGTTCAATTAAATCACTGAAGTTTCTCTGCTTTCAGAAAAAAATTATTTTTCAAAAGCAAAACCAATTCTGTAGGCTCTAGAAAAGGACTAATAGAGAGTTGCCTCTCAGCCATCAATTTTAATGCTTCATAGAGACATGGGGAGTCATTTCTTCCCAGAGCTGGCAGAGCCCCTCACTGGGCATGTAAAGGAAGAAGGTCTTTACCAACAGCCCCCTGATCCCTCAGGGTGCAGGGTCAGCCCAGGAGAGGGCTGCAGGCTGGCCACATGGACCTGGTCACCAGCTGCAGGAAAGGGAACCAGCTAAAAGTTGACAACACGGCAAGTCGGTCTTCATGGAATTGAGAACCCAGTAAGTTTTATTGCATCATGAGAATTATTTTGTTTTATAACTAGTATTTCCTAAAACACAAGAGAGCTGGAAATCTTTCATGCAGGAGGTCTGACAATTAAGTTTGCAAACTTGTTGCAACGATGTTGCTAATCTTTTTAGATATCAGAGGGATTATTCATTATGAATTTGTACCAACTGGACAAACAGTTAACCAAGTTTACTACTTGGAAGTGCTGAAAAGGCTGTGTAAAAAAGACGAAAACGACCTGAACTTTTCACCAACAATTCATGGCTCTTGCATCATGACAATGCACCAGCTCACACGGCACTGTCTGTGAGGGAGTTTTTAGCCAATACACAAATAACTGTTTTGGAACACCCTCCCTACTCACCTGATCTGGCCCCCAGTGACTTCTTTCTTCACCCGAAAATAAAGGAAATAGTGAAAGGAAGACATTTTGATGACATTCAGGGCCTCTACAGTGATACAACGACAGCTCTGATGGCCATTCCAGTAAAAGAGTTCCAAAATTGCTTTGAAGTGTGGACCAGGTGCCGGCTTTGGTGCATAGATTCCCAAGGGGAGTATTTCAAAGGTGACCATAGTGATATTCAGTAATGAGTTAAGTGGCACTTTTTCTAGGATGAGTTTGTGAACTTAATTGTTTCATCTCATAGGTGCTCCAGGCTCCAGGGAGTGTCTACCTCCTGGGGGAAGACGTTATTATCCTCTTTAAGGACCCAGAGCATGGGGGTGGGGGGGCGTGGAGAAGAGTGGTTTCAGAAAAACAAAGCCTGGCCCCTCCCATCAGTCCTCTGGGGCCCAAGGCTAATGTCATACCAGGTGGCAGTGCCAATGAGGGTGTTTCTTTCCTTCTGTCTCATTCACAGGCCCTTGCCCCACCGCTGCTGGAGGCACAGGGCTTTTCCTTCCATGTTGTCGTTTCCTGTCCTCACCTTCTCTCCTTATGCCCAGTTCTCCCCAGCCACTCTGCAGCCAGCATGGCCCCCTGGCTGTGCCCACTGCTTTTCCTCAGTGACCATCATGGGAATGGGGAAATCTCATCTTTTTAACCCCCTGCCACTGACAGCGTAGCTTTTTCCTTTCTCTGCTAATTTCCTCTGGAGTCTTTCTATCTTCTTACATTTCTTCTCTTCTCTTTCCTCTACCTGGCTCTCTACTTTTGCAATTCTCTTTTTGTCACATAGACACATTGCTCTCTGGTTCTACTTTTTTCCTCCCTATCACCTATACTCAAGAAGGAAGGTATAGATGAATTCTCTTCTGGAAGTAAAATCACTCAAAAACAGAGGCAGCCTCTTCCACCGCCACCCTTCCCCCAACCAAATCACAAAAATAAAACCCACACGTGGTCCCTTGCCACTCTTTTGGGGCAACTATAGTAACTTTGCTGTCTCTGTCCATTCTACGCATTTGAGGGGTTTCCTGGCTGTGGGGGGACGCACACACTCTGGCCTTACCATAGGAAGTGGGACTCATCTGTTATCTTCCTCTTGACTCAGAAATGTGCTGTGGCTCCAGCCCTGCGTGGCCTGACAGCAGGATGAGCTCGCTCCCGCCCCACGGCTGCCATGCCCTCCTAACTGATCGGAACTTCCTGACCTGCACTCACCTCGGTCCATCAGATGAGGAGGAAATACAATTGTGTTTTGTTTTGTTTAGGATTTGGCATCCAATCGATTCCATCCCAGTTTCCCAATCTGATGAGAAATCTTCCCTGTCACTGGAGAGTGAGTTATCCTCCAGGCTGATACGGGAGAAGGGAGCCCATGGCTCTAATCTTTAGTCAAGCCTCAAGTGCCAAAGAGACAGGACACCTGGCAGCCCTCAGGTATATTCCTATCCATTTCTCATTTGATCCTCCAACAGCACTGTCATGTGGGCACAGGAGCTGGGCTGCCTCAGTTTCCCCAGAGAGGCCACACACAGAGGGTTATGTAGAAGCAGAGCTGGCTGCCTTCCTCAGGGCCCATGTTCTGCTCAAGGTGGAAGCCATCCACCAGCTTGGAAGAGCAGCAAGTCATTGGAGAAGACGAGCTTTTACTTGGCCCGTAAAGTGCTCACAACTCTGAGAAGCCATACTGGCCACGCCAGAGTCACCAAGTGTGGCTGAGGCTCTGCCGTGGCTTGGTGCCACCTGTCCCTTTGGCCCCTTTCTGTCAAGTTCCTTTGCTCCTAACTAATCTCAGAGTGCTCTGATGGGGGAAAGATGCGTTTACATCAAAGAAAACTGACAACACAGAGGAAAACAAATGTCTGATCCAGTGAGGTTGCCTTTGAGAAAAACTGACCTCTACCCAATTCTAGCAGAACCTATGCCTAAATTCTCAGCAGTAGGTAAAAATGAACTCCACTTTACAGAAGAGGAAACTGAGGCTCGGAGGAGTGAAGTGTCTTGTCCAAGGTCACATGACACAGCAGCTAATAAGCACAGATCCAGGTTTCATGTAGGTCAACTCATTTCTCCTTACCAACTCCCCTCAGCAGGCTCCATGCCAACTGCAGTAAATGATAACATTATCCCCAAAACTACATAGTATGAAAATAAATCTCGAGATTAAACTTTGTGGCTTAGGAGAGGGGTGGTTCAGGAAATAATGATTTTTCTCCCCTAATAATGGTTAGTCCAGGGTTTTTGTTTTTTGTTTTGTTTTGTTTTGTTTTGTTTTTGAGCAGGTGTTCTTTCTTATATAAATTTGAAGGGGGTGGCATGATGCTATCAGGATGACTTAGAAAATGATACTTACATCTATGGAGCACCTACTATGTGCTAGTGACTAGACTATGCAGTGACCTACATTATCGTAGTAATCACAAGAGCACTGTGAAGTGAGCATATGCATTTATTATATGGAAAGCTGAGGTTCTGAGCATTTAATGCACTTGCCCAAGATCCAACCACTCAGACCAATGTCCTGTTCATGGCATAGCCACACCCGGTCCACTACAGCACACGGGGCACACAGCAGCCACAGTGTGAGTGCTGTCCCACGGCTGTAGGGGACCTTGGTTTCCCTGCAGAACCCCAGTACGAACCGGCCCTGGCAGACTCCTTCACTCACCTCCCCAGTCTGAATGAGCAGTTCCTGCCTCGTACTCCTGTACCCACCAGACCCTCTGCATGATCACCAAATCCAGAAAGTCTTCCACTGGATTGAAAGCCCCACGAGGCAGGCACTGTATATGCTTCAGGTACCAATGCAGCCCACAACTAACCCAGGGCCTGCCCACAGGAGGCACTCAGTATGCATTTGATAAATGCAGGGAAGAGCAGAGTGTGGACAGAGACCCACTCATCCCTTCTGTGTGGACTTTGAGACATCGGGCTTTCCTGGAAGGGGTAGACTAGTTCATCAAATCTTAGTTCCATAAGTTCTCTCTTGCAATTTATGAGAGAAGCCACCTAGAAACTTGATTTTGAAAGCACTGTTTGCCCATTGAAAGTGAGTTCATAGGAACTTCTTACCCAAGAAGTCTGGCAGGCGGAGCTGTCAACAAACCTCGGAAAGGTCATGACCAGCTGGTGAAGGGTCAGGCCAAATGATTGTCAATGGGAACCTGAGAGTGTCGGGTTAACGTGCCAGTTCTGTCAACAACGTGTTGTGTGATCTTGGTCAAGACCCCAATACTGACTAGGAGGTTTTTGGTAACAAATCACGGAAAACTCAGATCAGTCTACTAAAGAAAGTTTATGGTTTAGGTATCTGAAACAGTCATTTGGGCAGGTTGCGCAGGACTATAGCTACTCTTCTCTGTGATTATCTGGCCCCTTTGGGTCCACTTTACCCACATGGTCCCTTTGCTTATGGGAGCAAAGGTGCTGTGACAGTCCCAGGCCTCACCTTTGCCTACAACACAGCCCATAGGGAGACACAGAACATTCGTGCAACAATTCATGGTGACAAATTGGGAAATTCACTCTGATTGGACTCGGGTCACATGCTCATCCCTGAACTAATCAGAGTGGCCACTGAGATGGAATGTGCTGGTCAGCTTTTCTTAGGCCATGAGTTTGCCCATGACCTTGGGAAAGGGCCTATTTCCATGGAAACACATGGCTTTCTAAAGAAAATCTGCTGCTCTTGGGAACGGAGAAAGGGAAAGATACTGGAGAAGATACCCAAAGGAGTCCAGAGTCTGCAACAGTCCTGGGTCTCTCCGAGCCTATTATTTCCATTGTCAAAAGTGCATAGTATCATAATAATAACTGTTCAACATATCACCTGGGGCTCATGCAGGTCCAGATGAGATAATGAATAAATATACTTTGTAAAGAATAAAGCTCTACATCAAAGGCTCATGCTCTTTTTTAAGTTATAGACTCTTTTGAGATGCTGATAAATCTATGAAATATTCATTCCAGAAAAAAGGAAAAGAACAAATGCATAAACTTTTAAATGTGATTTCAGAAGCCCATTTGTGGGCCCCACCCATGGACCCTGAGTTAAGCTTTCCTTTCCCACAGAGTTACCATTTTCTGGGTGCTTACTGCGTCCAAGGCATGGGCCAGGGTGCATTATAAATGCAATGTCATTTAATCCTGACGACAGCCCTGTGAAGATGGCATTATTATGCCCACTGTACAGATAAAGAAACCAAAGCTCAGAGAGGTTAGCTGACTTGAGTAAGGTCACATAGCTGATGCATCATGGAGCCAAGACCAGAAACAGGTCTCCTGATTCCAAGTCCAGTGCATTTTTATTTCACTTACCTGGAATGCCTTCACTCTCTGCTTCCTTCATACAAACCCTACCTGTCCATGGAGGTGCAGCTCAGGGCTCCCTTTCCTCAGAAGCCTAATTATATGTCATCTTACATAAATTGCCTTTACATGGCTGTCTCCCACTTCACCAGATAAGCAGGAAGGCCCCCACGGGAAAAGCCTTGGCTGAGCTCATCTTCACCCAGCCCTCCTCACAGACAGATCTGTTGGATCGTTGGTGGACCAGGGACTGGGTGAATGTCTGCCTGTCTGGGAAAGACCAATCAAAGATTCTTCTTCCTTTTCGCTTCACCATTGTCAGCAGGGCACAGGAGCTGCAGTTCCCAGACCTACGTAGGAGCACAGCACCCACATCACCCAACACCCAGAGCCGGAGAGCAGAGCCTGCAGCATGGGTCTAGGAACTCACGTTGGCCTTGGGTGCCAACTTTCACCTCTTCCCCTGTGGCCTCCCAGGGATGTGTGCTGTATGTGTAGACTCACAGTGAGCCCTGTTGTCGCAGTGACCGTGTCTATCCCACCCCAAGATGTTTCCTTTGAGAGGAATTGGCAATGACTTCATAGTCACTGGGGTGTGTTCAATGCCAGCCACCATTCCTGAGCACCTGCCCTGAGTCAGACTCACGCATGCCGTCGCTGAGCTCTTACAGCAACCTGAACACAGAAGACGATCGCTGCTCTCCGAAGGTGAGGACATAGAGCATTGCCCACGGCCGTGGTCAGGCCCCAGAGCCTGAGTTGACCATTATACCTCCTGTTCCATTTACTGTCCTCATGGGCATCCCTCTCTAACCCATAGCTTTTGCCTTCGTGAATCTCCACTGGCATCGTTACTGATGGTTTCAGGCAGAGATCAGGGATCACACACACAGCACGGGTCCAGAGGTGCCTCCGGCCAGCCCAGCACAGGCACACACCATGGCCTAACAGCCTTGCTCCTGGTGATTATGAGTGGTCCTGTCTCCTCTCTAATGTCCTACTGCACATACTACACAGGCTCCTACCACGCAGCCCAGCCCCAGCCTCCTGGCCAGATGTCTGTTCCTGTCCTTTATCAGCCAATCATCAATAGCCTGGTCATGCTGATTAGTCCTTTCCTTGCAAACTACTTGGGGACAAGGACTGTGCCATTCCCCCCTCCTCCCACAGCACCTACTTGGCCATACAGAACACTAACAAGTTGTTACTGTGAGGATCAAAGGACAAAGTGACTGTGCAAAGCACATCCCTGGACAGGCACCTCCTCTCTCTTGGCATCCTCTTCTTCTGGCCTGCGGTCACCCACACAGGAGGCAGATGGCACTTACTGGGCAGGTCTGGCAGTCTCCTCATGCCTTTCCTGCATGCTGGATGCCAGGGAACTGCAGCAGCTCTTCCCACAGGCGAAGAGGAATGCGGGCACCCTGCAGCCCTTTCTAATCATCCCTGAAGGCCGGAAGCTGATGAGCCCTGGGGAAGCGCAGTTGGCCCCCTCAGTTATCATGGCCAGAGCCAGCTCAGCAAGCCCGGCTCCCCGCAGCCCGCAGCCCAGGAGGAGGCTAGGCTGAATTTGTTAATAAGGACAGACTCTCAGGCCCAGCAGGAGCCATGCTGGCAGAGATCAAAGCTCTAGAGTATATTGTACAAAGTGTCGTTTTCCCCGGAAACTGAATTAGCATCTTATTTTTTCTCTTACTACTATAAGGTCTTTACCTTCCCTCCCTCAACTCTCCTTTCCCACCCAAACCAAGCAAGCTCTCTTCCTGATTAACAGCTGGCTTCTTAGGTGTTATCCTGAAAAGAATTGTTTTCTTCAAGTTCATAAATATGCCAATCAAAAAGCACGTGGAAGCTAACTTGAGGGAGCTCTTACTAGCCAAAGATGGGCCAATTAAAGCATCAAAAAGGACAAATTCTGTAGTGAATTAAAACACGTTCAACATAAAATCCATGAGTTTAACACATCCATAACTGAATGTGGGGACTTATAGGAACTCTCTGTCCTATTTTCACATTTCTGTAAGTCTAAGACTATTATAAAATTACAAGTTTATTTTAAAAATAAGACATGAAAGAACCACACTGCATGGTTCTGTTTGCATGAAATGTCCACAAAGGGCAAATCACAGACAGAAAGCAGATCTGTGGTTGCCTGGGGCTCGCAGAAAGGGGGAATGGGGAGCGACTGCTTAATGACCGTGGGGTTTAGGATAATGAAAAAGCTCTGGAACTAATAGTGGTGATGTTTTCACAACATTGCAAATACAGTAAATGTCACTGAATTGTACACTTTAAAATAGTTAAAGTTGTAAATTTTATCTTTTGCATGTTTACCATAATAAAAAAAGGAAAAAAGTTTGAATGCATACAGATATAGCAAAAAATAAAGCTATGTGTGACAATGATAATAGTTATTTAATGTCAAGATGGTAGATATTCCTGGGAAGGAATACAGAAAAATGAGATGAAGCCATCATACGTAAGTTATATGTATTCATTCATTCATTCATCCATTCACTCATTCACACATGAAGGTCTGCCATGTGCCTGTCACTATTCTAGGGATGGGATACATCTGTGAAAAGAAAACAGACAAAACTAACCTTCTGTTGTATCAACAAAATTATGACATGTGTCCCTGAACCAAGACGGCTATCTATTACCAAATGTGTGTCTTAGTGGCTGCTAACTGTGTTTTCTGCTTCCAATGAAGGCACTGTGATAAGTGACCTTACAAGATTGTCTTATTTAATCATCACCAACTTCATTAAGTAAATTTTAATCCCTCTCCGTAAGTGGGTCACAAAGGCTCTCAGGGGGTGTGCAGCTTGCCCAATGTCACCCAGCTAATAAGCGGCGAAGCTTGAATTTGAACTGCGAGAATCTGACGTGTAACTTCCGTGGATGTTGCAGGAAAGACTGTGTTGTCAGCAGCTCCCTAACTTGTTCCCCTCCTCGGGAACGTGAAGGGCACTGCTCACTTCATCCAGACTTTCCTGTGCACATTTTGATAGGATTTCCCAGCAGAAACATCAGTAAGTCCATGCATAAAAAGGTTTTGGGCAGGGTGCATTTGGTCTGTCTAGGTTGCTTATTACAAATCAACCTGGGATTACGGATGTGTGGGATACAGTTGGCCGAAGAGTGAGATGTCGTCATATAGGCTCTCAACCTAAGTGAATAATGAAGTATAAACACTAAGAAGCCCCAAATCTAAGTGGCTTTCTTTGCACTAACTGATATTGCGTGCATCATTAGAGCTCATTTGTTACTCTAAAACATGTCCCAGTCCAGAAAAAAAAAGACTTTTATTCTGAAGCTGCATTTGACAGCTCAGACCCCTGTAACGGTGTGTCTGCGCCTATTCTTTCCTCGTGTCCTCCCGCTAATAATCAGTAAATGTTGGTGTCAACTAAGATATTTTAAAAATCTGAGTTTATAATGATGTTTACAAAACAAACAAACAAACAAAAAACACCTGACTCATCCATGTAGGCAGTTGCTAGAGAATAAACTCATTTTTCTAAAAATGGATAAAGGACAAGAATTAAGCCTTTTTCTGTCCTTCCTGCACAAACTGTAGTTTAGAGTAACTAATAGTTCAAAAGGGAAATCTCTCTTTATTAAAGAAGTCCATCTAGTAAATGCGAAAAGATTGAGAGAATTTGAAAAGCTCTCTTTTGCAATTCCTAATGAAATAATGGGCCTACATAATGATTATGCATGAGTGCTGAAATAGTAGGTGAAGGGTTGATAAGGGGCATTATAAAAAGTGATTCAGGCTGATAACAGTTTCCACGCATCAGAAAAGGCAGAGCCCCAGGACATGTGCCAGGTGACATGGCACAACAGGAAGCTGACATGGTGCAATACAAAGTACCCAGCGTCAATCACCAGCTGACAAAGAGAGCAAACCTGAGCCCCGATAAGCCACTAGATCCGACTGCAAGTTTACAAAGAATACGAGAGCGGGAAGAACATCTCAAAGAACAGCAGTTGAAGCAATGAGCCCAATCCTGAATACGGAAATCCTACAAGTCATATCACTGGATTTCTTAAACAAAAAAGGGGGTGGGGCAGGGGAGATTAAAGGAGACATAAGAGATAAATCAACAAAATGCAACAGATGGACCTTGTTGGGATTCTGATTCAGACTAGTCAGAGATAAAGAAGACATGCTTGAGTCAATCAGGAAAATCTGAACACACTGATATTAAAGAATAAATATTTATTTTGCCAAGTCCCTTTTGGTATTATGGCTATGCTTAAAATATAGGCTATGAATACACATAGAAGCAGTTATTACTAAAATAATATGACATATGAAATTTGTATTAAAAAGAAAGAATGGATAAAATGAGATTTGTCACATGTAATGAGTACATGAGGATAACAATTCTCCCTATTCTTGGTATGTTTGAAATTTTCTATAATAAAAGATTAAAGTCATTTTTAAAATGCAGAAATAGTGAGCCAAGGAAGAAAAAAATGCTAGTTGATCATTGCCCTGTGCCTCTGAGGAGTGGCTATCGCCTCTCCTGAGAACTCACTCATACAGCCTGAGCCGCCACGATTGCCTCCAACCTCTAAGGGCCCAGTTGGCAGGTGGGCTGGTCACCTCAGGGTGGCCCTCATTTGACAGGACATGGTGGGCTTCCCTTCTTTTTCCCATGTGACCGTTACCTCGTCAGGGTACTTGAAGTGATGAACTGGACCCAATGAACAGAATGAGGGTTTGGGTAGCTTGTAATGAATCAAAGAATGGACTGATGTGGAATAGGGTGGATGAGATTAAAAGTTTCAGGTGGATTGTGAGGAATGGTTGGGATGGGATGTGTTGATTTGGGCTAGATGGAAAAAACATAAGTGGAAAGGAATGATTTGGATGTGATGAAATGATAATTTAGGTTTTGCTTATGAAGTGGCAAAAAGATGGAATGGCAATAATAAAAATCTCAAAAGACTCAAATACTTACAGAAGTGATTGACTCAAAAGAGATTATTAAGAAATGACTGGAAGTATCAGAGGACCAAAAACTCACTAAACATCTGTTGCACTGATTTGTTTGAAATAAAATCATCCATAGTTTTTTACAGTTGATTCTAAACTATCAATTATAGCTTCCTAATAACCATAATGAAAACTTCATTTGTACATTCTCCCCATTCCCCATTAACTAAACACAGATTTCTGAGCTGTGAATTCACACGAGAAAGCAGGTGTGATTACCTGATTCTTCACTCTTAATAAAGAAACCTCCCTCTCACAGGTGCAAGGATAAGAGTGGCATCTGTCATGAGCCAAGGACACGCAGGAGAAGCAAGCCCCTGAGAGGGATGTGAGTGTCTAATATATCTGTCAGGGTTGTGACAGAAATCCAAAGACGGCCACAAATTTTTTGACACTCCTTCTGTGGAGAGCTGCAGTGTTTATTTGCTCCCTTGAACTAGATGAGTTTGCGGTTTGCTTTCTTCAATAGATGTGTCAGAAGTGATGTGGTGCCAGTTTCCAGGCCTAGGATTTGGGACTGGCAACCTCAACATCTAGTGTCTTAGAACACTCACCTTTGGAGTCCTGAGTTGTCATATAAGAAGCCCTGCTACCTAGATAGGAGGTTCCACCTAGACAGACCTCGAAACTCCACAGAGAGGAGTGGGGAGAGGAAGAATGAGCCCAGCTGAGCTCAGCCTATCCCCCACCCTATACCCTACACCTCACTAGGGCACCAGGCATGTGAATAAAGCCTTCTTATAGAACCTCAAGCTACCAGTCGAATACCGCCAGTCATTACCACATGGAGCAGAAGAATCTCCCTGCCAAATCCTGTCTGAATTCTTGACCCTCAGATCATGATCATAATAAAATGAGTGCTATTTTAAGCCACTAAATTGGGGCAGTTTCTATGGCCACATTAGATCATTGGAACAAATGATGTTCTCTAAGCACATGACTTAGAGGTGACAATTCTCACTCTCATTCATGGTCCAGGAGCAGTGGAGCTATGGGCAGAGAGCCAGCCTAGCTTCCTGCCCTGCTCCACCTTATGACCAGGTGGCTGGACCAGGGGAGCGAGAGTCAGGGTCAGGAAATAGGGCAAGGGTAACGAGCCCATCTGAGTACTGAACGATAGTCCTGAACCCCATGTGAGAAACCAGCAAGATCTCTGTCACTGGCCTATTTGCCAAGAGACTGAAAGACAATAGAAAACCCCAAAGAAAGGAAAGGACACTGGGCTTGGAGACTGAGCCTGCTGGGTGGCTTTGAGCAAATGCCTGATTCTCTGAGCGGGTGCTCTCTCTCCTTCCCTCTAGCAACAGTGGCTGCCATAGCTGAGCTCCTCCTGCACAGGAAACCCGCACGACCACTAGCAGAGCCACTCACCCTCACTGCCCCAGATGCAGGAGTTCTTACCTCCACTTACACAGCTCAAGGGCCTGTGGGCCTCCTGCTTTGGAGCAGCACAGCAAAGAGGATGAAATTCACGGGCACTGGATTTGAAAGTCTGCTCTTCCACTTGCTACACCTTCCAGAACCTTGGTTTGCTCATTGGTAAGCCAGGGACAAAAAGACTGACACTTTAGGCCTGACATGAGCTTGCCATGTCACACGGCACCTAAAACACCAGGCACAACGTGGGCTCTCAATTTACGAGGTCTGACAATTAAGTTTGCAAACTTGTTGCAAAGATGTTGCTCACCTTTTTTGATATCAGAGAGATTATTCATTATAAATTTGTACCAACTGGACAAACAGTTAGCCAAGTTTATTATTTGGAAATGCTCAAAAGGCTGCGTGTAAAAGACGAAAAAGACCTGAACTTTTCGCCAACAATTCATGGCTCTTGCATCATGACAATGCACCAGCTCACACGGCACTGTCTGTGAGGGAGTTTCTCGCCAGTAAACAAATAACTGTATTGGAACACCCTCCCTACTCACCTGATCTGGCTCCCAATGACTTCTTTCTTTACCTGAAGATAAAGGCAATATTGAGGGAAGACATTTTGATGACATTCAGGACATCAAGGGTAATACAATGACAGCTCTGATAGACATTCCAGGAAAAAAGTTCCAAAATTGCTTTGAAGGGTCGACTAGGCATTGGCGTCAGTGCATAGCTTCCCAAGGGGAGTACTTGAAAGTAACTGTAGTGATATTCAGCAATGAGGTATGGAGCACTTTTTCTAGGATGAGTTCGCAAACCTCATTGTCAGACCTCGTACGTTGGTCCCTTCCTTAAACTCTAAGACAAAATCCCTCAACACTTCCAGGCTGTCTTTTATAAGGTAGAAATAAGAAAATGTTCCATGTCTTGTTTTTTTTTGTTTGCTTGTTGTAATCCAGGAAACACTAAGAGTGTCAGTAAAACTCAGATTGCTTTAAGAAATCCTGATCCCCTGGCCCATAAGCTTGGCAGAGTCGATGTGCCCAACCCAGGCTGCATGGCTTGTGGGAGTGAAGAGCCAGCAGAGCTCCTGACTCAAAGCGAGCAGTTTTGTATGCCGGGCTCTACTTATTAATTCTGAGACTAAGACAGCTCCCTGCGCTTCTCTGGGCCTCAGTTTCCCCACTTGTAAAGCCTTGCTTACTTGGGCCTTTCTTGCAAAATTGCTGTGAGAATTAAATGAAATAAAATGCAAGGGTGAAGCAGGTGATGTTTAAACAATAGGCATCATCATTATCACCATCATCATCACATCTTCTGCAAAGACACACCAGGCTTTGGAATTGCAGAGCGATGTCTGAGATCTCTATGGACGCAAACTAAATGAGAGCCGGCAGCTCCCATTCGCCTCTTGGTCACCGTGCAGGGCTGATTCAGTGGGGGTAAAGGAGGGGATGGATGTACTTCTGTGCTCACTGGAGATGCCCAGCTCTGGCACGCAGGCTCTCGGAAGGAGCAGTGCCAGCGCCTCTCGTGTCTGTCCCATGGATGAACTGGAAAGGGCCACAGCAATGAGACTGAACACCCCAGAGGGCTCCTGGTGGAGAGGGTGCTGCAATCAACCCATCATCCAGGCCCTGTAACTAATGGCCTGTACCCCAGGTCATAGCTAAGCCAGCTTCTGACTTTCTCCCTAAGGACAAAATTGTTGGGTGGAAAGAAGCCTGATGGAGGTGGTCCTAGGAACTAGCTGGTTCAGTGAGGCCTGGGAGACGGTGGCAGCACGTTAGAGAGAGGGACTGAAACAAGCCAGGGCTGGGCAGAATTATAAAAGAGAGGTCCGAGTTCAACTCCCAGTCTGGGTATAATCAATAGAGGGAAATGTCTTCTGTTACTTATAACCCTGCCTGCAATCTGCAGAGAGATGGTTGCTTCACGGATGGGCCCTGATGAGTTGAGGGAGGAGGAAGCCAGGGTGCGGGTGGTTCTGAGTGACAGAGGTAAGACCGGTAAGCCGGATGGGACGGAGAAGAGCAGCGGGGAGGAGACTGAGGCCACATTCTCAGGACCACGTGCCAGAGATTAGAGATGGCTGGGACAGTCAAAAGAATGTCGAGGAGCAGAAATGGCCAGTAAGGATGTTCAGGTACTTCACTGAGGGCTGTGATGAAAGCTCTTCCCGCATCCTCTGTGCCAATTTCCCATGAAGTCTGATTTGCTCTGAAATGCTGTGGTGGCAGTGGATCCTTCTGTGGAACTCAGAGAGGGGCAGCTTTTCTTATTTGGCCATCACTGTGCCATGCAGAGGTCATATGTAAGAATCAGGGGCCCACGTTAGGGGAGACCCGGAGAGAATAAGACCCAAGAAAATCACAGAAGTCCTAGGAAGTCCTCCCAAGTCATGGGGTTGAGGGATTGAGGCAATCCTATTTGATCTCAAAGTGGAAAGGCCCAGCCGACATCTGAGTTAAACAAGCCATTGTACCATTCCCTGTAGAGAAATATGGGAGATAGAAAAATCGGGCATTGGTCTCAAACAGACATGTATTCACATCCTGAGATGGTCTCTTGTAGGAATGAGAGTAGCCAAAGTCACACTAGAATATGACTGCCAAACACCTGGCCAATGGGCCAATGGTCCCCTGTCAGTGATGATCTCACCTCTCACCTGGAGGACGTGCCACTGCCCAGGCTCCCACACCCTGCAAGGAGAAAGAGCCCTGGGACTTTGTAGGAACTGGGGGTGGGACACACACACCCTCCTCATCCTTATGACATCCTGTGAGGTGAGCATTATTATCCCCACTTTATAATGGGGAAACAGAGGTTGAGAGACACCAAATAATTCACTGGAACCAGTGTTGGAACACAGGCCTACGTGATTCCAGAGCTCCTATTGGTGTTATTATATTCTCTTCTTTGAGAGGCCTAGCTGCTGTTAGTACAGTTACCACCACCATCATAGTCATCACCAACAACATAACAGCAACAGCAATATCACCACCATCATGACCATCAACACTCTCGTGATCACCAACAGCAATACCACCATCACTACCGCCATCGTCACAACCATCACCACCACCACAGCCAACATCACTAAGACCATTGCCACTATCACTGCCACCACAACGACCAACAGCAATACCACCACCACCATTACCAACACTGCCGCCATGACTACCATGATCACCACTCATGAAAACATCCTCCCTATTACCTCCACCATCACCAGCAACACAAAAGCAACACACATACCACCAACCCTAATGCCACCATCACCTGCACCAACACCAGAAACACTGCTACCCTCTTTCCACCACTACCAACAATAACACAAACACCAGCATTAATATCTTTATGAGCATCAAAAAGACCAAGATTTGCCTCAAATAGCAGCGCCGCTTTGAAGGAAAGGGTAAGGGAGCCTAAGAGAAAATGAAAAGGTAGGAGAAGAATGAGTTATTAAGACAGGAAGAGGGGAATGATAATAAAACCCCTTGAATCTACTGATGCCTCAGTGTCAGGAGTGTTCAGTTATTCCAAGGACAAGCAGAGGTCAGGCTGAGGAATACAATTCTCTCTGAGCAGGAGAGGCCCTGGGTAGTCTTGGAGCTGTGTGTAGGAAGTCCTGAGCTTACTATGTCCTCTACCCACTTCCACCAGCATGGCCCTCTTCTTGCTTTCCTAGTCCCCTTCCCTGTCTGTCCTCCTAGGTCTGAAATGACCCGCCCTGCGTCTGGCTTAGCCCAGTCGGTTTGAAATCAGGTTGGTTGGGCCCACGCCTGTCTTTTGCCATACACTGAGCCCCAGATGGGGCCTTGGAGCTCCAGGTCCTAGCCACATGGCTCTACCATGAACCTAGGGAAACCCAGCCCTGATTCAACACTGTGCCACAGACGATCACAAGTGAGACAACTGAAGTGAAGCCCCACACACAGAGCTGGGAAACAAACACCTGAGGACAGACTAGAAAGTGAGTTCCAGGGAACAGCAAGCACCTCCCTTACCAGCTGAAGACAATCCACTGAACTAATATGATACACAAGGGGGAGGTTGACCAAGAAATTAAAGATGGCCTTGGAGAGAAACGGAACCAGTTTCTTGTTATTCCTTCACTGGCTTCCCCAGGTATTAGCTGTGAGCTCTGGCAAGCCACTGAAGCCCAAGAAGCCTCCTTCAGCTTCTTCATCTGTAAGATGGAGGGAACACCCACCTCACAGGGTATGAAGCTATAAATGTCTAGAATCCACCTTGCACATAGTAGATTCAGCACCAGGGGACATCGTGCAATGAATGAGTGAATAAATGCATGACTTGGGACAGGCTCTCCCCCGACTCAAGTGGGCTGCTTTCTCAGACATTTGACCCTGTGAACTCCCGAGGTGCCATCACTCACAGCAGTCAGGCAATTGGTACTTGGCCCCCTGGGGCCTGCCTGCAGAATCACCTGGACTGTCTGGAGTCCAAATTTATGTCTCTAACCACTCAGAGGATTCTCCTGCAATCAAGAGCTTCTGTTCACTTCAGCCAGATTCCGCCTTAAATTTATGTGGCCTAACTTCATTGGGGCCCAGTTTAGCCAGAACCATTGCAGGTGGGGGGAGAAAGAGAGGATGTTTTGGAAATGGAGTGTGAAATAAGGTAAAGAAAAGTTTAACGGGGCTAGAATCAAGTCAGCAAAGTACCTTATTAATAGTTCTTTTATTCCTTGTCATGCTGCTCTGAAATGCCTCCTGATTGGTGCCTCTGCTTTCCTGCCTGCAGCCCAGTGCCTCCCACCCTGCAGTGGGGAACCTACTGACAGATTGACGTTAATTCTGGGGCCTTCTCATGGGCACTTCTCCTTTGATCTAGGGACCTCTTGTTCACCAGGAGAGGCAAGGACAGTGAGCTCCTAACCAGGGCATCACCACAGTGGGAAATACAGAATCCCCACTGAGCATGCAGGACCTTGTTCTGTGGGGGAAAAGGGAAACTCAAAAAGCAAACCTTATCCTGCCAAACCACCAACCCTGGAGGTGAGCTGTTAGTCAGGTGTTACAGAGTCACCAGGATCCTGACAGAGTCTGTGAAATAGGGAGTGCAAGGAGGAGATGCCTGGTTTCCCTCCAGGAGAGGAGCCTGGAGTGCCAGGCACACAACACGTCTTTCCATCAGCTTGCGAGGTCCAACCTGCTGGCCAGAGCCAGCATTGCTAGGAGACTACACCACCACATCCCCACATCCCGCAAACGCTAATTGAATGCCTATGTTCGGTTCCCTGTTGGATTCAGACCCTGCCCTGCCCAGGGGTGTTCACTGCGATCCAGCCCAACCCCCAGCCCACCCCTTGTTTACAATGCACAGGGTTCTGTTCTGCAGTGAGGACGTGGCAACCCGGCTGAGTCTACACACTGGGAAGTTTGGTAACTGGGTGCCAGCCCCCCCTTAGTGTGGCCACCGCGGCTATTCTCACTAAATAGAGCTAAACAGAGGCTGCAGGGTGAGGATCAGACCAGGTATTGCTCGCTCCAGGCTCTGTCTGGGGTGACCGCTCCTGCTGGCTCTGGGATATCATGCTTCAACTGAGTTTGGAAAAGCAGATGACAAGTACCATGAATACCCAGGTGCAAGAGCCTGGGTCTGGACAGAAGGTATCCTAGAGAGAGTGGCAGATGGGCAGGGGAAAATCCAAAGTTTAATAGACGGCACAGAGCTACAGAGACCTCTAGTGGCCAGAGCTCCAGGTGGCCCAGCTCCACCGCTGAGCTGCCAGAGTAGCTCCGGCGCTGTCTCCCTCCCCTGCCCTGTGGAACTTACCTGGGCTTGCTCAGGATGGGGCAGCAGGATCCTGGAACTTGCAGCATGTCAGTGAGACTCGGGCTAACCTTGAAGGAGGAGAGCAGCTGCAGACCTGGGGACCAGCCAGTCACCTCAGGCACTCAGGACTTTGTGACCTTCTAATGCCCACCATTAGCTTATAGGTAAAAAAAAAGAGTTGTGAGGCCCTATTGCAGAATGGTGAGGCTAAAAGGTTCCTGAAAGATCCCAGGGCCAGGAATGCTGTTCTAACAACCTCACACTGCAGCAATAATAATACTACTGAGCACGTACACATCGCTTCTCATGTCCCATGTCTTACATACCTTACCCCATGAGGTAGGTTCTATTACTGAGCCCACGTTACAGATGGGGGAAACTGAGGCACGGAGATATTAAGTGACTCATGCAGTATCGCACAGCTATGAAGTGGCAGAGCTGGGATTACAACCCAGGGGGAATGGCTCAGAGTCCACTCTCAAGTCTGGGCCAGGCCATTCTTCACACGTTGGCTGCCAACTGGCTATCCGTAGGCATCGCAGAACTGCCTGGGGAGCAGAGTTGAGATGGGTCAGCTGTGAAGGGTGAGGTGTAGGGACACCCAAGAGAAATGTCTTTGGGGGTCCTGCCTGCCTGGTGGGTATGACTGGCCCCTTAAGAGTTCAAAAACTATGTGGACACCTCTCTTCTGGGGGCACAATGGCTATTGCTGTGCTGGAGCATCCATGCCTCATGGCCCACAGCCCTGCTGGTGACCTCCCAGGTGCCAAAGGGCTCCTCAGGGCTCTCTGGGCAGCAGCCACACATGCATTCCTGCTAAACGGAGGACAGACTTAAAATTGCTGCCAGCAGACCCATGTTCTTACCCTGGTTTGTCCCCTTATTAGCTATGTCACAAAACAGCAACTGTCATGGATTGAATCCCTGCCATGTGAGGGCTGAACTGTGGGCTCTGCACACATCCATTCTCTTTTATCTTCACAGAAGATGAAACCTGTGACTTGGCCTCACCTCGTACAAGGTCTAGAAGCACAGATACCACGCCTAAGCTCACGGACCCAGCGCAGGAGAAGCTAGGACTGGAAACGACGCCAGCATGACTCCAAAGACTGTGCCCTTTCAGCTCCACAAAGCTACGTTCTTGCTGTCATAATCACTATTGTAATTTGCTTAGCAATTCGAACCTTCCAGAATATTCTCACATTCATATCCCACTTGGCTCTGCCACTGGCTAAGTTACTTGCCCTCTCTGAATCACAGTTCTCTCAAGAGTTAAGACAATGAGATCCAACGTCAACATCCCTTCATCTACTATTTTATTATCATTGCAACAATGAGAGAAGGAGGGAAGCCAGCAATTGATTCTCTGTTTTATAAATGAAGAAGCTGAAGTGCGGAAAGCTCATTCTTTCAATCAACCAACATGTTGTGGTGATCTATAAGG